>NC_066618.1:287407386-287707386 GCF_025201925.1 Gopherus flavomarginatus
GAGAGCACTACCTTGCCTTCCTGAGTCAGAGAAAATAGTCCAGAGAGGGAAGCCTACAGGAGATGCAAGTTCATCTGATGTATTTGTATTAGGAGCATGGAGTGCCATTCATTGGTGATTAGTATGCAGACTTGGGGGAAGCCTTTCTGGGAAAAAAAATACTAGTGTTTGGGAACGTATTATCCAAAAACCAGCTTTTTGTTTCTTAGTGGGGAAATGTAGGAGGGAGGGGCACAATTACCGTCTCTGTTCCCAAGCACTGAAATGGCCCTGCATTATAAAATGTACCTTGTTCGCCAAGAGTTCATCTCATTAGCGGTTCCTCTCCTTCACCATGATGGATGCAAAGCTCAAGATTCCTACATGGCTATGTATGTAAAACCCACTGCAGCATGTACATGTATTAGCCACGCTCCCAGATTTCAGCTGCCATTATTTGCCTTCCCTATCCATGAAGGCCCAGGCCGGGAGCCAATCGGGGGCAAGCAGGGGGCACAGAACTCCAGGGCGGAGGGCAGAGATAGTGAGATCCTCTGACCCTGGGGCTGGGCAGGAGATGACAGCTCCTCCGGCTTCTGGGGAAGAGCTGCACTGGCCTTGGGGGGTGGGGGAGAAGAGCCAGCCCCACTGGCCTCATGGCCACAGTGGGTTTAGCCAGCTCCTCCGTCTGTGGAATGGGGAGAGAGAGACAGCTCCTCTGGGCGTGGGGGAGGGGGAGGAGGGGATATAGAAAGTGCCCCTCCAAAAGCTGCCACATTTTTATTCCTGTGCACACCCCTGGGCCCAGGGCTTTGGTGTCCTTAATGAAATGGGTCTTAGTCCGTTTCCAGATGAAGAGGTGTTCAGGTCGCAAGAAACTGAAGCTAATTGTCCTCCCTCCTGGCAATCCCAGCAGGAATCAAAGCATGAATGGACCTGGGGAGTGAACTACCTCTTCCGCCTTAGAAGACCTCCACAGAACACTAGAAACAAGACCAGCTGCTGCACCACAACCTAGAGGCGATGCCCCGCTGACTCATCCATCAACTCCAGCTGTTTAATATGCAGGAGGCTTTCAATGGCATGCGCTAGTCAGGGACACAGGCTAAAACAGAATCACACAGTGTTCCCAGAAGTTCATAATCGCCACACGCATCCATAGCCTTGGCTTGCTTTGAACCATCCTGCCATGCTCTAATGCCAGAGACATTGCTGGCATTGCTTTGCGCCCCCGCCCCCCCCGTAAGCAAGGGCATGATTTTGCCCTCCATTTATAAAATGAGCCATCCAAATAGGACCCAAGCACAATTTAGATCTTTGCTTCTGAGCATGGATCAGGAACTGCTACCAGCACATACTGTTCAGCCTGATCAGCGTGATAGATACTTCTGCAGTAAGTGTATTTTAGCTGATTTAGTACATGTGTGCAGACACCATCTGCTATGTTTTGGCATCATTCTGTGCTATAAGAAAACAGGAAATAGCCGGGCTTGCCATTCTGCTTTAAGACTGAGGTTCTCACTCATATATTCTTTTTCAAAGTTTCTGAAACAAATCACAGAGTGCAACAAAGTCATTTCACTTATCCCTTTGCGTGGCCTGCTGTCACTAGTGTGTCTTCAAACAAGGATGCAGCCTTCCTACTTGAAACTAAGTGAAACATGTAGGCTGGAGCTATCAATATGGAAGGAACAATGTTCCTTCCCAAGAAAAGCTGCAGAGAGAGTTTTTAGAAGATATTCCTGGAAAATATTCTTGGATGACCATCTCTGTGTTCCTGATCAGGACTTTGGAATGGTCAAGTTGGAGGCTGCCCTCGAAGCACCTTTTACATTAAAGGTTTCATGTGAAAACCAACACTTTCTGGGACATGAAACTCCTGGAAACATTCAATCAGTATCATAACAGTATTTTCAAGGAGATGATGATCTACATATCTAATAAGACTCTATGGTCTTTATTTTAGAGAATTGGACTATTTATCTGGCACATTCCATTTCTCTGATCATGCAACTGGCTTTCCATTTTTTAATGCAAATATACCCTTGAAGGAGTGACTATATCGAGAGGGCCAGAATGAACATGGTGCAAGCAGATGCAACCCTATTGCCTTTAGTGGGTTTGCACCCATGCACACTAGGGCTGAGTTTAGTCCAGAATTTCTAAACCAGTAAGGTGCCTTAGAAATACACCAGTGTATGGTTACTTTGGACAGGCAAAGAAGGAAGCAGGAAGCAAATGATCACAAGGTGCTGACTGTTTGAGGTGGGTGGGGTGTGTGGAGCGGTGGTGACAAAGCTACAAAGCAGCTTCTCTTTATAACTTATGCTGGCAGCATTGTCTAATGGTCTGAGCAACAGGCTGTCTAGATATTGTTATGGCCCTTATCACTGTAGTATCAGAGCATCCCATAATTGTTTAGAGTCAGTCTCAAATTACTCCTGTGAAAGGGAATTAAAGTTATTCCCCTTTCACAGATGGGAAACTGAGGCACTGAGACTTACTATGACTTGCCCAGCATCCCACAGAAAGCCCACAGCAGAGCCAGGAACTGAGTCCACATGGCGCAGAAGGACTTTCTCAGTTCTTCTCCCAGCTCTGCCACTCTTAGGTTTGACCTCAGGCAACTCACTTGACCTCTGGGTCTGAATAAAATAAAACCACCCACAAAACTGTGAGAAAGATCAAAGCTGGCTCTCAGCTTTGCCCCTAAAGCTCACTCCTAATAATAATAGAGTGCTCACGGGGGGCGGGGGGGGTGAGTGGTGTGTGTACTAGTGTGGCATGTTCACACAGCCCTTTGAAGATCCAAAGTGCTCTATAAATGCTACGCATTATTAACTGCCTGAATCAGCCATCTTCAGAACATCGTCCCCTTGCTCGAGAGGGGAGAGCAAATTCTCTTCCTTCCTTAATGATTAAAAAATCTAATGAAGTTATTCATTAAAAAATACTTAAAAATAGATCAAATGATTTCCCAGTCCCATGATAATCCCTTTGACTGCCCCTGTGTTGCAGTTCACTGTATCATAGGCGAGATCAAAGTACACGTCTGAAACTGGCAAAACAATCCAGCAGAGAAGAAAAGCTGCTTCTGCTGCAGAAACAAAATACTATTTCCAGATAGCATCTCGGTGCTGATCAAAATAGCCGCTTTTCCAATTAGTTTTCAAAGAATTCTTAATTATTAGAGATTTAATCTGGAGCTGTGCAGATTTTTCCAGTCAGGAACCTGTTTTACAGGGAGCTTATTACCCCCAGGGATTTAAGATACAGACAGGTTTTAGTAAGCAGCAGCCGTCTGCCTGTCAGGCAGGTGACAGGAAAAAGGGGAATCTGTCTCAGACGCAGGAGAGAAGGGTGTTTGGGCTGCTGTTCCCTGCAGTAATTTAGAGCACGTAGCTATCTGTTCTGAACTGGCAGCAGATCTCACATCTGCATAAGGGACCTTGCCTTTAAATTATAATAGGCATGATACTTAAAAATATGTATCTATGTCTGTCTGTGTGTGTGAGAGAGAACATCCCAGTCTCTCCCTCTGCTTTTATACTTCCTATTACTTCAAACCATGGGGGTATGAACCAAAACTTCTCCTTTCTATTCTGGAATTGGATGCCCATGTTCACCGAGTAATTTTTGCAGTGTGCTGTGCAAAAATAAATAAACAAACAAATAAAAAAGCAGCTTCTATAACGTGTGGGGAGTTGCCGGTTCAAAGCCAAAGTAGAACAATAGGGGGAAAAAATGTTCACCTCGCAGACAGGTGACATTTTGAAGCGCAACAATAAGAGATTGTTTCCCATCAAGCAGCAATAATAGGAGGAAGAACAAAAAGTTAAACCCCAAAGAAAAGTGTACGTCCCAGGCAAGCGACGATGGAGGGATTTCTAATTCTTCAGCAGATGACAGTGTGAGGATTTAATGCTGTTAGGCAGGTATGACAGTGTGAGAAAAGTGACTCAGAGCCAGATGCTATCAGGAAGATAACTGCCCAACCTGCCAACCTGTAAGGGGAGTATCCATCTACTCCCACCTGCATTTGGAGTCTGCCTCTGAGGCAGCTCTCCTGCACCGCTACTGATTTGCAAGGCACATCCGGTACCTTGCATTGTCCTTGTGCTGAGGGAGCAGCTGCCCTTTGCTCTGTTAACAACCAAGGAGACAGGGAGAATCTGAGACAGAGAAGCAGGTGCAGAGGGGGTTCAGGGACAGGAGACGGGAATGATTAGTGGCATGTGGAAAAGACTGGAGCTGTTTGCACTTACAGGTGGGGGTGTAATTCCCATCTTGAGGAGAATTACCTGCACTAGCTCTGATTGAGCTAGTGAACTAAAAATAGCGTAACCATGGCAGCGCAAGGGGCTAGTCACCTCGGTATGTGCCTAGTGTACTAGAGAAGATGAATGAGAGGGGACGTGATAGAAGTATTCCAAGTCATGAATAGTCTGGAAGGTGGATCGGAAACTCTTATTTAGCCTCTCAACAGGGCAATGAAGCAGGATCTATTGCATAGGTTTGCTCAGCAGAGTTCAATTTTCATTTTTTTGCAATTTTGAAAATATCTGTTTTATTTTTTAATTTTAATATTTTTCTTTGATTTTTAATTGTTTTAATTTTTACAGTTGCTGGAAATCAGGAGGGTGGATAGGGTAGGAGTTCGGGTAGCACAGACTGTGAGGCTGCAGGAGGCTTCCTGCCTGGCTGAGGGGCCCAAGACACCTGGGTGCACGGTACAAAGGAGGCTGCAGTCCTGGCCAGCACAGCAGAGATCTGTGGCCATAGTCGCAAGGAGCAGAACAAGCCCCCGCCATGCGGGCAACCACTCTGCTATTGAATGGTTCCTGTCTCTGGGATGGCGCCATTCAATGGTGGGGTGGCCTCTAGAATGGCTGGGGGTTTGTCCTCATGCTCCTTGCAGTCCTGGCCAGTGGTCTCTGCTCTGCCTTGCCAGGACCTCAGCCTTCCCTGCACCTTGAGCCTGCAAGGATTGGGTGTCACGAGCCCTGTCGCCATGCAGGGAGCCCTCTGCAGCCCAGTTATCATGGTCCTACTACCTCCCTTCCATGACAATGGGGCTGCAGGGGGCTCCCAGTGCAGTACCGAGCCGGTGACACCCAATTCCTACAGGAGCACTTGTACTGACTGTTACCGACTGATATATTTTTGTTGTTGATTTCAGTGTGCCAGCTGAAATGGACAGTACCAACATCTATAGAGGTAAATCGAATCCTGCCAAGCCTATGGGAAGGGCACTGGACCTGGAGCCTGGAGACATGGGTTCTAATTTTGCCATTGACCTGTTGTATGACCTTGAGCAAGTCACTTCCTCTCTCTGGGCCTTTGTTTCATCTCCTACCTTTTGACTGTCCAGTCTAGGTAGAATGTGAGTGTGATGGGTTGGCCCCCACCCCCTCAGGATGCCACCTGATGTACTGGGGTACCACTGAGCCTGCCTATTCCACCAGCCTGGGCTCCCTTACACTGTCCTGCTGAGCTAGGCCCTCAAGCATCTTCCAGGCCACACCCAAGTAGGGACACACCAGGCTGCAGAAAGACACAGGCCTTGGCTACACTGCCACGTTTCTGTGCAGTAAAGCAGCTTTCTACACTGTAACTCCCGAGGTGGACGCACTGCCAAGCCACTTAGTGTGCAGAAACTGTGCAGTTGCAGTGCTGTAAAAATACCACCCCAACGAGAGGTGTACAGCTTTCTGCTCTGGGGCAACAGTGCTGCGATGCCAGTGCACACACCCTGGTCAATGACAGCGCTGCAATTGGCCTCCAGGAGGTGTCCCACAATGCCTGTTCTCGCCTCTCTGGTCATCGGTTTGAACTCTACTGCCCTGCCCTCAGGTGACCAAGTTTGAGCCCCACCCCTTAAATTCCTTGGGAATTTTGAAAGTTCCCTTCCTGTTTGCTCGGTGATGCATGCGGTGGTCTCAGCTCATCTTTCAAGATGGCCATGCCTGCTCCATGCACCAGGCGATCCCCCACTTGGAGCAACGCCGAGCTGCTGGACCTCATCAGCATTTGGGGGGAAGAGGCTGTGCAGTCCCAGCTGTGCTCCAGCCAGGGCTGGCTCCAGCTTCTTTGCCGCCCCAAGCGGAAAAAAAAAAAGAAAAGAAAAACTCAACTGAGCTGCCACCGAAGTGCCGCCAAAGAGAAAGACAGGGAGTGAAGGACCTGCCGCTGAATTGCCGCCAAAGACTGAAGGGGACCGATTAAGCTGCTGCCAAAGTGCCACCGCCACCGACCTGGATCTGCTACCCCAACAATGCTGCCCCTTTCTATTGGCTGCCTCAGGCACCTGATCCTTCGCCGTGGCTCCAGCCATAGGAATTTTGATACCTACAGGCTGATTTCACAATGCATGACAGAAATGAGCCATGACTGGGACACACTGCAGTCAAAGTGAAGGAGCTGCGGAATGCCTACCACAAGGTGCGAGAGACAACCCACCACTCCGATGCTGTGCCCATGAGCTGCTGGTTCTACAAAGAGCTGGATGAGATACTCGGTGGCGACCCCATCTCTACTGCGAAGGCCCCTGTGGATACTTTGGTGGCTCGTGTGCCAGTCGAGAGTGGACCAGGAGGATGAATTCTTGGACGAGGCTGTGGAGGGGGAAGAAGACCCAGAGGCAGAGGACAACTCAGAGGCCAGAGATGCATGCAACCAAGGGCTCTTCTCTACCCCGGAGGAGGTTAGCCAGCCACAGCTGTCAGAAGTTGGCGAAGCGCAAACAGGAGAGGAGACCCCTGGTAAGTGGCTCTGATTTGGGAATCGCTGAAGCAAGTTTTTGGGGGCAGGCGAGTTGCAGAAAGCGGACTTGTGTCTGTATGAAGAGCGTATCACCATATGCCTAGTCTGAGCAGCAGAACAGGGTGTTGATTGACTCCCTCACTTCACGGGAATCTGCCTCAGAAATCTCCATGAAACTCTTGGTTCTTTGGCAGAGCTGCTTTGTTTCTTACCCCATTAAGAGTAACTTTTCCACACCATTCTGCTGTCACTTGGAGGGGGGCGTTGCTGCACACAGGCGAGCCGTATAAGGGTCACAGCAGAAGCTGCTGACTTGGAGAAGACCCTCCCTTGATTCCTTGCTCACCCTCAGCAGTGAGGGTAATGAATACAGCCTGTGGAAAATGTGGGGACAGTAATGATTATACGCCCCCCGCCTACAGTGCTGGCTCTCCCCAAGAGCCATGCACCCAGTGTACAGTACGGTCCTGAAACACTGATTTCCCCTGCGGTTACTCACCATTTTGGGGAGTCTTGTGTGCTTGCCTGGGGTCAGCCACTTAGTGACAGGCATGTGAGTAATGGCTGTGTTTTAAATCACTGAATCAGTGGTCTCTGTGTTGCAAACAATACTGCTTCTGTAAAATATGGCATTTTGGCTTCACAGATATGACCTTGGGAGCCCAGCCTCCCTCTTTGTTATCACCAGCTGAACAGCTCTGCAGAATTAGAAAGTGGCCACGAAGAACTAAAGAGAACTTACTGCGTGCTGTCATGATGTGCTCCGTGGCCGAAAACCAAGAATTGAAGGAGTGGGACAGAACGAGAAGAGGGACCGAAAGGAGAACGCGGCACACCAGAACCAAGCCACTGAGTGGTTCTTAAATGTTACAGAGTGCCAAGTGGATATGCTCCAGGCGCTGTTAAGACTGCAAACCGAGTAGCTCCATGCCTGCTGTGACATTGCACTTCATATGTTTATAGAAATATGCTTATGAGTGTGAATATTATGTAACTGGAATATGCTTTATGCAAAAGATCTCTTGTAAGGTATCATTACAAAGCTTATAATCTACTCAGTGTATTCATCCTATTTGTGTGAATGTAACATTCTTGTATCTGAAGCTAGAAATATGAAGTATTACTCTGAAGTCCTTTTGTAATTATGCTAAGTGTGGGCCATGAATGGTGGCTTGGAATCTTGATGGCTGCCATTGAGGAGGACAGGACAATTGGTTGTGAATGGCTCTGTTTACTTGCAAATCTTCCTGGGTATCTGCATGCTGGACTTGGAAAAATGAAGGGTGGGGTCTCACAGGACATGAGTCCATGTCACATGATACTGGAATACATCTTAAATCTGGTGCTTTTCCATTTAGAAGGAGGGGTGGGAACCCAGAGAGACAAAAGATTTCCGCCTTGTGCCAAAGATATAAAAGGGGATGGAACAGAACAAAGGAGGCCTCAGTCATGTGAAATACCCTGCTTTTCACCTAAGATGTCTGCTGGAACTAACAAGGGCTGTACCAGGAGACAGCATTGGTCCCAAACTAGGAAGGAGTCTAGTCTATGAAAGAAGCTTATTGGAATATCTCTAAGGGTGAGATTTACCTGTATCAGTTTCTTAATGTATTAGGCTTAGACTTGCGTGCTTTGTTTTATTTTGCTTGGTAACTTACTTTGTTCTGTCTGTTATTACTTGGAATCACTTAAATCCTACTTTTTATACTTAATAAAATCACTTTTGTTTATTAATTAACCCAGAGTAAGTAATTAATACCTGGGGGAGCAAACAGCTGTGCATATCTCTCTATCAGTGTTATAGCGGGCAGATAATTTATAAGTTTCTCCTGTGTAAGCTTTTTTACAGAGTAAAATGGATTTATTTGGGATTTGATCCCATTGGGTACTGGGTGTCTGGGTGCTGGAGATGGCTGACCAGCTGAGCAGTTTTTGGTTAAAGTCTGCAGCTTTGGGGGTGGTGACCAGACCTGGGTTTGTGTTGCAGCAGGCTAGCATGTCTGGCTCAACAAGGCAGGGTTCTGCAAGTCCCAAGCTGGCAGGGAAAATGGGCTCAGAGGTAATTTCAGCACATCAGGTGACAGTCCCGAGGGGGTCACTATGACCAAACCCATCACACTCACCCTTCCCTGTAGCCATTGTCACAAAACCCTTTCCTATGTTCCCCCCCAGACACCACCAACACACTCTTATCAACCTCTTGGCTCCAGTCTGTACCTGCTGCCTTCCACTCCTGCCCTGTCACAGTCCAGTCCTGCAGACCCCCAGTACCCATTGCACTCAACACCCATCCCTCAGCAGTTTAGCCCTGCTCAAGTACAGTACCCACTGCACTGTACTCTAAAGGACAAGGCTGCATATGATACCTGGACATACACAAATCTTTAACCATCCCAGGACTCCACCTCCTCCTGAGACCCTCCCTTCCGCCATTCCACATAACGTTGATGTGTGTTTTTGTTTGTCTCTCTCCTTCAGTTGTTTTTTAATAAAATAATTGTTTTGGTTGGAAAGCAATCTTTATTCCATTAATTGAAAACAAACAGCTCTGCAAATCAACAGGCAATTTTCTTAAACCTTCACAGTGCATTGGCTGCACCAATCACAATCACTTCCTAGCATTACAAGCACTTCACTCCCAAGGACAGCAAAAAATATTAGTGGCTTTCAGCTTCAAATTGCTTCCTCAAGGCATCCCTGATCCATATGGCCCTGCACTTTGCCCCTCAAATAGACCTGGTCTCTGGCTGTTCAAATTCATCCTCCAGGTGCTCAGCCTCAGCGGTCCAGCCCTGAGTGAAGCTTTCAGCCTTCCCTTCACAAATATTATGGAGCATACAGCATGCAGCTATAAGTACAGGAATATTGCCATCAGACAGCTCCAGCCTCCCATATAGGCAGCACCAGCACGCCTTTAAATGCACGCTCAACAGTCCTTCTGCACTTGCTCAGCCTGTTGTTGAATCACTCTTTGTTGCTATCAAGTTGCCCCATGTATGGCTTCATAAGCCATAGCATTAAGGGGTAGGTAGAGTCTCCCACGATCACAATGGGATTTCAACTTCCCCTACAGTGATCTTCTGGTCTGGGAAGAAAGTCTCTGCTTGCAGCTTCCTGAACAGGCCAGTATTCTGCAAGATGTGTGCATCATGCACCTTTCTGTACCAGCCTGCATTAACATCTATGAAATGCTCACGGTGATCCACAAGCACCTGAAGGACCATAGAGAAATACACCTTCTGATTAATGTACTTGGTAGCTAAGTGGTCTCGTGCCAGAATTGCAATATGCGTGCCAGCTATTGCCCCTCCACAGTCAGGGAAGCCCATTTGTGCAAAGCCATCCACAATGTCACGCACATTGCCCAGAGTCACAATCTTTCAGTGCAGGATGCGATTAATGGCCCTGCACACTTCCATCAACACGAGTCCAATGGTTGACTTTCCCACTCCGAACTGGTTAGTGACTGATCGGTAGCAGTCTGGAGTAGCCAGCTTCCACAGTGCAATCGCCACGCGCGTCTCGAATGACAGGGCAGCTCTCATTCTCATGTCCTTGTACTGCAGGGCTGCGGCGAGCTCATCACACAGTCCCATGAATGTGGCTTTCCTCGTCCAAAAGTTCTGCAGCCACTGCTCATCATCCAAGACATGCCTGATTATGTAATCCCACCACTCAGTGCTTGTTTCCTTGAGCCCAAAAGTGGCGTTCCACTGTGGCCAGCACCTCCATGAATACCACAAGCAATCTCATGTCATAGCTACTACACATGGCAAGATCAATGTCGAACTCTTGCCTTTGTAGTTTAAGGAATAACTCCACTTCCACTTGTGACGTTAGTGAGAGTGAGCAGCATACTGGTCAGCAGTGCGAGATCCATTCCTGCAGACCAAAGAGGCCAAGTGTGCAGTACACAAACCATTGAAAGATGGTGCTAAATGTGGACAGAAGCACAGGATTGCTGAGATGTGAAGCAATGCATCACAGGACATTGTGACAGGACCCAGGATGCCCCGTGACCCCCTCCACCTTCCCACAACTCTTAGCGGCAGAAGAGGAAGAGATGCTCTGTGGGATAGCTGCCCAGAGTGCACTGCGCCAAATACTGATGCAATTCCACAAGTGTGAACATGCTATTGCACAGGGAGCTGACAGTGTGAACACACAACAGCGGTTTCCCTTTAGCGCTCTCTCAGCAGCGATGTAACTGCCGGCGATGTAACTCTGCCAGTGTAAACATACTCACAGACACTGAAATCAGCTCTGCCTGGGAAGACTCAGCTAGGGAATGGCCTAGCACTCAAATGCACATCTCCTCTGGAGTGTATACCCAAAATTATATTGTCTTGTGCTGCACAGAGAACTGGACAGTATAAGCTAATTGAAATGTGCCTTCTCCCTCAATGTGAAGGAAGATATGCACAGTTTCCCGCCCCGCCCCACCCCCCAGTTATGAATTTCACAAACTGGTTTTAGACTAAACAAAACATCAGCTTATTAACTACAAAAGGTAGATTTTACATGATTATAAGGGATAGTAAACAGATCAAAGCAGATTACCCAGAAACTAAAACAAAAACTGCAATGTAAGCTTAAGACACAAAAGAAACTGGTTACAAGAAAGTAATTTCTCACCCTAAATGTTGTTTTAGGTCTTTCTTTCAGAGGTTGGACATATTTTCCACCTGAGCTCAGCTTTTCTCCCCCTGTTTTGTCTTCGTTTCTTAGATGTTTCCATCAGTCATCCTGGGTGGGAATTCAGTGAAGAATTAACACTGCTTAAATCACTCTCCTGTCTTAAATAGAGTTTACATATGGCGGGAACCCATTTTTTTCCACTGTGGATTCCTTTCCCCATGCCCTAGTGGAAAAATCCTGGCATTCTATCATGGAATCCAGTACCAGGTGACTTAATCACATGACCTTACATTCTCAAAGCAGTCGTGAGTCAAAGGTTGTTTGTAGCATCCCAGGAAGCTTCTCAGGAAGATGGGACATCAGTATCTTCAAAATCCTATTGTTCTCCCTAATGGGAGACTGATTGCATTCTGTCTGGTTAGCATGCCCTAGGTGTAAACCCACTTGTAATTGTTACATAGTCAATATTCCTAACTTCAGATATGGAAATGATACATGTATACAAATAGGATAATCATATTCAGCAAACTGTAACCTTTCCAATGATATCCCACAAGACCCATCTTGCATAAAATACATCTTAGATATGCTATAATCATATTATAACAATATTTCTATGAAGAATATGGGTGGGTAGTATCACAGTGAGCTCTTTAGGGTCCAAGGACTGACCTCATTATGTGTCTGTACCGGGCCTAGCATAGTGGGGCCCTGATCTGAGTTGGTGTAGGTGCTACTGTAACACAAATAATTGCTAACAGTCAATGGGACTGATAGATGGAAAATTCAAGACTGATAAAACGAAATACTTATTCACATAAGACAGTTAGCATGTGGAACTCATTGCCACAGATAGCATGTGGCCAACATTTTAGCAGGATTTGAAAAGCAATTAGATGGATGATAAGAACATCCAGGTTTATGACTGTAAATATTAAACAAAACATTCTGAAAGAGTTATAACCCCTCCCACTTTATAGGTTATAAACCCTCCCTCTCAATCTCTAACTATCTTGGCTATTTTAGTTTCTTTTCATGTGGCACTGCATTTTAGGGATCCATGCAGAAGTGGATAAGTCAAGTCAATAATATCAGCAACCTATATCCAGAGCTCCTAGCAACTTCAAATGGGAGGTTGGCATGTGGAGCACTGGCTGGACCACACCTGGAATAAACTAAGGAATACCTATGCTACTGCCAGCCTGAAGAGGTTGAAAACATTAGACATGCTATGAAAGATCCATTTCTCTTTGGATTCCTAGTTCAATTTTGCAGAAGGGTGAGAAAATTCAGAGAAGCATCAGCACTTGTGAGCGCTTGTCTCATCAGAATCTATCGCTGTCTGAGGTTTGCCCATCAGTGACAAACGTCCTGATACATTGCAAGGTATCCCATCTAAAGCTTGTCTGTAAGTGCAGTCCTTACAATAACAGCTGTCTTTTGGAATGCAGTTGCCATGAACAAATCATCCACACCAAAAAGGCAACCTTTTCTTTCCAAAATCGAGGATTTCTAAAGAGAAGGAAAAAGAACAAGGAGTACGTTGGGCACCTTAGAGACTAACAAATTTATTTGGGCATAAGCTTTCATGGGCTAAAACATACTTCATCAGATGCATGCAGTGGAGAATACAGTAGGAAGATATGTATATAAAGAGAACATGAAAAAATGTGGGTTGCTATATCAACTCTAACAAGACTAATTAGTTAAGGTGGGCTATTATCAGCAGGAGAAAAAAAAACGTTTGTAGTGATAATCAGGATGGCCCATTTCCAACAGTTGACAAGAAGGTGACCATTCACCTGTACATCTACCAATGTGATATATGCCATCATGTGCCAGCAATGCCCCTCTGCCATGTACATTGGCCAAACCGGACAGTCTCTAAGCAAAATAATAAATGGACACAAATCAGACAGCAAGAATTATAACATTCAAAAACCAGTCAGAGAACAGTTCAGCCTCCCTGGACACTCAATTACAGACCTAAAAGTGGCAATTCTTCAACAAAAAAAACTTCAAAAACAGACTCCAACGAGAAACTGCAGAACTGGAATTAATTTTCAAACTGGACACCATTAAATTAGGCTTGAATAAAGACTGTGAGTGGATGGGTCATTACACAAAATAAAACCTATTTCCCCATGCTAATTTTCCCCCTACTGTTACGCACACCTTCTTGTCAACTGTTTGAAATGGGCCATCTTGATTATCACTACAAAAGTTTTTTTTCCTCCTGCTGATAATAGCCCACCTTAATTGATTAGTCTCATTAGAGTTAGTATGACAACCCCCATTTTTTCATGTTCTTTGTGTGTGTGTGTGCGTATATATCTATCTATATCTATATCTATATCTATATCTATATCCCGACTGTATTTTCCACTACAGCATGCATCTGATGAAGTGGGTTTTAGCCCACAAAAGCTTATGTCCAAATACATTTGTTAGTCTCTAAGGTGCCACAAGTACTCCTCATTCTTTTTGGTAATACAGACTAACCTGTCTACCACTCTAAAGAGAAGGCCTTTATTGTGAGCATTATTATTATTAACTAACTAAGAATCAACCATATTCTCAATGAGATACAGTAAACAGCAGGTATCAGGGCCAAAGTCATCCCTGCTGTGAACCTGCTACAGGCAATGAAGTTACATCAGGGATGAATTCAGTCCAGTACGTATGAGGAAGGTAATAGTTTGTTCTGTTGTTCTATAGGGGGATTGTCCTTTATTAATAAAACACCACTGCCTTTGTCTTAAATGCAAACATTAGGGGGCAGTACACCTCTAACAACCAGCCTTGTCATCTTACCCAACAACTGCATTTATATAGGGCTTTTGGTAAAATTTACACTCAAGTTTGATTTATCTTGCTTTATTGCTGTTGGAAAAACAATTAGATTTGTCGTTGCAGGGAACTTGGTGTCAGATTAAAAAGCACGAGGAAGAGGGGCACTGTTTCCCCCCCCCCTTAATATCTATTTATATTTTACAGCTAAAAGAGAAAAGCTTCAGGCTCAGAGCTGGCTTCTTCTCTGTGAGCTAGGAGAATTTTCTTCTATCTAGATTTTTATGCCACCCTCATCACTCAGCACCTGAGCACCTTCCAGTTCTGCTTTAAGCAACGTAGCCAACACATGTAACATTCTGTGGTTCATTCTCTCTCACACTTCCTCTTCCTATGAGGCAGAGCTGAAGAGAAGAAGCAGTGACCACAATGTGGTTGAAGCACACAACCATCGGATCATAACTCGGGAGTCAGACATACTATCTTTGCTCCACAAGGTGTCCTGGGTCAGAAGCCTGCTGTAGTGCCTGAAAATCAGAGAGATCCTGGGCAGCAACCTCATCATTCTTCAGCAGTCACCTTAGGACAAGACCAAAAATCAGGTGTAACATTGGCCTGCTCCTTTGGCCAGCCAGGGTTTGCGGTTCTCCTGGCCTTGTATATCACCCGCAGGAAAATGCTGCTGCCAAATCATTTGCCCATGACACTCCTCTCTCTGAATCCAATCACTTGCTTCTTGTTACCCATCACCTAAAATTCACTCTTCATCCTCACCTTTGAGGCCCTTCACAGCTCTGTCCCCTTCTCCATTAATCCATCCTGGTCTCTTCTCGCATTGTCCCTTCCACTCCATCTAAAGGGGCTAAAGTGATGGGAAAGAGGGAAGAGCAGCTAAAAGTAGAGGGAGAAGTGCCTCTCCTCTCCCTGGCTTGGGTAAGCAGAGAGACCCCAGCTGGTGCACCAACAGCCTCCTTCAGTATAGTTTAACTACTGCTGCCAATTTGATACCCCTATGTCTGCTTCTTCCCCAGACATCTCAGTGCTTTGTTTCTTGCCAACTCTTACGTGTGGAACCCCCTCCTGTCTGAACTAACCAGAAGGGCTTTGCCTTCTAGATCTAAGGTACACCACCGTGTTAAGCATCTCACCCTCTTTAACATATTTGATCTCCAACACCTAAGGAGCTAGTAAGAGCTATTATCCCCACTTACAGATGGGGAACTGAGGCAGAGAGAGACTAAATTATGTACCCAGGGTCACACAGGAAGCCTGTTGCAGAGAAGGGAATTGAATCCAAGTCTCTAGCTAGTGCTTTAAGCACTGGACCATCTCTTGCAAGGCTTTCCTCTTCACCCACTTCTGCTGTGATACCTAGAAGACAACTGCTAACTAATAGTGGCTAGGCTGACGGGCTGCCAGGGATCACCAATACTATTTTTTTTTAAATCAAGTTGGCACATAATTTATGTAACCATGTTCTCTTATGACCATTACCCTTCTCCACTCTCATCTCCTCCATTCATGTGTTGCTCTTACTTCCAATTAATGCTTGTGTATGCTTGTTAGGGCAGGAATGGTGTCTTTGGCCTTGTCTACGTGGCCAGGTGGGGTATAAATCTATGGCACATGAGCTTGCCTCGCACCAACTGCCCGTGTGGACCCTGCTTGCATGCACTAAAAGTTCCGCAGTGTGCTTTGACCTATCGCTGTTTCAAACAAAAGCACTTTGGGAACTTTTAGTAGAGGTAGCCACATTCATATGGCCAGTTAGTGTGTGGCAAGTGAGTACGCTATGGATTTATAGCCTGGCTTGTTGCTCATAAAGCCTTTGTGTAGGCAAGCCCTACTTTTGGGTGGGTATTCAGACCCTCACAAAATAGGGGCCCCACACTGATCAGAGCAGTTGGGAGGCATGACAAGAAAAATACTACATGCCATCACATCACATCATTAGCAATACTTGAGTGCTGTCAGTGTGCTCACTGTGGGGCCTGGATCAGCGTTCATGTTGCACTCTCTGTCCGTACCTGACCCAGGGAAGCTAACAATCCAACCAGCGGACCAAACTGGGTGACGAATCCTGGTCCCATGCCACCTGAGGCACGTTGCTCAATCACTAAGATGAAGTGCGCTCACTGCAGTACCAGCGTATAAGGAGTCAATTCCTACTCTAAGGAGCTTATACCTAAAACAGTCATTGAACAGTGTAGACCCAGACAGTAAGTACATCAGGCACTAGAACAAGTAACAAGTGTTATGTGAATCATGCAGAGGTCATTGCCAAAAGGCCTTACAAGAAGAGTGCTACGATGAGGAGGAACTTGGAGAGACAGAGAGGTGGAGGGAGGTCAGCCCTGGGGGGCATATGGGATGTTTGCACTAAAGAAGAAGGTACATCTGTGCATTCTTCTATAGTGGTGGGGGATATGTTACGTTGTGCACTCACCCCCAGGGTACCCCCTTGTGTCAGGACACAACACTGCACACATTCTTCCAAACACCTCCAATAGTTTGCCACCTCTGTGACCTAGCTCTCTGACCTAGTCCAGACGCCTTTTGGGGTTCACAGACAACAAATTAAACCTCAACTCAAAATAGCATGAAAGCCCATAATAAAAATCCTATCCCTTCACAGAGGTCCAAACCTAATGTTGTCAAGGGTAAGCCCCTGACTGGGCCAGGTGCCTTGGCTTGAGACAGGGACTGTCAGCCTTCCCTGTCCTGGCTTCACCCAGAACTGGCCCCTAGTAGAAGCAACTAGCCCTTTTTATTCGGTCTGCTGGGCTCTGATTGGCCTTCACATGCTCCCAGCCTTTCTAGGTGCCAGAAGACCAGAGGTTGCTGTTTCCGCTTGCTGCTCATCATGAGAGTCCTCTCTAGGCATCCTCTAGAAGTCTGACCTTGCTGCTCTTCCTTTCAAGCAAGACTTCTTCTTAGGGCAGGCTGTGCGAAGGTGTTGAGGCCTCCACCAAAGGGTAGCAAATATCTGGTACACCCTGTGTCCGGGCAGTAAAATAACCTATATAAAATAGAGCCGTACTGCAATTTAAAATTATGAAGAGTATGGTGAAAACTGACGAGTTCCTCCTTTATATTCTGCCCCATAATATAACTATAATACTTTTCACTTCCAATCCATAGATCTCAATGTGCTTTATACGGTGGGCAAGTGTTTCCATTTTACAGATCGGAAAATGGAGGCAAGGAGAACTGGAATGACTTGCCTAAAGTCAACAGCAGAACTAGAAATGCAACCCAGGTCCCCTGACTCTCATGCCCTCACACAATGGGACCCCACACTGATCAGAGCCCTTGGGAGGCATGACAAGAAAAATACTACATGCCACCACATCACATCATTATCAATACTTGAATGCTGTTAGTGTGCTCACTGTGGGGCCTGGATCAGCATTCATGTTGCACTGGATGCCGGTGCCCATTAATAAATTAATGGCAGTTATGATTTAAAACAGATAGAAATACATCTTAACACAATGTGTAGTCACCCTACAGAATTCACTACCACACGAGGAGAATGTTTTGGATAGCAGAGCTAGATATTAAAACAGGGCCCAGAAATGTTAGAGACTAATAACATTTCCAGTTATGCTAAAGTAATCTCATGCTTCATGAGGTAAATTTATCACAAATGAGCTCAAGAAGGGGACTCCTCAGCATTGCACAGTTGGCTAGATCTGGTCACTTTCCTCAACAGCAGCATGTATTAGCTACTGCTTGAAGCAAGACACAGGGCTTGACGGACTGAAGCTTGAAGCCTTTACAGCAAATCCTGTGTTCCTAATACTTTCTAAGCTCTGTGTCTCTGTAATCTCATGCCAAGTACATTGATCTAGCTGACAAACTAAGGCCCTATTGTTCATTTTTATATCGATGGACTGTAATTTTAGTAATAGGATATTTAAATAATATTGTGTTACTTTTACATCTCACCTCTGTTTCCGCTGAATGAAAGGGCCTGTCTGCTTTTGACAGGTGGACTTCTTTTTTTTTTCCCCCCGCAAAGACTGCCTGAAGGACATTGGGAGCCATAATAATGGTTGCTGCTTTCATGAAATTTTTTTACAGATTATGTCTAAATGGAATGGTGCTTTAATGTGATTACCTCACCACTTTTACTCCCGCTGTGGCATGTAATGGCATGACAGCGTTCTCCAGTGGGATTAAAGCCAGTCAGACTGAAAATGTACTTGCCTTGGGGGCCATCAAGCCATCTTAATGGCTACTTGAGGGTTATATCTGCCAAAGAGCTATTTTGTCAGCAGATTAGCAAAATGAATGAAATGTGGAGACGAGGATGTAGTAAAATAGCACCATTAGCCAGGGATTTTCTCTTAATTTTGCTCAGCACTCTAATTCTAGATGCCTTGTAATTACTGTCTTTACTTAGCTTGTGTCATAAACTCCGCCCCTGCTTGTGTAGCCAACCAATACCACAATCAGATTGGGTATTTCCTCCACCATGTGCTACATTTAATGCCACAGCGACCGCAACCATCCATCCAATGAGCCAGTTGTGCTCATGTATCACATTGGAATAGAGGCTAATGTCCTTGGGATCTAAAAAAATCTATAGTGCCATGAACATCCTGGGTATCACAATCCCATGGCCAATCTGAATTTTTATTGCAGCATTGATGAGAGAAACATATCCTTTTGCTCTATAAGTGCACAGATTTACCACTGGTAGTGGAGTCTCCTTCACCAAACATTCACCGCTTGCCTTGGGTGCAGACACCCCCTCCTACAGCCTTTGGGGAAGCAGGAATTCACCCAGGAATGACTCCTACGTTGTCATCAGTAACACACACACTCACCTCTGTCACCTTTATTAGCAAACACATTGTCCCAGTGTCCTGCGGCATTATTTCCCCAGTCATCCATGAGGGCCCTCCTTCTCTTTGGGCTCTGGCTGATTCTTCTGTGTGGTGCAGCTCTCCCAGGGACCACGCACTGAGGCTGCTCCCTGGACTACTCCCCCAGTTTGAAGCTTAAACTTTCAGCCAGCTGTGTCCCAGCAGCAGCTGCATGTATCCTCTTCAGCAGCCCATTCACCTACTTTTGTAAAACTGGCAGAAGGTGGTAGGGGTGAGATCTCCCGTGAGCTCTCTAGCCACCCAGAGCTTTGTGTGGGTGGAGAGGCCAATTTTTCCTGTAAGGGGATGAGCCAGCTTTCATAGTACAGTTGTTGACCTGTGGAGTGGGGACTCTCCTTTATCTGCTAGCAGTACAGGGGATATGACACCTAGGTCTCTGTGTATGCGTGCATGTGCACATATGTATACACACACTGCCCAGCTCATTCCCAATATTTATAAAATATCCTAATGCCTCCCAAATCTGTACCTACTTATATTCCAACAAATAACTTATGTGCCAGATCATCCCAATGTGCACATATAAGCCTGAAAAATCTCATGTCCCTCCTTATAGTATTAACCCTTTAGACCCAAGGCACCTCTGAGGTGGTGTCATGCTGGGAACAGCTCAAATCAAAGGGTTGCAGCATTTCCATTGTGCAACCACTCTTCCCTTTCACACAGCTGGCAGTCCTTAGCTAGTTCTGGAGCTTCACCCTGCCTGTCTTCCTCCTGCCCTGGCCTGCCTTTCATAGACTCAGAGACTTTAAGGCCAGAAGGGACCATCATGAGCATTTAGTCTGAGCCCCTTCATCTTGCAGGCCACAGAACCTTGCCCACTCACTCTTGTCCTAGACCTGTAACCTCTGGCTGAGTTACTGAAGTCCTCAAATCCTGATTTCAAGACTTCAAGTTACAGAGAATCCACTATTTACACTTGTTTAAACCGGCAAGTGACCCATGCCCCATGTTGCAGAGGAAGACAAGAAACTCCAGGGTCCCTGCTAATCTGACCTGGGGGAAAATTCATTCACTACCCCAAATATGGCAATCAGTTAGACTCGGAGCAGGTGGGCAAGCCAGATACCTGGGAAAGAATTCTCTGTAGTAACTCAGAGCCCTCCCTATCTGGTGTCCCATCAGTGGTCACTGGAGATATTTGCTTCAAGCAGTCACAGATCGGCTACCCACAACTATAGGCAGTCTCATCCTACCATCCCCTCCATAAACTTAACAAGCTCAGTCTTGAAACAAGTTAGATATTTCTCTACCCCCTCCCTCGGCCCCCCGCCCACTGCTCCCCCTGGAAAGCTGTTCCTGAACTTCACTCCTCTGATGGTGAGAAACCTTCCTTTAATGGCAAGCCTAAACTTGTTGCTGGCCAGTTTATAACCATTTGCTCCTGTGTCCACACTGGGCTTAACTTAAATAACTCCTCATGAGGGCAGGGGACTGGACTCGATGACCTCTCGAGGTCCCTTCCAGTCCTAGAGTCTATGAGTCTATGAGTCTCCCTCCCCGGTATTTATTCCCCTGATGTATTTGTAGAGAGCCATCACATCTCACCTCAGCCTTCATTTGGTTAGGTTAAATAAGCCAAGCTCCATGAATCTCCTCTCATAAGGTAGGTTTTCCATTCCTCAGATCATCCTATCAGGCCTTCTCTGCACCTGTTCCAACTTCAATTAATCTTTCTGAAGCACAGGAGACCAGAATTGCCCACAGTATTCCAGATGAGGTCTCACCAGTGTCTTATATATCTCTACTGGAAATACTTCACCTCCTACCAGAGGCGAACTGTGCCTACTGATAGTGGGAAGGCATAACCCTGGAACAGCTTGAGTCATGCCCAGACAGCCCCCCCACACACACCAAGAAAGCAGCACTTCCCTCCAGAAAGCAGTGCCCCCTCCCGGCAGCTCCCAGCTGTTCCTCTGACCTCTGCCTCTCCCTGCCCAGCGCAGCTTGCAGCCCGCTAGCTCAGCTGCCCTGCAGGGAGCGAGCCCAGCAGCACGATGTGACAGAGCAATCGGGGGTGGAGGGGTGCACGCCCCACCCATGCATCACTCCTGCCTCCTCCCCTCCCCCACAAGCCAGTATAAAAGTCCTCCACTGTCTATGGCCTGCACACACAGTCCTCTTGCCCAGGCAGAATAGCTGCAGCTGCTAAAAGCTCCTCCCCTCACTGCTTTTGATTCTTTAGGTGCCCGCCTGGATGCCTCTCCAATATGTCCCCTCCATACCTCACATTTTCCTGATATTCAGCCCTACATTTCCTGCATTCAACTTCATCCTTTCTCCCTTAGATTGGAGAATTGTACACAATGCTCCTTCCTCCTGGGCCTTTACATCCTTCACATGCTTGTAGATGTTGGATTTGGGTTTAGTGATTTTCCTTTGGTTTCATTTACTGACGTAAAATCAATTCCAAAATAGCAATGACATAACTAGAGTCAGTGGATTGTAAGTCACCACTTCCAGTCACTCAAGCTTTGGCCTCTATCCTTATTATCAGCTCCATACGAGGTCTGCTGTAGGTGGAACACAGAATCATCATGCGCCAATTCAGAAAGCATTTAAACACGTGCTCAAATCCCATAGATTTCAGTAAGCCTCTGAAATCAATGGGATTTGAGCACAGGTTTAATTGCTGTCCTGAATAGACATGTTTCCCTGAATAGGGATCTTAGCTTGGAAGAGCCCTCTAATGCATCATCTCTTTCACCCTTGATTCTTGCTCCCGACCCATCTCTAAGAGATGGCCCTGCAATCTGACTTTGAATACACCCTGGTTCCACCACCTGCATGGGCTTTTTGTTCCATTTTCTCACTCACTTCTCTCAGTTTTAAAGCTTTTTCTAATATTCAGTCTAAAAATTTCCCTGATGCAGCTTAAGCTTAAT
The DNA here is from genome assembly GCF_025201925.1 of Gopherus flavomarginatus. Classification (NCBI taxonomy): domain Eukaryota; kingdom Metazoa; phylum Chordata; order Testudines; family Testudinidae; genus Gopherus; species Gopherus flavomarginatus. Next base: position 287,429,336 of record NC_066618.1, read on the forward strand.
TACCCCTTGCTCTATCATTGCTGACTAATGATAATAATTGCTTCCTGTCCTCTGGTGCAACATCCTTTTCTGTATCTGCAGACAGTTATCGTGTCTCCCTTTGGTATTCTCTCCTCTACACTGAAATTGCCCAGAAGCATATTCCCATTTCTTGTCTCACTGCTTAATAAACCTAGAAATATAGCCACATGAAGAAATCCAGTGGGGACCGGATGGCTCAGGAAACCTGCAATGGGCCACAGGGCAATTCACTCGGCAGTAGATCACTGGTGAAAATCCCGCTCATATCTGTAGTAACCAAAAGTCATTATAAGTTGATGGCTATTCAGCAAAACCTCTGGAAGGAATTGGTGTTCTCAGTCCAGGTGCTAGTGGACACGTGTCCACATTACCAATAAGGATGCCCAATGTAGTGTCTAAAGAGAGGTCAAGGCTTGAACGGCTATGGACACTGAGACAATTGTTCACCACTAGTTGTGGTCCTTCCAGAGGAGGGCTGAGGGGCACTGCTGAGGAAAACTGGAGCGAGGAAGGTCTTGTGAATTATGGCACAGGAATGGGACTCAGGAGATCTGAGCTCAGTTCCCAGCTCTGACCCAGGCTCCGTGTGACCTTGGGTAAGTCACTTCACCTCTCTGTATCTGTGATTCTTTCTCTCCGCTGTTGTCTATTTAGGTTGAAAGCTCTTCAGGGCCAGGATGGCCTCTCGCTATGTGCATGGACTGCACCTAGCAGAGTGGGGCTGTGAGCTCAGTTGGGATCTCTTGGTGCTACTGTAATACAAATAATCCGATAGACTGGAACTTGCCTTGCTGCTCTCTGTGCTCTGTTCTGTGCATAAGCACTTCCCAAGGCAGACAATCCAAAGCTTTCCACAAACCATACATTCATTGGGTACTGTGGGGCCAATTCCTGAACTCCTTATTCATCCCTTTATCTTGCGCTCATTTTGAAGTTCACAGTAAAACTGCCTGTCATAAACAGATAAGAAAAGTTAATAGCACAGAAGTACTTTATATCTCTTTGACTGTAAAGGGTTAACAGGTTCAGTAAGCCTGGCTGTCACCTGACCAGAGGACCAATCAGAGGACAGGATACTTTCAAATCTTGAGGGAGGGAAGTTTTTGTGCTGTGCTGTTAGTTTTGGTTGTTGTTCACTCTGGGGGCTCAGAGGGACCAGATGTGCAACCAGGTTTCTCTCCAATCTCTCCGATACAGGCTCTTATAGATTCAGAATAGTGAGTACTAGATAGATAAAGCAAGTTAGGCTTATGTTTGCTTTCTTTATTTGCAAATGTGTATTTGGTTGGAAGGAGTTCAAATGTGCATTTGGCTGAAAGGATTTTAATTTGTACTTGTATACTTAGGCTGGGGGAGTATTCCCAGTGTCTATAGCTGAAAGACCCTGTACCTATTCCATTTTTTTAAAAATTTACAAAGATAATTTTTACTGTTTTTTATTTCTTTAATTAAAAGCTTTTCTTGTTTAAGAACCTAATTGTTTTTTTATTCTGGTGAGACCCCAGGGGACTGGGTCTGGATTCACCAGGGAATTGGTGGGGAGAAAGGAGGGAAGGGGGAGAGAGAGGCTAAATTCTCTCTGTGTTAGGATTACTGTCTGTCTCAGGGAGAATCTGGGAGGGGAAGAGAGAAGGAGGGGGGAAGATGCATTTTCCTCTCTGTTTCAGGATTCAAGGAGTTTGAGTCACAGTGATCTTCCAGGGTAACCCAGGGAGGGGAAGTCTGGGAGAGGCAACAGTGAAGGAAAGGGTTTACTTTCCTTGTGTTAAGATCCAGAGGGTCTGGGTCTTGGGGGTCCCCGGGCAAGGTTTTGGGGGGACCAGCGTGTACCAGGCACTGGAATTCCTAGTTGGTGGCAGCGCTACAGGTTCTAAGCTGGTAATTAAGCTTAGAAGAATTCATGCTGGTACCCCATCTTTTTGGACGCTAAGGTTCAGAGTGGGGATTATATCATGACACTGCCATTGCCTTCAGTGGTTTAGGCTCAGTAGGCCTACTCATATGCTTTAAGTCCAGCACATGCTAAATGCTTTGCTGGATCAGGGCCTTCTTCCATGCTCAGGCAAAATCTCCAGCTGAAGTCAATAACCACATTGGGGTTCAGCCAGTTTTTTACTCTTCTTTCATTGACCTGACTCCATCTATATTTACTCCCCTGCTCCAGTTCAGTTTATTGCAAAGTTGTTTTTTTTTTAAATACAAAGGCTATTTTTGACTTCCCTGGAAAAAAAATTACACTTTCCTCCCTGGGGAAGAAAGAGACAGATTTTGCTGTGCGCTAATAGTGTGCACGGGACTGCCTGAAGAGATCCGTAAATTGGTCTTCATTTAGCTAACAAGCCCAGTTCCAAATAAAACAGTTGAAAGATTCTCTTCTGAGAATTCTGAGTGTGTGTAATGTTTCACTGAAGGCTTGAGTCTGTAGTTTCAATGCACCTCGGGTAGAATTCTCCTTTTCAGTAATCCACAATACAGCAGCTTGAGGATCTCACCTCCATATAGCACAGAAGTACTGTAGGAAGGGGAGTATAAATAACCCTCAGCTTTTGGCGATGCTGAAGGCTAGCTCTGTGTTGAAAAGAGAAATAGCATAGATCATGGGGTAAGGCAACAACTTGGGACTTAGAAGACTTGGGTTTTAATGGTTCTGTTCCACTGACCTTCAGTGTGACCCTCACTGCACCATTTTTTGTCTGTGGTGTACATTTAGATTGTGAACTCTGAGGCATAGTGTCTCTCCCTATGTACTTGTATAGCACCTAGCATAATAGAAACCTCAACCAAGACTGGAACACTAGGAGTAACTGTTATACAAAAAAGCTATTGATTAAACAGGGGACTGGCATGCTTACTTGTTCTTTATTTTCCCTCCAAAAGACACCAGGTCAAGTAACGCTCTCCAATGCATCTATGTAAATCCAGAGAAACCCCTTGGAATTCAGAATGGTTATCCCATATTTACACTAGAGTAACAAAGTACAGTATTCAACGAGGAGTCTGGTGGCACCTTAAAGACTAACAGATTTATTTGGGCATAAGGTTTCATGGGTAAAAAACCCACTTCTTCAGATGCCACCGGATTCCTTGTTGTTTTTTGGGGATACAGACTAACATAGCTAATCCAATACAAAGTACAGTATGACCCACTGTTTTGTGGTATTTCTAATGCAGAGTGGTAGAAGAGAGGAGGGATAGCTCAGTGGTTTGAGCATTGGTCTACTAAACCCAGGGTTGTGAGTTCAATCTTCTAGGAGTCGATTTGGGGCACAAATCTGTCTGGAGATTGGTCCTGCTTTGAGCAGGCAGTTGGACTAAATGAGGTCCCTTCCAACCCTGATATTCTATGATTCATTGGAAGGTTAGCCTGTTGGCACAAAACACTAAGGCCAACATGTCCAAAACAATGGTCTGCTGCCTGAGACAAAGAAGGTGCCCTCAAAATGTTAGCCTATGTGAATAGAGCAGGAATAGGTGTAATACATTTCTGAAAAAACTAGAGGGGGCTTCGAGAAGGAGCCATGAGAGAAGGAAGCAAGACAGTGGATCTTTGTTACAAATGCTAGGTTTGCCTAAACAGATAATGCCGTGTAATCCTATTGGTCCCCTGCTCATTTCCATCAAAACACAACAGACCCCTGTCTATCAGTCTGTAACACTCCTGCTTTCCTTTGGGATAAAAGCAGATACTGAAATATGTGTCTTATAATTGGACAGTGCTGTTACCCTTCAGCATGGGCCAGCGGGGGATGGGTGAGTCTGAGGGCCTTTGAAAGGCCAGGACCTAGTTCACATCACACTTCCTGTTCTTTTGGCAGCCAGCTCAGAAATGATATTTTTTACTCAGTCATGGTCACAAGGGGAAGGAACACAGAATACCAGACTAGATCACTGGTCCATTGCATACAATATACTGCCTCCAGTTTCAGGGGAAAATGACTTCCTTCCACCACCATGCAGTGCTGTAGACAGCAGAGGTGGTGAATTGAGATTCCTTCTTGTCAGCTATCAGTGTTATGTTCACAGCATAAACACACATACATTAGGGGAAAACAAATACTCTTGCGGGAAGGTGGCAGTATAAGGCTACTGTTTTAATTAGAATTCAGAACAATGAACACATAGGAACCCAATACAGAGAGAGAGAGAGAAAACAGGCTGCTCCCTAAGGGTAAGTCTACACTGCAAAGAAAAATGCAAGGCACTGACTCTTTGCCTAAGTCATCTGACCCAAGCTCATGGGTCTCAAGTTGCAGGAATAAAAATAGCTGTGTAGATATTCCCACTTGGGCTGGAGCCCAAGCACCAAGGCCCTCCTCCTCACTGGGTTTCAAAACCTGACCTCCAGCCCAAACAGGAACATCTTCCTGCTATTTTTAGCCCTGCAGTCAGAGCACCATGAGCCTGAGTCAACTGACTTAGGCTCTGAGACTCTGTGCCATGGGTTTTCTTTGCAGGGTAGACATACCTTAAGGCAGCTAGGCACAACTCACTGCTTCTTTCTTAAAGCTGGCTCTGTCCAGACTGACTGATCACATGCTTTGCTACATAGTCCCTTAGCCTGCAAGCAGGACCAGGAAACCCCTTCACTCTTAAAGTAATAGCTTGTAATTACAACACAGACCCCAATATATTACCATCAGCTTATAGCCTGAAACTTCATCAATAATTTGTATTGTGGTAGCACCAAGAGGCACCATTGTACTAGGCACTGTACAGACAAATACCCAAGGACAGTCCCCGTCCCAAAGAGCTGGCAATCTAAGTTTAAGATGAAAAACAACAGGTAAACCACAAACATCCAAGGGGAAGCACAAGGTAGCAAAGAAACATGTAGGAACAGTGTGATAAGCAGCAGTCACAGTATGCCATCTGGGTAACAACTGTCCAGTGGTTTGTAGGCTTTGCAGCATAGGTGGGTTTTAAGGAGAGATTTAGAAGGAGGACAATGTGGTGGTCCCTGTGCATTTTACAGGAAGCGCCTTCCAGGTGCAAGGGGCGGCATGGGAGAAGTAATGAAGCTTGAGCAAAAAATTGACAAATGGGCAATTTGTTAGTGAAACAGAGGGGAGTCTCTGTCTCTATAGCACATGGGAAATGCTACACAGGGAGGGAAATAGGTTATGTAAGGCTTTAAGAATGAAGACAAGTAGTTTGTGTTTATGAACAAGTTCTCTCACCAGCTTGGCTTTCCCAGGTATCAAAGGGTAAATTGTACTGTTACAAGGTCAGAGCTGATGCAGAGGAATCAACACAGTTGCACAAATAATGGGGATTGGACAACAGCTGCTTACTCAAGCTAAAATCCTAGTGTCACTACTTTTGGGAGGTGAGAGTCTCTTTACCAGGTGCTCTTTGATTGGGAAGTAGCAGCAGAAATGCATACTCCATAGAGTGGGTAAGCTCTGCTGTGTAAACAAAATCAAGGATGCTTCATTCAAGCGGAGGGGAAAGGGGACCATTTTACACAGAATCAAAATATTCCTCACAAATGCTTTATTTTTATTTATTTTTTAAATGAACCATTTCCCTAGTTTTGGTTCCAGTTGGTTTGCCCTGTGTGTGTCTGTAAAGACAAACTGGAGGTTCAACACCCTGCAGGAGACCTGTGTGACAGGAGGTGGTGACCTTGAAAATACCAGGATGGCTTGGCTAAGCAGATAAATGCAATGAAGCAGCACTAATGGTCTTCCAGGTGTACTAGAGGCAAAAGGACAATATAGCTAAACTGTGAGAACAAACAACATATTTCAGTGCTCAGCTATGCAATGTTAAACACCACAATTTTCACAGCACTAGCTGGTATGGTATGTCTCTCGGCTACCGTTACAGGTGACACACTCCGTATTCTATTGGAATACAGCCCAGACATCAGCCTAAAGGCTGGCCTACACAGTTTTTGTACTCAAAACTATTTGAGAGAAGTGTAATTTAAAATAAAATATAACAATATAAAGATAGCGTGGACACAGTTATACCGGTATAACTCGCCTTATAGCAGTATAACTTATTTCCCTTAGTGTATAGGAATAAGCTATCCTATTTGAAGCACTTTTATACTGATGTAAATGCATCCACAATAGAAGGGTTATACTGTTCTAACTATATTGGAATAGTTAAAGTATACAACTTTTGTGTTTAGACAAGCTTGAAGGCCTTGTCTAAGCTAGTGTAAACCCCTGTGTTGTTTGAGTGGCTCTTTTCAGTTTAGCATAAACCTGTTCCTAACTGACCTGTTAAATCAATGGTCCCCAACCTTTTTTGTCTGGCAGGCGCCAGACGACGTACCATGGAGGACCATGGCAGCGGACGAGCATCTGCCGAAATGCCACCGAATTTCGGCGGCATTTCGGCGGAGACACCTCTGGATGATGCTATTTATCAGCGGCAAGCAGCGTCATCCAGAGCCATTGCCGCCGAATTTCAGCAGCATTTCGGAGGGTGCTCATCCGCTGGTCGGTACGCAGGTGCACTTAGACGTCCCAGCGGGTGCCATGGCACCTGCAGGCACTGCATTGGGGACCCCTGTGTTAAACTAAAATAAACCTGGTTTAAACTGCAATGAGAGAGTCTATACAATATTCTGAATCAGACTGAACTCAATTGATTTAAAAAAGAAATAACATTTTACATTAGATTAGGGCAACTCTGCATATAGACAAATCTTAAACACACGCTGGTTAACATAGCTGCTGATTTCTTTTCTACCCTGGGCGTGCTCGACCTCCCCTCTGCCCCAGACCCTGCCCCTACTCCATCCCTTCCTTCTCATCCCTGCCCCATCTCTTTCCTGCCTGTTCCTGCCCCCTCCCCCATCCCCGCTCCTCCCCTACCTCCCAGCGCCTTCTGCACACTGTGGAACAGCTGATCCATGCTGGGTGGGAGGCACTGGGAGGGAGGAGGAGAAGTTGATCAGCGGGGCTGCTGGTGGAAGGGAGGCACTGAGGGAAAGGGGGTGCTGGCTGCCGGTGGGTGCTAAGCACCCGCAATTTTTTTTCTGTGCAGAGCACCTATGGAGTCAGCACCTATGCCAGTTAATGGAAGATAGCTGGAGCCTAATTATTTGATTAGGAGCAAACCCTAAGTAATTTGTAGGGACTCAACCTCCCTTGAGATCCTCATCGATCATCCAGCCCACACTGTACTTTTATCTCTTAAAAATTGCTCAGTGCTACATTATTGATAAGTAACAGGACAGCTTTCAATAGTGGTTCTTACTGGGAGATGCTGTTACTCCCTATTTAACATACAGCATCTGTAGAATGCTCTAGGTTTTATTTTGTGTGCCTGTTTGCACTTACAGGGTAATCTTGAGTGCCCATCACCCTGACTGAAAGTGACGTACTGATCTGGACATTCTTCCCATACTTAAATGTAGACCCGAAACCTGAGTATTTTCCAACCTACAGTCGTCTGGAGAGGGTTCCTCCCTGATTTGTGTCTCATCCATAAGAGTAGCAGCTCTGCCAACACAACGCCCTTTCACAGCACTGGTTCAGAACCCTGCCAGTCCTTTCACAGCACATAGCAGGGAGAACATGGTTGCCACACTCCAGAATAAGTGGGAGGGAAAACTACATGCTAGCACAGGAGAGAGGCAGTACTAGATTTACTCCTTGCATGCCTGCTCCCTTACTTAAGTGTATGATTAAAAAAAGTCCAAGTATGGGCACCTCTTAGAAAGAATGATCCTCATGCTCACTGTGTACTGCCTCTCTTTGATTTCATTCCTATGACATGGCTGCCATGCAGCACCATTACTGACAATGTGGGGTCAGGGGGTCCCCGAGCTCCTTCTCTCACCTATTTTTATTTTGCGCATGTGTCACTCTGTACCTATATTCTGCAGAATCAAACCCTAATAACCAAAGCCCTTTCCACAGTAAATCGGACTTCCTCAGAGATCTCCCCTACAAGCACTCCCCTAGCTTAGGTCACAGCCCAAAGGGAAAGTAGATGAGATGGTGTTTGGAAGCAAAGTAGCACAGGGAAACTTAATCATCACCAGTTACATTGGAGAGATACATGGGAGTCGTGCGCATGAATCACTGGGGCAAGACTGTATGATATGGACCCACTGCAATGAGAGGCTTCCCATTCATTTCATTACGTGACTTGCTCCACCAGCACTAGCTGAGAACAAAAATGCATCATATGTCACCCACTATGTGAAATCCTCCATTTACAGCCACTTGAAACACTTTCCAATTGGTTTGTCTAATTTCAGATGAAAACTGTATTTCAGAGACTAGCACAGCAGTATCTCCAGAATAAAAGTCACCCTCTTGTGCTAAGGAACTCAATGACTTGTTTTGTTCAGACACTTTATATCTTCTCCATATGCTGATAATCCGTTCCAAGTTATATGTAATGGTAAAATAGCTGCAGTGCCTGAAGTCATATTCAAGGTGAACTGTCTTTCTAGCTAGAAAAGAGAAGAGCCATCTTTCAGATGAGATACAAAACCAGAGGTCCTGACCATTTGTGTTCATTAAAGAGAACTGACAATACTATTTGGGAGAGCAGCAGTGTCCAGTTATACTCCTTCTTCCTGCAATTCCCCTTGTTGTTCAAATGATTCTGTTGTTCTTTGCCTCCTGCTCTAGACTTCTGCATAGTGTTTCTGTGGGCAGTTCGGCAGCTGCTATGTTCTGCCCTAGAGATAGCTGTTTTTTAATGGCGGATGGAAGTGATGCTGGAATGGGGTATGAAAACTTCATGCAGGGCCAGGGAGGGACTGCAACTGGCTCCCCCCTACATCATGTGCCAGCAATGTGACAGGATCTGACAGCTGGCGGGAACAGTCAGGAGAAACTGGGTTGGTCTCAGAGAGGGCTGCACTGACAAGAAAAGGACGTTACTTCCAGTTTCAGAGAGAACTAGATTTTCTAACCTTGAGGCCTTCATCTGGTCTCTGACCCAAGCCATTGGGAGGGTTGGGAAAGGCAAGTCTTGATTTCCAGACACCTCGACCATTAGGGGGCAGACTGCCGAGGGCTCGTCCTCCACCATCAGAGCCGGAATCTGAAAAAAAAGTCTATGGACTTTTGCTTCTCTGATTCATTCTTTGCTGCATGGGCAAGTGCAAGAGGCCCACTTTTACTCCCTGAGAGAAAGGGAAGGCCTGGCTTTGGACTCGGAAGTCTGAGCCAGACTCCAGATCATATCTGAGCTGGAGCAGTGATCTTTACACAACTGGTTTGATAAGTGAATGGAAACAAAGAAATGTCCCTTTTCTCCCTTATTTTCAGCCTGGAGGGTGCCCATATTTTCAGTTCTTGCTATTGGACATCTGCTGTGAAGTACTGCAGCCTATGGCTGGACTGTAAGTGCTCTGCAGATATGAGGTGGTCAGCAGAGCAGAGTCTCACTCAAGTATTACTGTGATGGGCTAGAAGGACCCACACTGGGAAGAAGGGGGTTTAGGAGGCTGACAGGCTCTCCACTGGCAAATAAAGGGTTAGAGAAAGCCTGTGGACTAGGGTGACCAGACAGCAAGTGTGAAAAATCGGGACGGGGGGGGGTGAGGGGTAATAGGAGCCTATATAAGAAAAAGACCCAAAAATCGGGCCTGTCCCCATAAAATCAGGACATCTAGTCACCCTACTGTGGACCCAGTTGGCCTCGCCCTGCTACACCTGCAGCCAATCTCAGGTGTGGAGAGCAGAGCTGAAAGGAGGAGAACTAGCCCAGTGAGGGGCCAACCAGGAAAAAGGGCAGAGCTCTGCCTGTCTTGATGGGAGAGCAGCCTGGTAGGAGCTTGCTTACCAGCTCGGTCAGCCCTTCTAGAAGGGACACTCTGGCCCCCTGCGGGAAGATGGTGGTAGGAGGGGAAAACTTGGGGAAAACACAGCCCTTTGGGAGATTAGTCCTGAACAGGAGGCGGGTCCTCACTGAAGGTTTGTGGTACAACCTGTAACTGTCTTGGAGTTCATTAAATAACAAACCAGTGAATGAGAAAGGAAATAAACTTTAATAAAACAAACTGGAGAGCCTCTCTGGTGAACTGCTGCACACACCCATGTGGTGTTCCCAATGCCCGCTTCCAGGCCACATCTGCAAATTCCTATGTTCATAATACTGTCCCTTATGAGGGAGCGTCTCTAAATTATAGTATTCTATGAACATATCTTTAATCTTCCCTCTATCAGTTAATTTGTTTTTCTTTAAGAGGGAAGATGTGTGTGTACATATACAGCTAACAACTGTCTAATAACACATGCGTTCAATTCTCAACCCATGTAGTTCATTTCCATAAATCCTATGTGTCAACTACCTAGAGAGGAGAGGTTCCCAGCACATCACTCTTGAGGAGTCTTTACTACTCACTTTCCTCAAGTATCCCTTCTCCAGGCAGGTTAGTAAGTCTCTGTGAGTCTTTTGGGAGGTTTAATCTCCTTTTCTGATCTTCTGTAATATTTCTTTTCGGAGGATCATTGGAATTACAGCTTTGCTGCCCTTGAAAGTTAACCCATCTATCACAGTTAGTTCATGTCTGCAGTTTCAATAGTCTCTTCTACTTGGAGAGCACCAGCTTATTTCTTCAGGCCTCCCTTTAATTATCACTTCTTTAAGGATTCCCAATGATGCATTTTTCTCCATTTCCTCTCTTATTTGTTACAGTTTCCTGTTAGCTATGGGAATTGACTTTACAATCAGATCTACATAGGCTTGCATCTCTGGCTCTAAAGTCTTCTTTGGTTTCATGAACAGACACTGCTCTGGAAAGCGCATCAGTGGTGAACATGAATTTCCGGGTGTGTAGATCACAACCAAATCATACTTTTGCAGCTTTATCATCATTCTTTGAATCCTTAAGATACAGGCAGGGGCTTATGGTCCATTTCAGCTTCCACTGTCTGTCCATAAATATGCTGATTGAATCTCTCATAGGCACACAATATTTCTAGAAGCTCCTTCTTGATCTGAGCATATCTGGATTCTGCTTCAGTCAGTGACTTGGATGCACATGCCACTGGTGGCCAGCAATCCTTCTATTTATGTAAAATCACTACCCTTAACTCAGGCTGTAAAGAATCTGTTGACATTTTAATAGGCCTTCCTGGTGCATAGAACTTAAACACTATCTCTTGTATCAGTTGCTGTTTTAAACCTTCCCATGATTCTTCCTTCACCCCAATACCATTCATTTTTATTCTCTAGGAGTTTTCTCAAAGCCACTGCTTTGGTAGATAGATTAAGTATGAATTTTCCAAGATAATGAACCATTCCCAGGAACCACTGGACATCTTTCTTTGACTGCGGATGTGGCATTTCAATGGCTGAAATTTTCCTCTTATCAGGTTTTATACCTTTGTTGGAATTAATATCCCCAACAAAAGTCATTTCTGTAACTCATAAAACACATCTCTATTTAGTTTGAAGTTTGCTGCTCTAGTTACATCCAGGACATCCCAAAATCTACAATTATGCTCCTTTTACGTTGAGCCCCAGATGATGATGTCATCCATTGAGGTGTCAACCATTAATACGTTCATAGATCACATGAATGGCTGTTGGTACACTTCTGGTGTCGAAATTATGCCGAAGGGTAAGCATAAATATCTGTATCTTCCAAATGGGATATTAAATGTGCATAGCTTTGAGTTTTCTTCAGTTAATTTTAACTGCCAAAACCCTGAGGATGCATCCAATTTACTGAAATAGTGAACATTTGCAAATTGAGCCATAATCCCTTCTGTGGCTGGTAGTTTGAAAAGATCTTTTTTAACAGCCTTGTTGAGGTCTCTGGGATCATATATGTAGCTGTCCATTACTTTTCTCCACAATGATGAGGGAGTTCACCTATTCTGTTGGCCCCTCAATTTTTTGTATTCTTTGCATTCCTTCCATCATTGCAAGCTCAGCCTTGAGTTTGTCATGGAGTGAAAATGGCACCTTTCTACATGGATGGATAATTGGAGTGTCCTGCTTTTTTATCTGAATTGTATGCTCACCCTCCAAGCAACCCAATCCTTGAAAGAGGTCATGATAGTCCTGAAAGAGTGCCTCATAGCCAGGATCAGTATGATCTTGTAGAGAGAGCATCGGTTTTGCCAAACTGAGTTTCGCACATGTAGCCAGGCCTAAAATTGGTGTCCACACAACCCAGTTTTTGATTTGTTTTGTTCCTGATCACCTCTGAACCTTAGGGGGTAGGACTGAAGGGTACTTTAGCTGGAGAACCAAAGCACCACAACACTGGACCTCATAGGGACAGAGACATATCAGTTGAGATGCACAGCAGGGTGATTTGTGGCCTGAAGGGTTACCAGGGGATGCCATCCTGGCAACGTGGTTACAAAATTGGTGGAGAAGGTGGGACTTGACCTAACCCGCATGGAAGGGAACAGATCAGGACTTAAAAAACAACAACAAAACCACATTGTATAAGAAAGTGCCCCCACCAGTAGTATGGACATGGAGCATTACTGAAATGGATGGCCGGGCAAAATGCTCAGCAAGCACAGCAGCTCCTCCAGCAGATGGTCCCCCCGCATCAGCCGTTGATCCAGGATTTAACAGCTCAGCAGCAGATAGTGCAGCAGGTTCTGACCATAGTGCAACCATCCACAATGTCTGGGTCTTCTGGCACTGATCAGGAAACCACCCCAGTATCAGTCAGACTAGCAAGGATGAGACTTGAAAATGATCCAGAGGACTTTATTGAAAATTTTGAGCAGGTGGAAGTGGAAGCATGGTGGCCACCCAAGAAATGGGCAATCTTACTGTCTCCATATTTGACAGGGATGATGCAAGCGGCTTGTCGTAGTTTAGACCCTATGACAGCACAAGTTTATGCCTGAGTCAAAGTGGCCATTTTGGACTCATTGGATATCTTGAAGGAAACATTCTGCCATAAATTTCAGGAGGAGCAATATACTCTGAGCCACTGGGCCTGCACTGTGGCCCAGAAGCTATACATGTGTTGTTGGCAGTGGTTCAGGCTTAGAAAAAGACAGGAGTTGAAGTAGTGGAAATGATTCTGCTCAGACATTGATATTGATGCTAGAGGGGGGTCAAGTGTGTCTAGCAGTTACAGACACCTAGTCCCATAGTCTGCCCTTCCTCTCAGACCAGATTTTGTGCATCATTTAAAGGATGGAGCTGGAGCTGAATTGCCTACCTGAGAACTCAATCTGCCTGTCCACAATGCACTTGCCCAACCTTTCCCTGCCAGTCTTTAAGGGGGTGTCATAGGTTTCACCTCCACTCTGGACTTTAGAGTACAGATATGAGGACCTGCATGTGAACCCCTAAGCTGAATTACCAGCTTAGATCTGGTTTTGCTGCTACCACTCCCATGCACTAACTCCCTTCCCTTGATAGTCTTGAGAGACTTCTTCACCAATTTCCTGGTGAACCTCGATCCAACCCCTTGGATCTTAACACCAGGAGAATTTAACTATCCCCTCTTCTTTCCCCCACCAATTCCTGGTGAGTCCAGATCCAATCCTCTTGGATTTTAACACAAGGAAAAATCAATCAGGTTTTTAAAAATAAGGCTTTTAATTAAAGAAAAGAAAGGTAAAAGAAAAAAAAGCCTCTGGGAGAGATTAGCATATCAGCTACTCTCACAGACAACAGATTCAAAACACAGAGGATGTTCCCCTGGGCAAAATCTTAGTACACAAAAGAATTCCCAATTTGATTATTCCTCTAATTGCACAAAGACAAACTCACAAAAGAAAATAAATATAAACCTATTTATTCCTTTCTAAAACTTACTACTCTGATAAGAGGCTGGTTCCTTGATCTTTTCCACTCCAGCTGAAACTGAAACTGACCAAAACAAAGGGAACTTCCCTCCTTCCTTTTGAAACATCCTGTCCCCGCATTGGTTCCTCTGGTCAGGTATCAGCTAGGCTAGGTGAACTTCTTAACCCTTTACAGGTAAAAGAGGCATTAACCCTTAACTATCTGTTTATGACAGGGGGTAACCTGTTAGGTCATATTTACCAGCTTGTGCCAATTCAGGGCTATTCCATACAGCATATAAATGTGTCAAGTATCCATGTTAGTCTGGATCTGTAAAAAGCAACAAAGAGTCCTGTGGCACCTTCACCCATGAAAGCTTATGCTCCAATACATTTGTTAGTTTGTAAGGTGCCACGGGATTCTTTGTTGCATATAAATGTGTGTAACCCTAACCCAGCTTCAATCTGTATTTCATGATCAGAGGCATTAGGAATTCTGCATTTGTATGTTTTGGAAAGTTATTGGTATGTCAGGAGGATCCCAAAACCCAAAGGAGAGTTCTCTAAACCCTCATTGATGCAAGGGTATGGATGAGGGCATTTATGGAAGGTATTCAAAGCACTCATTGCTTTGATTGACTAGGGGGACAGGGGTGAGACAGAGATATAGTTCAAGAGTGCCTGCTTCCCAGCAGCCCAGCTCCATGCCTTAGTCATCTATATACTCATCAATCGCTTTTTCTTCAGGGCATATGGCACTGAAAACCATTCTGTTCCGAGAACGGCACTGATGACTTGAATAGATTTCAGAGCTTACACGTGAGTAAAGTCTGCATTTGTCACTGTAGATATTGGGATGGCTCCCACTGTGTGATTAAGATGCTGTCCTTTCAAAATGATGCACTGCTTCTGTAGAGTCTCCCACAGGGACAGGACCAAAGCCTGCAATTGTAACACTCTCTGTTCCAGGAGGTGCCATTGCCTCAAGGATCCAAACCACATTTAGAGCAAGGGTTTTACAACAGAGAACTGGAGATAGAATGCCCTACAAGGCATATAGCTGGGAAACCTGTGAACAGAGGAGGGATCTGTCTTTTTCTTTTGGGGTTCTGATAAGCTACACTAAAGTAGCTTAGAACAAACCAGGGCAGTTTGCAAAGGGCAATTTTGCACTCATTGTCTGCCTGCTACCTTAAGATGTCTGTCTGCTCTTAGGTGGATTTTGCAAGTTAAGTTCATTCACCATGCAAGATTCTAGCTATGGGGAGCAGCTCAGCAGGTTCCTGTGATTTTATTTTACCAATGTGTCTATTTTTCAGGGACTTGTCCCTGGTAATCAGCAGGAAAGAGGATTGTATAAACAGCTCTTCATTAAGAGTGCTTGACTGTGGCCTTGCGTGTCAGTGAGTATTTAAAGAGCTGGATAAATTCTCTGAGCATTCTGTAAAAATACAGGGCATATGTGTGTAGGTTTTTACAGTGGGTTCTAGACAAAGTGAAAATGCAGCTTCTTTTTCTACTGTGCAATTCCAAGCACTGCAAAGTGCCCAGCTTCTACAGTGATGGAGAAATCACCTAGATACTGATACAGAAAGAAGAGGCTTCTTACTTCTTAGTGACACGTGTAAGATGCTATAAGTGCTGGCTTTACCCCTTCCTGTGGTTTCTATCAGTCATTAAGGTGTGTGAATCTCTCCTGCCCCTTTACACTGGGTAAAACGGCAGGAATAGCATAAGGG
Source organism: Gopherus flavomarginatus (assembly GCF_025201925.1). Classification (NCBI taxonomy): domain Eukaryota; kingdom Metazoa; phylum Chordata; order Testudines; family Testudinidae; genus Gopherus; species Gopherus flavomarginatus. The sequence goes on from NC_066618.1 coordinate 287,444,790, forward strand.
GACATAAAAGCCCCAGAAGAGTGTGTCTGAACAAGGAACTGCTGCCAGGGAGGCCCGAGGTAACTCCAGGCTAACGAGGTGACTAGCGAATGAGGTGTGGCTGGAAAGGGGTGTATGACTTTGTGGGGCTAATTTTGGGTGAGCTCTCAAGGAAGAGGAAGGCTCTCGTTCCTGAGAGGAAAGGGTGAGAGAGGAGATGCGGGGAGGAAGAGAGATGTAAGTTGCTTTGACTCCTGTCCCTCACTAATTTCTGAGTGTGGATCCTTTCCATTAGGACGAAAAGCCCTGTGACAGAACAGTATAGCAGCCTGTGGTCAGGTCTACAATATCAACTTACATTGGTATAAATAAGTCGCTCAGGTGTGTGAAAAATTGCAATTATACTGACCTAACCTCTGCTGTAGACATTTCTGTGTGAATGGGCAGGCTTCACGGTTAACTATGCTGATGAGAGAAGCTTCTTCACTGAAGCTTTACATCTGCGCCACTGCAGCATTTTAAGTGTCCTTATAAAGAGCAGGGCCACCTCCAGGTTTTCCGCCACCCCAAGCAGCAAAAAAACCCCAAAACAATCCCATAGCAGCGCGATCTCACCGCTCCACTCTTCAGGCGCAATTCATCTGCGGGTCCTTCGTTCTGAGAGTGACTGAGGGACCCGCCGTGGAAATGCCACGGAAGACCTGGACATGGTGCCCCTATAGTGGCCAGAGGGCCGCCCAAGCACCTGCTTCTTTAGCTGGTGCCTGGAGCCAGCCCTGAGTAAGAGTTTCTCTCTCATCAAAACCAATCCCCGTTTCCAAGCCTGTGGGTGAGCGACTCTGTGTTGAACACAAGCTGCTGCTCTATTTCTGTGGCAGTCACAGCACGTCCAGTGTTTAGCAAGTTATTGGTGAAGCACTGAATATGAAAGGTGCCATGTGACACTAAATGCTTTTTGAGTTTGTTAACACAAGGCACCCAGAAGCGTGATTCTGAAACCAATTCCCCACCATTAGGGAAGTGTGCAGGTCCTGACACTTATCTCCGATTGATTTAGGCTCTGTATCTATTTGCCTTCTCTCCAAGATTCACCCGCCTCAGCAGGGCTCAGAAACATCTGCAATTAGAACCTCCCTCCTTCCAAGTACATTTCCCAGGGTATCGTTCACAGCAAGAAGTGCTGCTGATCTCACAAACTTCCAGACCCTTGGACCGAGTGACTCTCTTTACAGGCCAACACAGTGAACCTAGCAGGGACTTTTATGGTCATCGTCATACAGAAGCAGCAGCTGGACTGAGGGAGAGGTGGGGATGAACAATCAAGATCATACAATTCGAGGCACTTCCTTGTCAGAGATAGAGACTACCAAAGAATGGACTGCAACTCACTGAAAACTATGGGCCAGATTGGACTTGTGCTTATATCAGCACACTGTCTTCAATTACTATTGTAGTAACAGCTAGGAGGCGTGGACCAGCCTTCATTGTGTTAAATGTTAAGTGCAAACACATTAAGATGGTCCTTGCCAGATTCACATGCAAGCAATATATGAGAATCAGGGCCCGTGTATCTCTCTTGTACTTCTAAAATGCATTGCAGCACTGAAGTACTACACAGGCGGAGATGAGTGCATACAAAGCAAAGAAGAAATGAACAGGACATTAAAAAAAATCTTGCTGTAAAGCGATTGTGCTGCATTAGAATGGCATTAGCAGTTGCGTTCTTAGCTCTGCCTTTCAAGTAGCACTGAAGTGCTTTATCTTGGATTGAAGTACATTGTTTTGAATGAGTTTTGGTATTTTTGTTCTTTGAAATCGCTGAACTTTCCATATCAGAGACTAGCATGTGTGAATGGGATAACACTCTCCCATTCTTTCTAAGAGCACTTTAATGATGTTTGCTGGGTTATTTAGTCTGACTGATTATCACGAGGCCAGATAAAAGATGGTGGGCTTTTTCCTTCCCCTCCCCACCCCAGAATCACTCAGGATATGAAGTCATAGGATAAAGTCAACTAAGCCCTAAGGAATAGATTAGATAAAAATAAGCAATTGCTGTTAAAGCTTAGTATTTAGTTCAGAAAATTCTTTTAAACAAAAATGCCATCATCTCGCTTTATCCACGGCTGTTTATTATTTCCCTTCTCTCCAGCCATGACTTTCACAACAAAAATAAAGCCAAATCTAGGAAAAGTTACTCTAGCAGACATATTGATGGGCTTTGTGCTCCCAAAGGTAGAAAACGCCAGGTAAATGAAGGCCATAAGTTTCACTGAAATAAGACAAAGGCAGTACCACTGGTATCGATGTACTGCCATACTGCAATCAAGATATTTATCCCTCACTCCCTGGGCTAGCAGTAGAGCTGGGCAATTTTTTTTGGGGGGTGGGGAGGAGTTAAATAGTAAATTTGCCCTTCAAACTGCATTTTTCTGGGCATCCAAACTATTTGTGAATTTGGGTAGAATTCAGTGAACAGTTGACTGAAAAACAAAACTAAACTAAAAATAAGAATTTCAGAAACGTGAAGACAGTTTGATTTGAAAATGTCATTTTGAATGTTGACTCAAAGTGAAGTTTTTTTATTTAGTCAATAAAAACGGAAAACATTCCAGTTTCAGCTAAAAGAAACCAAATATTGGGAAGGGAGGGAGATTTGTTTGGATTAGTCACGAAACCAAAACCAAAATCCAATTATTCACTCAGCTCAGGCTAGTGGTAATATAGGGTACTATAGGGAAAGCATTTTGCATTGCTTTCAAATGACTTCTTTTGGCTGATGCTTGGACTAGCATTGGCAGGGACTGCACCCAGGTGAGCAGAGGTTCTGTGCAGTGATTGTGCTTCAAGTTGAGGTGAAGGGGGTAAGTGGCGATGAACTCTAGAGAACTGCTTCAAAAACAACTCCCCGACAAGAGGATAGGGAGAGGTTCTTGTTTACAGTAGTTTATATGCATGAGTCTTACATTATGGGAAACGCACACTTGTAAATGAACTGGTCTTTCTGCAAGATGTTGGTTGTTTAAGGCTGTCTTGAATCTGGAAGAGGAACGGCAAAGATATATTCCCTGAGGCACTCCTAAAGCAAGAGATTTTTCCAAAAGTGCTCAGAAAAGGTGCTGGGAAACATCCTCCCTAACCACAGGAGAAGGTCAGCGCAGCACAAGCACTGGCAGTATGAGCTTCCCTCAATCCTGTCCTGACCTATACACCTCATAGACTCATAGACTCATAGACTCTAGGACTGGAAGGGACCTCAAGAGGTCATCGAGTCCAGTCCCCTGCCCTCATGGCAGGACCAAATACTGTCTAGACCATCCCTGATAGACATTTATCTAACCTACTCTTAAATATCTCCAGAGATGGAGATTCCACAACTTCCCTAGGCAATCTATTCCAGTGTTTAACTACCCTGACAGTTAGGAACTTTTTCCTAATGTCCAACCTAAATCTCCCTTGCTGCAGTTTAAGCCCATTGCTTCTTGTTCTATCATTGGAGGCTAAGGTGAACAAGTTTTCTCCCTCCTCCTGATGACACCCTTTTAGATACCTGAAAACTGCTATCATGTCCCCTCTCAGTCTTCTCTTTTCCAAACTAAACAAACCCAATTTCTTCAGCCTTCCTTCATAGGTCATGTTCTCAAGACCTTTAATCATTCTTGTTGCTCTTCTCTGGACCCTCTCCCTCAGCTCTGCCCTGTTCTGAAGCCACAGCATGTAGGGCAGAATGGGAGTGGGCATGATTTGGAGAGCTCTGTGCAGCTCACTCTGCTCACTAGCACACATCAGGTCTCTGGGTGCTTGGGCAGCCAGGATGGAAGCTGCAACTCTCTAGAAGTTCTCCAGTGTTCCCCGCCCCAGTTCTACCACCACTGCATCCTAGAAAGGAGTCACAATGGCAGAGGGAAGTCGAAGAGGAATTCTTTTGCCTTCTGACCCATGCTGAGGGCAGGAAAGAGGACTTTGGCTATAAAGATAAAGTGCTGTGTAAAAGGGGTAAGCAGTGAGGTGGCAAAATTTGCAAATACGTAATTACTCAAGTTAGTTAAGTCTAAAGTAGACTGTGAAGATTTATAAAGGGATCTCACAAAACTGGATGACTGGGCAACAAAACGTCAGATGAAATGCAGTGTTGATAAATGCAAAGTAATAAACACTGGAAAATATAAACCCAACTATGCATACAAAATGTTGGGGTCTAAATTAGCTGTTACCACTCAAGGAAGAGATCTTGGCGTCACTGTGGATAGTTCAGTGAAAACATCTGCTCAATGTGCAGTGGCAGTCAAAAAAGCAAACAGAATGTTAGGAACATAAAGAACGGGATAGATAATAAGACAGCAAATATCATAATACCACTATATAAAATCCATGGTATGCCCATACCTTGGATACTGCATGCAGTTCTGGTCTCCCCATCTAGAAAAGAGAAATTAGAACTGGAAAAGGGGCAGAGAAAGGCAACAAAAACAATTAAGGGTCTGGAGCAGCTTCTGTATGAAGAGAGATTAATAAAACTGGGACTTCTCAGCTTGCAAAAGAGATGACTAAGAGGGGATATGATAGAGGCCTATAAAATTGTGACTGATGTGGAGAAAGTGAAAAAGGAAGTGTAATTTACTCCTTCACATAACACAAGAAGCACGGGTCACACAGTGAAACTAATAGGTGGTAGGTTTAAAAGAAACCTTCACACAACTCACAGTCAACCTGTGGAACTCATTGCCCGGGGATGTTGCAAAGGCCAAAACTATAATGAGGTTCGAAAAAGAACTAGACAATTTCATGAAGGAGAAGTCCATCAATGGCTATTAGCCAAGATGGTAAGGGATGCAACTCCATGCTCTGGGAGTCCCTAGCCTCTGTTAGCCAGAAGCTGGGAGTGAACGACAGGGATGGATCATTCAGTGATTGCCTGTTCTGTTCATTCCCTCTGAAGTGCCTGGCATTTCCCACTGTTGGAAGACCAACAGTTAGATGGTGATTGGTTTGACCCAGTACAGCTGTTCTTATGATGACAAAAAAATAAGTAGAACCCATTATTTATATTATGGCAGTGCCCCAAGCCCCCTAGTTGGACTGGACCTTCATTGTCCTGATGAGACAATTCTTGCGCCAAAGGGCTTACAGTCTAAAAGACACAAACATGAAAATCTGGGGATAGGGGCATAATGCACAGGAAAATGAACATGTGAAGAATTGACACAGCTTTTTTGGTTATATCTGTGGTTGCTTTTTGCATAGATTTTTATCTGGAGAGCAGAGATAATACCAGCAGTGGGGTATGACTGAGTGCAAGGGAGTAGGAGAAGGAAAGAAGGACATTCTCCTGACATTAAGAATCCCTTAATGTCAACTGGCATAGGGGTTACAGGAATATCCCAACTCTGGTGTGTACATTTTGGTTCACTAAAGAATGTCATGTGAGGTTTTAAATGAAAGTCAGGGTCATAATGTTCACGGATATTGTTGTGAAATGTATGTACAGATACTATGTAAGCACTTAAGTATATATACACTGAAAACAAGATGTAAGATTCTCTATCACAGAAGTGGCGGAGAAACAAATTTTCTGTTAGAAAATAGATGTTTATTCACCTCTGTCTGTTGGATAGAAATTAAGCATTGTAAGCTAACACAATAGATGCCCATTTACATATGAAGCTATCAAGGAGATATAAAGTCAACAGGGAAAAAGCATACAGGAAAATCAGACAGCATAACCCTCTGTCGCTTCAGTACAGACAATGAACTTTGGGGCTACAAGCAGATGGCAAAGACGACACCTTCTTAACCTGCACCTAGGAAGTACATGCTCAGCAAGGTTACATTAATGAAAATGAGATCTCTGCCTACCTTTGGCAAGAAACTTCATTAGATGGGAGGTTAATCTAATAGCTAAATTTCAACACTAGGAAAGCATGTTATGATTTTGTTTTGCATGTAACCATATGTTTCCAAAATCTTTACTCACCATCACTTGTATCCTGAATCTGTAGTAATAAACTTATCCTTGCTTTCACTATAAATATATCTATATACTGTGATATTAAGCAATGGGCTAATCCTGAGTTGGAATCATACAAGCTGGTGCGTACACTGTTCACTTTGGGACAACTGCCTTGGTAATTCTGTGAGTTGCCAGTGTCAGGGTCTGGATATCACAAGGGAACACTTCAAAGGGGCCAGGAGACGGGGCGGGGGGGCACCTACTGTTAACCAGCAAGGCAAAGTAAGGGCTGGCGTTGCCCAGAGGAAAATGGCTAACAGGCTGGTGATGTCAGGGAAGTGATACCTAGTTTTGTACAAGCAAGTCGCCCTCATGCTGGAGGCAGTGGGGCAACAAGGTTACTCACAGCATTAAGTACCCCAACAACTGTCACACACCTGCCAAGACATGATCCATAGAGTGGGTTTAATAGGTATCACAGCAGAGAACCTTGAGGAGGATAATATTGGACCTTAGGGTCTGTGCATCTTGACTCAGAAGAAGGTTCTGTATATGAACAAGGGTCTTAGATTCTAGTTCATCTCTATTTAACAGGAAACATTCTCCATAAGAAAGACAGCATATTTACAACCCTCGGCTTTACTCAAATGCACAAACTGGGGCCAGGAAGTAGCCAAGACCCTGGGTATTTTCAAGAGCTCTAGCTTCCAGTAATGGCTCTGTTGTGTTTAAAGAGGAGCATTGCATTGCAGTGTGTAGCTCCAGAGCAAGGAGTTGCCCCACAACTGTCAGAGATCAAAAGTGAACATAGTATTTTTTAAGATACATTATTTTAAGTTTCTGACCCATGTTGCTAATGTCACTCACTCTGAATGAAAAAGACAAATTGTTTATTAACTTAGGAGTGCTCAAATTCTGCCGAATGTGAGGGCCACACTGTCAGCCAGCCAAGGATTTTATAATTTGCCTTTAAACTGAGTCGCCTGGAGTCACCTTTATTTATAATATTTCCAGTGAATTGGCTGCTGTGCAGGTGTAACACTACAGGGTACTATCGGATTCACTCATCTATGTCTCATCAGCAGTACTCCTAGCACCGAAAGAAGACTCTCTGGGTCAGGTATGTCTTGGGAGCGGAAGGATTTGGGCTCTATTCTGCTGTTGCTGTGACTTTCCACAAGGCCACAGTTTGCAGCATGGTGATAACCACAAAGTTATAAGTGTCACTCGTGGAGACTATATGTTCCATCTTGACAGAGACAAACAAGATGTGTTGTCCTACGGCTATTCCCGCCATACTCCTGACTAGGACTTTGGAGCAACCTAAGAAGAGACTGCCTCCAGAAAAAACCCATCTCAGGTTTCACAGTGCATGCAGTACCTGATGGGTCAGGACTCTGAAGTTTAGAGATGGTATGTTGTGACTGGGTCTTATCTCCAGGTCAGGCTGTTGCCATGACTCAGTTTCCCTCTTCTGAAAGATGGGGTTCAGTTTTGGAAAGCTGGTGATTTGGCCAGAGGTAACCAAATGTATCAAATACATTTTTTTGGGCTCCTTGGGCTCCATAGACCTTTCTCTAGCATCTTCCCTAGACCTTCCTCTTGATGCAGGGGAGTAGAGGGAGCTTCCTCCCACTCTCCCTGGAAGCCCTGTCCTGGGACCCCTAAACAGCAGCGTATGTGCACATCAGGCCTCAAGCCCATGCTGCCTCTATTCCCCCAGGTCATTTCCCTCCTCTGCTTTCACCACACTTGTGGTCCTTCTGTATCCTGCTTCAGTGTCTCCTTCCTGGTCACAAAAATCATCTTCAGCTTAGCCCTTCACAGGCCCTGCTCCCAACAGGAAAGTACCCACTCTTGGCTTTAGTTCAGACCCTCAGTCACTGCACAGTTTTCACTGACTTGTTGCTGTTGCTTCCAGCTCTTCCATGGGTTACAGCATGTCGCAGATCGGAGCCTTACCAGATCATCTCCCAGTAAACTTTCTGGATGCCTTGTTGCTCTAACCCACAGGCAGCTCTCTTATAGCCTGCCCCTCTATCCCATCTGACTTTGCGGTAGCCTCCAGGAACTACAACTCCCAGAATGCATATCTTTAAAGGGCGAGAACTTAGAGAGGGGATGGGTTGAATGTTAGTGTGCCTTAAAAGGGCCAGCCCACTTTGTAATAGATGTAAATACTTGTTCAAGGCCAATTCTTGTTTCCACTGGCTTCAGTAGTTCGAAGATTTGGCCCAGAGTGCAAGCATGATTGTCATGCTGTCTGGAGAGGTTCTTGACTATGAGTGCCACCCTCAGGGAAGACTGTCAAAAAGCAGGGCAGAAACCCCAAACCGTTGTATGTTCTGTAATAAGATTTCATCAACTCAGTAACAAATGGGAACTCTTGAAGTACACTAACAGTCTTACCATGGAGTCACAAACAGTCCCCTTGGGCACTCCAGTCTATCCTGCCACTAGGCAAGATGGACTTACTGATAAATGGTCACTTACATCAAAGATCATAAAATATTCAGGTTGCTCCAAGTCCCAACAGACTAGTCATTTAGCCCAGGTCAATTTATACCTTAGATCTCACACCAGTCATAGCCAATCCTATAGTAAATGAACTAGGGATTTATTAACTAGGAAAAAGGAATGAGAGTTATTCACAGGTTTCAGGAGACAACATATACGCACAAATGAGCTACTGTCTATGGTTCTAAAAGGTGACTGAGATGTAGTAATCTGTCAGCACTGAATGTCTTTTAGAAATAACCCAGGTAGACCCTGGGGACTTTTGCTTTTGTTTCCTATCTCTAGCCCCGTGATAGTCCAAACAGCAAAGAGACGAAAAATCTTAATGTCAGCTACCTTTATTTCCCTCTTCCTGAATTCAAACGGATGGGACAAGCCCTTCTGCATGTAGCCACGTAGGGTCAATTAGCAAAATCTCTGTATTGTGATGTTTCACAATGGTCTATTCAGTTCTGATAGTCCTCCTTGATGAGCAAGGGAACCGCTCCTCCTGTCTGAGCTCACAAGTTCATAGCAGGCATTTTTAAAGTTATAAAACAAAACTTATAGCATGGAATACAGACATTACAAGTAAGATTAATGCATGCAGCAACATACATGCATTTTATAAAGTCTAAACACTAAACACAAATCTTACAAATCTAATATCTATCTTGAACAATACTAAGATACGAGTGAGATGGTCTGGTTTCCAGCTATGAATTTGTCAGTGCTCAGCTGATGCCTACAGCCTTAGCAAGAGCTGGCACCTGGTTTACCAGCATCTCATTGATCTGCAAAGCATACAGTTTCTTACGTGACAGTGCAGTCCATATGCCTTGATTTAAGGAGCTCCCAGCTGATCAAGACAGAGGACTGTGTAAAACACTATGGTATTTACATATCTGGACATCTTTTTCCTTAATAGAAATACAATGGTGAACCTGCAGCCCTATGAGAGCAGAAACCAGCTACTTGAGCTAAATGAACAACTTGTTAAGTGGAAGTAAGTATCAGGTTCTTTTCCTGCCAGGTGACAACCACTAGAGGGAGACATGATCAGATGCACTGAGCCTGTGCCTTGTATTTACATGCTGGGTGGAAATCTACAGTCCTTGAGGGCTACACTCTATATCAAAGATTAAGACTGAAGATTAAACTCAATGCTACATTATACAACTCCCTGAGCTGCATCTGTCTCATGTGTTGTGCTCTGGCTCATCTTGATAGGTGCCACCTTAGGTTAAGTGAGGTTATATTTAAGTATTTCTAGACTATTGCTGTAATGACTAGATGCTAGGTCTCATTCTCATGCAGCCTATGTACAGTGCTCCCTTTCATCCTTATCCTGCATTTCTATTTGCTCAATGAAAACGGCACGTAAGCAAATAATATTCTGCATTGTAAAACAGTTTTAATTTGTATCTGTTCATAAAGTACATACTGGCGCTAATGAATAGTCAGTCCATTCCCTAGAATACATGGAAATAACTGATTGAAAAATTCTGATTATTTGTATTACGGTAGCACTCAGAGGCTTCAACTGAGCTTGGGGCTTCATTACACTAGATGCAGCATAAACCCAGTGGGAGACTGTCTCTGTGTGTAGAGTAGCTGTCACTGTTGTGCAAAGAAGAGGTGACCAAAGGTCATCCTCCATTCTGGAAGGCTGGACACTGGACTACAGGGATGGTTGTAAGCTGCAGCCAGTACCAGGATCTGGTTGGTGTCGGGTTAAAGTTAAATTATTTTTATTTAAACATTACATAAATGTTAAATACAAGGTCTTCCTGCCTTAATAAGAACACCACACCCTGCCCCTAAACTTATGATTCAGGTAGACACAAAAAGAGGTTAGGTGAGGAAAAAGAGGTAAAATAACTTGCCATTGGCCACATTGCACCTCAGTGGTACAGCCAGGAATAGAACATAAGTCACCTGAATGCCAATCTGTGGCACACTCTGCTGGACCATACTGCTACTATCCTCCTGAGCAGCTTGCTCACGGCTGCTGTAGAATAGATCTTTGGCAGTTGAGTGTGTCCTCTGAGGATCCCTCATTTGAATGGCTTTCTGGGGGTGTGCTACAGGAAATGTCTTTTTACAACTGCTTTGTTTGATTACTTCTATAAAACGAAAGTGCAGAAATGTAGGAAGGGTTCCTAATACACTAAATATACAAAAGGCAAGTGGTTCAGTGAGAGTTCAGCTTTAACACTCTCCCATAAAAGGGAGATTTTGCAGTAAGTAGAACAGCAAATTTGGTGATAACTCTGCATTAGGTATGAGGTTCCATTGCTGTTTTCCTTGGTTTTATATATATAAAAAAAAGAATGCACATTTAAAGTGAATTTAGTGTTGGTGAATGGTGCCAGATTGGCAGTTCTGAATTCTCTTGTTATCCACAGAACCAAAGATTGAAGTTCGCAGGGAACTTGGTCACCACACTAATGTGCCTCAATCTCGAAGGGTGAGAGTGGAAAAAGAAACAGTTAAACACTCATACATTTTATGACCTCTCTCTCTGGGCTACTGGTTGTTCTAGTTGCTTTACCCAGACCAGGTCAGAGCTATGTCTGATGGGGGTTTTCATGGCACAGCACCTGTTCACTTGAAATTGGACAGAGAACACCAATTCATTTCACGCAAGCCACCAAAATACTAAAGGATGGCAACTCAAACTGAAGCCACAACTCAGTGAATCTACTTTACAAAACTGGGGTTGTGTTTTAGCTGGTAGTGTTGGTCTAACTAGAAATATGGAATATTGTTTCTTTACCAAATTTCCTCTCCTCACTTTGACGCACATACTGAAATGACAATCTCTTTCCTATGCAAAACCAGCAACCTCACAAAACCGGATTTTAAAAAGGATTGACAAAACCTTAACCCCCGCATCTACAGAAACCAGGGATGGACAAACCTCAACAGGTCTAGAAGTCTGATTTAGTTTAAATAAATGCCCAAAAGTCAGGATGCTAATTCAAACCTTCTTACTCTACAAAAGCTGCTCCAGGCCCTAGGATGCATCATCCCGAAGAGGTGCTGCATCCTCACCAATGTTTCAAGTGCTCCGCGCAGGTGTGGAAGAAGGTCCCTAAAAATGGGAGGCCATCAGTGCCCAAACAGTGGCCATGACCCCCGCGCTGCCCCTTCTCCCTCTACTGCCTCTTCTCCCCAACCCCCGCCCTTGCACTTCCCCTCCCCCCGAGCCTCCACTCCCACACTGTCTCTTCCTCCCAAGACCTGACCCCCCCTTGCGTCTCTCCACTCCGTCCTCATTGCTTGCCCTTACAGCCAGTAAAAAGTGGGGGGTCGTGGCCCCCTGGCTGCCCCTGTTCTGGTGCCCCTGGCTCCAGGTTACAGTGACTTACACACCTGGCTAATAAATATTAATATCTTGAGCTGGGTCGCTGGGGATTGAGCGTGTCAGCCCTGCTTGGGGGAAAATCTCCTTCTGATTGGCTGCTTTCCCCCACTGCCCTGCCTCCAGCTAAAGTGCAGCCAATCAGGGCTGCTGCAAGAAGCCAGCAGGGATCTCTCCCTCTCCCATTGGGAACTGACAGTACTGTGACACCTCTCCCCTCCCCTCCTGTAAGCAATGGGACAGCTCCTCTGCTCCTCCCTACTCCTTCCTTGGAGCATCCTGGCTGGGGAGGGGCAGAAGGGGGGTGCAGAGGCCCTGGAGCTGCCTCCCAGCCTGGAAGGGGGAGGGAGGACCCTGCTGCAGCCCTCCAGGCCGGGAGGTGTGTGCTGAAGAACTGCAGGAGCTGCAGGAATAGCAGAGGTGAAGCGGCCGGTGGGCAGAACAGGTGATGATCCAGAATTGATGGGGGGTGGGGGGTCGGAGGGTGCAGGTGGGTGTGATGTTGCTTTCAGTTATGTAGAAAATGACAGAAACCCTGTTTTTCAGGCCATCTTAGGCACTGCTCTTCACTACCTGCTTTTGTCTTTGTGGGAGTGAATCCAGCTGTGGGTTTCCCCTCTCTGACATCTCCAGGGAGAGCAAGTGTCCTGCACCCAACTCAGCAACTTCACTGTGCTTTTTTATCCCCCTTTCTCTCAATCTGGAGCAGACAGCGCATCCCATGGGGGACAAGGTGCACCACCCTGCTCTGCACCAGGGATTTCTCCTCCTTCTCTTTCCCCTGAAGGAGTGAGGGACATCCATTTCCCCCCTCTCCTCACCTTTGCAGGAGGATGGCAGATTTCAGCACCTTTCTTCCTGTATCCCCACCCCCACCTACACTACCTGCAAGGCATGGGGCTCCTCTCTCACCTTACACCCCTTAGGAAAATGAAGTGCAAGGGGCAACTTCTCTCTTGATCACTCTCTGCATGTGTGTTTTTAAAAGTGGGTCTCCTGAAAGCCCAGATCTGAGGACAGGAGCGGTGTGTCTGCCAGCTAGCTGTGTCAGCCTCAAGCAGAGCTCACAGGGTGTTAGCAACCTCTCCCTACAGAAGTGGAAGCAGACACTACAGCCTTGGCTGCAGTACACACGCGTAGATAGATTAGACTAGATTAAATAAGATAATAAATGACTAGACGGATAGGATCCAGGTTTTAGTCTTTAAGTGAGTCAAACCCACAGGGGCTGCTCCAGACGCCGGTTTTATTTTTCACTTTCCTCCGAGTTCATGGAGGTGGTTTGAGTTTTGCAGTGAAGGGGCAGCTTTTGGGCCACTCACAATGGCATTGGTAGGGGATTTTATTTAGCTTTTCTTTTGGAGAAGTTGCTGCAGCCACCTCCACTTTCCTATTTGCATTCAGAAAAATATTGATGGCATCTCTCTGTTCTTTTTGGGAGCAGATAAGGGTTTATCTGGGACAGCACTAAAGCTCTCTGTTTGATTCAGGCTGTGCCCTGTTATACTCCGAATGAGCTTTCTTAATGTTCCCTGTGTCAGGAACTATTTTCGTGACTGTCCACAGAAGACACTAAAGCTCTGATTGCACTGATAGCCTGTAGCAAATATTATGTCTTTTCAAAGGGTGCAGCAAAGAAGAGTTTTTTTTCCCTCCTTAGAGGAACTATTTCATAACAAGCAAATAAACCAAAACAACAGGCCACCTGACTACTAAACCAGCAGAAAAGTCTAGCTGCAGCTCGGAAAATTAGGCTACATTTGTGGCTAAGACACCTTGCTATCTGAGAGACAGCCATGGTTTTTGCTGTGGCCGTGTGTTTGACTAATTCATAATTGTCAAACTGGTAACGGCTTGCTCAGTGGTTACCATTTTTTAATATACGAAAATCAAACAGAGCAAGTACAGGGATATAAGGGACATCAGAGAGTCTCATTTATTTTATAACCACAATCTGTTCTACATAAACATGCACCTTTACTGGCTACAGATGCACACTCCTTTGAGTGCAGTTAAAGAATAGTTATATCCTAGAAACTAGAGAGGGAAAAGACCTGTTAGATATCTAGTGCATTTTTTGCAGAGGGAAGATTGATCTCTACACTACTTCCTTGTGTGCTTTGCCCTGCTTCGTTTTAAATGTTTCAAGTGTTGGAATGTTCATCTCTTCCCCTGGGAGACTATTCTGCGTTTGCTCTGTAGGAATGTCAGTGTTGGGTTTATAGAATTAATTTATGTGCACTCACTACCTGCAATTCAAAGGTACTCAGTTTACAAGGCAAAACCTGCCTTTTTTAAAATGTCAGCCCTGCAAATTCCACCTTGGGATCTGAAGATTAAGCAGAGTTTTCTGCTTCTTACCTCATTGCCAGAAATAATAATTTTGCAGTACATATGTAGATGATCATTTCACTGATGACACGAGAGACAGGTTGAATCCCACTTACTCATCACTAGCTATATTGGCTATGCAAAGCTAACAGTTGTAAAAGCTTGTTTTACAGACTGGGGCAACGTGTCATCTCATGTAAATAGTCATAAATAACTGCCCCTAGATACATGTATCTTAACCACACTTTAATCTTTAATGATTATTACAAAGTTATGTTACCAAACATTGAAGTCCAAAAATATGCTTTTGTATATCAGGATAGCTCTGTAGACCTCAGTGGAGCTACACTGATTTACAGTAGCTGAGGATCTGGCCCTACAACCAGACCTTCACATTTCCAATTTGGCCTCAGCCCATTTGTTTGGCTATAGAGAGGACATGTCTCATGTTTCTGAGAGCTTCAAATCAAGGTTCTGACACTCAGTAGCATGATGTATAAAGTATGAGCTTTATTGCCCGTCTCTTCTGTATGAATATTCCGAGAGCACTGACTAAACTCCCAAAGACCTGAGGGAGAAGTCATTGTGATGGATGTTTTGGAAGACAGTCTTGGTTTTTTAAGCATTCCTACCTCCTGGTCTGATATCTACAGGAAACTACATAGACTACAGGTCTGAAAATTTACATCTGGGGACAGAGATCTGGATCTGCATAAATAAATTCATAAGCTGTAAAGAAAATGGAATATTAGCTTAACTCTGGGGTGTGAAAATGTCAATTTCTGTAGAGCTTCTCAAAGCCAAGCTTGCGGTTTATGCCAACAATGTGCCAACTCCAGCAAAAAGGAAAGAAAAAGAAAGTCAACTCGTACAGAGTCTTGACTCGTTTAAGTGGGCTGCATTTAAAAACTAAAATAAATCTCTCTCTCTCTGTGACAATGCTGGCTTTTAGGTGCCAAGCCTGGGATTTTGTATTCAAGTTACATGTTCACCTCCAGGAGAACAAGGTACTTCACATGTCTAATCTCTTGCCTGGAATAAGGAGGAGATATCACATCCTCTGCAAAGGCAGCAGTCTCATTGGATGATATTGTACTGTTTGACCAACATGAAATCTGTTTGATTCCGGCACAGCACACACAGTTCAGGACTGACACTGGAGAGAGTCAGGTGATAGGATCTGTTCAGAAGTGGGAGCTGAAGAGTATGCATCATGCCAACATTAGCATGAAATAGCTCAATTTCATACTACAATTTGTGTTAGCGAGGAAGAGAGAGTGATGCTGATTTATATGCATATACGGCTGCCTCCCACACAGACACAGTTCTAAAAATCCAGTTGCCACCACAGCTCCATGCTCGACACTGAGGACCACCAGTGCCAGCATATGGCTACAAAATTGCTTCTGTAGTTCCATCTAAAGCATGCACTTTCTTGCACAGGTCTGTAACCCTATGACTCACAAACATGCATGATCAAGTATTCTTGCACAGTGAGTATCTACATCTGTTCTCAAATGATAAGCTAGCACAGCAGTCTCCTGGGGCCAAGTGTCCTTCATCCTACCCATAACTCACCTGCTCCTGCAGTAGCTAGAGCAGCAAACTGCTCCATGGACATGTTGAGTGATGGATTTGAATTACAGAAAAAGCATGGCATAGGGTAGTTATGGAGTGTGCACTGTGGCTGAGTTATTGCTGTGAAACTAGTGCCCCCTCTAGCAGAAAGGAGGGAGATGAAGATCTACAATCAGTTGTGTTATCACCTGAGCAATGGAACGGGCACGGCACACATTTTATCTTTGCCAGTAATGCTGTGCTAATGCAGCTTCACAGGAGAAACCACCCAGACCTGCCTTTTGATGATGGAATAACTGTAGCGATTGGGACAGGAAGGCAGGGTGGTCTACTGGACAAGGTAGCACATTTTTAAGCACAAGTGGTGCAGGGTGGACTTAGCAGACCAGAGAAACAAGCCCCTTGATTTTAACAATGACTTTTTCCACAGTGAAGATGCTTGATAACCTCTTAAGATGTTTTCAGTGCATGGCAATAGAGTAACTTCATCTAAAAACACAAAAAGAAGCATGAGGAAATGCATAGTATTATCATGGCAGTGATGATTCTCCACTAACAGCCTGACCTTGCTCCCAGGGTGAACTCCCATTAACTTCAGATTAGGTTTCAGCTCAGGCAGAGCCTGAAAAACCTGAGTTCCTCAAAAGACCTGCCACAAAATCTGATCCAACTGACTACATTTTGGGAGGGGGTTGTTTTTTCTGTTCGAAGTAAGGCCGTTTTGAAGGAAAAGGCAGACCCGTTTTCATCGGGAATGAATCATAACTTGCGAAAATTGAAATGTCATTCCTGCAACTGTCAGTGTTTGAATTAAACGCGAGACATTTCAAAAATTCACAGGTTTCAACCACTAAAAAATTACAAAAATGCTGGCTCATTATGATTCATATTGAGGCAGCACTTGGATCAGTACCAGGGCTGTCATAACCTTAGTCCCAGATTTGGACCTTAGCGTCCAAAATATGGGGGCTAGCATGAAAACCTCCAAGCTTAGTTACCAGCTTGGACCTGGTACCTGCTGCCACCACCCAAAAAATTAGAGTGTTTTGGGGCACTCTGGTCCCCCTGAAAAACCTTCCCTGGGGACCCCAAGACCCAAATCCCTTGAGTCTCACAACCAAGGGAAATAATCCTTTTTCCCTTCCCCCCTCCAGGTGCTCCTGGAGAGATACACAGACACAAGCTCTGTGAATCCAAACAGAGTGACTCCCCCTCTCCGTTCCCAGTCCTGGAAACCAAAAGCACTTTCCTATTCACCCAGAGGGAATGCAAAATCAGGCTAGCAAATCCAACACACAGATCTCCCCGATTCCTTCCTCCCACCAATTCCCTGGTGAGTACAGACTCAATTTCCCTGAAATTTCCCAGTAAAGAAAACTTCAACAGGTCTTAAAAGAAAGCTTTATATAAAAAAGAAAGGAAAAATACATACAAATGGTCTCTCTGTATTAAGGTGATAAAATACAGGGTCGATTGCTTAAAAGAATATTGAATAAACAGCCTTATTCAAAAAGAATACAAATCAAAGCACTCCAGCACTTATATTCATGCAAATACCAAAGAAAAGAAACCATATAACTTACTATCTGATCTCTTTGTCCATACACTTAGAAACAGAAGATTAGAAAACAGAAACTACTTCTCCAAAGCTCAGAGAAAGCAGGCAGACAGAAAAACAAAGACTCAGACACAAAATTCCCTCCACCCAAAGTTGAAAAAATCTGGTTTCCTGATTGGTCCTCTGGTCAGGTGCTTCAGGTGAAAGAGACATTAACCCTTAGCTATCTGTTTATGACACGCCCCCCAAATTGCAGACAGTGGGGAACTCACTGGCGGCGATTTCCTTCTAGAACTTTAAAATAAACAGATTACTACAACACATGCACCTTTACATATACTACTAAGTATATAACTAACAGACTTTTACATTTTAAGAACACTCTTTCAGGGCTTACTGAGTTGGGTGCGGTACTTACCCCCACAAAACGCTTACAATCTGCAATGATGAGCAACAGACACATGGAGGGAGAGAATAACAGATGAAATGACGTGGCCAGAGTGACACAGGACCTGAACACAACTTACATTTTTTCCTTTTTGTCCAAGGCAAGCAACATGCGAAGGGAGGAGGCAAAGGGAACAATCAAAATAGGTGGCATGTTTGTATACATTATAACATTTTCTTAACAAAAATATGCAGGAAGCATACACGACTGCCCCTCATCTTAACCAGGACAGTTACGATTTTATGAACCACTGCATTTTGAGGGGCCACAACATGGCTTGGAATGAAGTGGCTAATAAATTTGCACCAACGCAAAAATGTTACCGTCTCTGAAGCTCCTTGGTAGGGCTGAGATTTTTTCAAACTGTGACTCTGGCTATCCTATTCCCATTCAAATGAATGGGAATTTGGGGTTCAAACTGGCTTTAAAAGTCTTAGTCTATGACTTTAAGGCCTGATTTCCAGAGATTCTGAGGGGCTGCTGCTCCTGGTCACTCCCACAGGACTGCAGGTGAGTTGCAACTCTCACGCCAACTTTAGGAGCAGGGGTGTGCAAACTGGGAAGCTCAATAGATGAAATCCTGGCCCCATTAAAGTCAATCGAAGTTTTGTCATTGACTTCCCGGGGGGCAGGATTCAATCCCATGTGTTTCAGGGCAACAGAACTGAACTAATTCTCCTTCAGCAGGATAGAAAAAAGTTGCAATGCTTTTTGGTTTGTTGTTTGGTGGGGTGGAGCTGCAGTTGCTGGTTTTAATGGAGTAGTTTTTCAATCACTTATATCTCAGCAGGCCATAAAAGAGAAAAACAACAGTATTAAGACACTACCCAGCTCTGCTATATTCCACTGATCAAAAATTCTTTATCTTTATAAAGCTACAACAACAAAGTGGGAGCTCCAGCAAGGAACACATTTCAGCTGACCTGTAATATTTCTCTTCTGTATTTGCTTTGGCTGTTGGAATAGCCAGCGAGTTAGTTATTAACATAGCTGAGAAGTGGAGAAGTTTGCTGGAAAGCGTGTCTTACAGCTAATGCAAAGCAAAGGTTAGGTGAATTAATTCGCTATTGTATCCTGAGGTGGCCTCAACTAGAAAGCTCTGTAGATTTTACTGTACCAGCTGCATTTTGTATCACTTTGAAATATTAACTGCTTAATGTTGCTGATCCTGCTGCCCATGGGAAAGCAGAAATTTTATCCGGAAATATCCATCTAACAGATAATATGTGTGAAGCACGTTGAACTTTCAGTGTTGCCAGTTCCTGTGATGTTATTGCAAGTTTCACCACTCTCGCTGCTATTTTTCTGTAAAGTCCCAGCCCCCGGAGTGCTCCGCTTATAGGGGAAGCAGTTTTTCAGAGTCACAACTGCTGTAAATGGTCAAAGCTCCACTGACTCCATTAGAGCTATGACAATTTACACCAGCTGAGGATTTGCTCCTAAGTTTTTTCCTCTCTCTCCTAGTTGTGGAGGAAAGCTTGAAAATTGGACCCAACTCTACCCTAAGGGCCCAAAAGCCAGAAAGCAAATACAAAACTCACTGTTTGTGTTTTCTGAATTTTTTTAACAGAAATATTTTGTTTGTCAGAAAAAAGGAGTTTGGGTATGTGTAAAATGGGCTGTGTGTTTTGATACACAATTTGGATAAAGGTGAAAAATTAAACATTTTGACAATGCCAGCTGGTTTTGGTGCAGTTTTTCACTTTTGGAGAACAGGCCATTTTCGAGCCCCAAAACTTCCCATATAAATTTTTTTGGCAGATCTAGTCAACCTTTCAAATCCTTTCAGTAAGGTGTTATTAGAAATGTATTTTAATTTTTTTTATTTGGATCTCAGAAATGGTGCCTCAGTGCAAGACATCGGTAGTGTTTGAAATCAAAGAATGTAGCATTGCCCTGGGAGTGAGGGGTGGGGACAGGGGAGGTAAAACTCCCAGCCCAGTCACTGTTGTCCCTGTTTTAAGTGCTTTTATTTCCTCTTCCCTATCCAATTGCAGAACTCGGGCTGGATAAAGGGGGAACCGAGGGCAGCAATTGCACAGTGGTTGCGAAGGGTACTGAGGAGCAGGAAAACTCATATCTCTTTTCCAGGATGGGCTTTAGCCCATGGTTTCCTCCCTCTCTCTCTCTCTGCACTGCATGTGATCAAAGAGAACTGGGGCATGGAGAGGAGAAGTCCTAGCATGTGGAAGATTCACCATATTGGTCTCACCCACCAGCTGACAGGCCAGCATATGTAAATGGAATAAATATGAGAGCGGTAGTGGGAGCGACATCTCATCCAATTGAACATGACGCTCGAATTCTGATCTTCAGTTGATCCAACAGGATGACTAAAGTGCAACTTTTAATGCTCTTGTCACACAGAAGAAGTTGGAAAGAGGAAAACAAACAAACCAACCAGCAAAACTGTTTTTAAAAAAATCAAATTTTTCCCCATCTCTAGGGTCCCAAACTGACAGTTTTGATTCGCCAGCTTAAATTATATCTCAGTGCCTGCAGAAAACTGCAAACTGAATGTCAATGTCGGTGGAATACAATAGCAATGTGCCAGTGAATATCTCAAGATTTAGTAGCTGTGTATTGGTTTTTAATTTAGCATTCCATCAGTAACTTTGTTAAATATTCTTTCACCCATAGACTTTCTTCTAAGGTGGTTTAACTGCCTAGCAACCTTACAAAATATAATTCAGTGTCCTACTGTAACAGTCCAAAACAGTTCAGCTTACATTTATCTGATTGTAGTATTTTGGGCTATAATTGCAGAGAACTACTATATTTTATAAGAGTTAATTCTGAATCGAGAGGATTCATTGAAGGACTTAATTACATTTAGAAAGAGTCAAGCAAAAATATGGCTATTAAATAATATCAGACACCTTAAATAGTAAGGGGGAAAATTTGCAAAGGCACAAATGCAAGTTGGGTATCTATTTGCCATTTGTGCCTTTAAAAATCTTCCCCTTAAGAGACGTAATAATTTCAGCTTTCTGAGAAGTCTGCTAACTGCTGTGCATTTGTCCTGTTACTTCATAGCCACCCCTTAAGGAAGAAGGAGCCACTCTACCCTGAGTGACATATCCAGTCTTGCGGTGGCTTGAGTTTGAACCTGTAAACACTAATTACCAAGTGTAGTTCTTACTACCGGGAGTAGTTCCACACAACAGGACTCGACTAATTATTTTAAAGCACACAAAGGTGTGCTAGGCACATCCTGGAAGAACTAAGACGCGGGTGAAATCCTGGCGCCTCTGAAGTCAATGGCATAACTCCCATGGACGGCATAGGGAGACGATGGAGTGAAGATAGATAGATGGGACCTGATTCAGCCAATGCCTTATGCATCTGCACATAAGTAGCTCCATTGACCTTGAATTTAACACATGATTAGCAGACATGCCAACCCTGTGAAAAAAACAGAAGTTGGGCTTGGTTTTGGCTTAATTGGCTTGTGAGTTGCTTGTTAGCTAGTTTTTGGCTTGTAGCTTGTTGCTTGTTGTAGCTAGTTGCTTCTTGTTTTTTGATCGGCCCCCGGCAAGGAGGGGAGAGAGTCAGGGGTGCATAGCGGACCCACCACAGTCCCAGACTGCACGCCGGGCGGTTCTAGTCACATAGAATAATGGGGTTCTTAGGGACTGGCTTGTTTTGGCCTTGTTTTGAAATGGGTTGAGTTTGATTTTTGACTGATTGTGAAAGTCGAGGTGTTTATTTACCACATGAAAGTTAGCAACTGTGATGATTAGATGTTGACCAGGTAAGAGCCTGAGTGGGTCAGGGCAGCCAAACTATTGGTAAGGCCAGAGCACGATTCAGCAGAGGTGGAACGCACATTGCTCCTACACATTGGAGCCACTTTGCCTGCGTAGAGCTGGTAAAAAAACATTTCTGATGAAACATTGTCGGAAAATGCTGATTTGAATAAATCAAAATGTTTTGTGGTAACATTGATTGTTGTTGAAATTGTCGTGGGAAATCATCAAGATATTTAATTTCAATAAGGTTGACATGCTTTGGTTTGATAATGTTGAGACACTGTGTTTGAACTTTAGCATTTCAAATTTAGTTATAATGTAATCAAAATATTTAAATGTTCACAGTTTACTTTATATTATAAAAGTCAAAACAACAAAGTATACATGAAAAGTTTCAGCCTTATTAAATTGCATCCTTTAGATGCAGTCAGAGCAAAATATTTTCAGAGTATTTTGTTTCACAAAAACAACGCCAAGATTTCATTTTGCATCCCGATTTCAGACAAAACTAAACTTTGAAATCTTGGAATTTCCTGTGGGATGGAAATTCTGAGCCTCAACCAGCTTTAGCCCCAAGCAAGCAAAATATCTCAGATAATCTGTGCTTCGATGCTACTGCTCTGGTCTTCAGGGATGAAATCCTGTCCCATTGAAGTCCATGGGAGTTTTGCCATTGATTTCAGTGGGACCAGGATTTCATCAGCAGTGTAAAGCCACAATCTTGGCGATAATGAACAGCAGTGAATCAGAATTTTTCAAGATTACTTACATTAACAGTAGGAGCAGTTGCAATGCCAACACCCAAGTACTAATAGTCTGGATCAAGTGAAATTAAATAGGGCAATATATGCTCTGCTAAAACCAAGCAAACTGGATTCCATCTATGTAATAACACACAACATTTGTGTTTGCTCTATTTCTGTTCCTTTCCCCCAAATAGCCCAGAATATTGCATATAGACAGAAGTGCCCACAAAATTTAAAGTGACCACTGTTAATAATACAGAGGTGGTGTTGTGCCTCCCTTACTATATGCTCAGAAGACTGAAATGAAACATAACTTTGCCTGGGCAAAACATCTCTCAAAGGTATAAAGTTCCTGGTAATATTTACATGGAAAAATCATGCATGATATTAAAATCTGAAATCAAAAATTAAAAACTTCATCTTAAATTTGAAACTGACTTGAAAATAAAGTCAGCCATAATGCTCTGAAGCAAAGAAACCTTGCAGTATGGGGTCTGACAAGGCTAAGGTTTCCAGGCGCTACTTTAACAGATATAATAAAAAAAATCTCCAGGAATAATCTGGTCAGGAAAAAGGAATGATATAGTTGGGATATAACCCTGGGATCCTGGCTGCATTTCTCATATTCTCCTTGATTAGATTTCAGAAACATCTGGCCATCCAGCAGTTTCAGAACAGAAACAGCACAGCTTCATCATGTTGTATATCAGACGTAGCTGGCATCTCAGGACAGTGGAAGAGAGTGAGACAGACATGATTAAAAATGACAAGCTTGGAAATGGTTTCCTGATATGATATAAATAAACTGATCTCACATACATACAATGCCATTCTATGCTGCAAGGACACATTTGGAGATTCCTGAAGAAAACAGTTCATGTGTCTGTTGTGTCTATGCTAACCCATTGTCACCTAGAAATACAATTCTAGGGCATACGTAGCTCCATTTTCACAGCTGGTTTGCCTTTGTCTTTTCATTTTTTGCATCTTCCTTATTGTATGTACAGTATATTAAAAGAGTCCAGAAATTCTGTAAATTAACCTTAACGCTGCACTCAAGTACACTTGATCTACTTCCAGCCTACCAGACTTTTCAGGACAGAGCCCATGAGCCAATGTGGCATACTGGCTTCTTTCTACCATATAGTGTACCAGGAGTGTAATTTCTCTGGCTGTGGTAGGGAGGAAGTAAAGAAGCAGGAGACAGGGCCAGAGAGAAGGGAGAACATTACTGAGTGGTGAACTGCCTGACTGCACGCCTGGGTGGGCTGCACTGGCAATCCAATGAGTGGTCATTTGTCACATGTAACTAAAGGACGTTATGGATATTAATGCCTGTTTAACGTTATTCCTGGCAGAAAATGGGGAGCTCAAGGCAGGACAGAGCCCATTTTCAGTTTTGCAGTTCTTTGGTGAGAATACACAAGCTAGGTACGTGGCCAGGAGGATTGGGGGACGGACACACCATCATCCCCTCTTCTCCGCATTTCAGGGATTGGCCAAGGCTCTACAAAAGGCAGAACATGAGAGTCTCAGACAAAGCCACCCTGTGGGGAAGCAGGACAGAGAATCACTTAAAAAGTTGGGCTAAAATGTCATCTGCACCAATGTAGTCTTGATGCAGAAGAGGTGGGGTTACAACTCCCCAGTTTTCACGCTGTTCTGGCCATGATGAAGACAGCGACTGTCAATCCGAGACTGGGCCCCCTATGAAGTGATCAGACAGCAGAGTGGAATGCAGGATGTCGTTGCTGAGAGCAGGATGTCGTAACATGCGATGGGCTGGGCATATAGTGAGGTTCACTGACAATCGATGGACTGCAACTGTCGCCGAGTGGTACCCACAGGAACTGAAACGACCACTTGGCTGACCTCCAAAGAGATGGGAAGATTTCATCGTGAAAAGACATGGCTGCACATGGGGAAGAAAGGGCAGGATACGAGAAGAATGGAAAATGTGTTGTGATCAGCACAATCTATACCAGGGCTGAAGGACAAAATGTTACCACTTCTTCTCCTCTGAAAAGTTTACACAAACTGCAAAGGCACTTAAAAAAAATAAAAAAAGCCATGAAGTAAAAATGGTGAATTTCTCCCTGTAAGTCAGCTCTGGGGTGCATTCGCAGAGTTGTGAGGAAAAAGCTTACACAGCTCCTGTCCGTGGTTTGTGTGACAGATGACTGTACTCATGTTGTGATTTATAGACTTGGTAAGGATGTTCTTAGCAGTCTCAGAACTGGGCTGAGACAGAGTGCTAAATCTGAAAATATGATGTATGATGTTGCACTGAGCCTATGAATCAACTGAACCTTAAACTCAGTGTGCTTTCTATATCCATAAAGCAGTTGGTCACTGAAGGCAAATGGGGCCTTAACACATGAAAAGACTCTTCCATATGAGGTTTCTTTGCCAGATGCACAACACACAGCATGGGCCCTTTGGATGAGTTCCAAGGAGTCAGTGGTCAAATAATTCTCAAAAAATAACATATCCGATGATTTTCTGTTGCTGCTCATGTGGGGTCTCCAAGCAGATCACGATTTCCTTGGATTGCTTTGTTATTCACAAGGAGACAATGTATTTTTGTGTGAGTGATAAAAGGTGCTAACTCAGTGGATTGCACATGAACAAGTCCTGGAGAATATTCAATATTCACCCTGACTTCCCCTTGCAAAGATGAGTGTTACAGGTCATAATGAACCTTTACCAGGGAGTGTGGATGTGGATCCCTTTGGGGACAAGAGCCTCATGGGACTGGGAAGGGTTTCAGTGGCATGAAATTTTTAGGTTGGTTTTGGAATGAGATGTTTTTGTGGGAAATGCTGGGATTAGGGCTAGACACTGAGAGAGTGGTTAGTTGGACTACTACTGCTGAAATAACCTTTGGAGACTCCCTGCGGAAATCCTTATTTGGGTGCCCAGGTGGGGCAGCTGTGTTTATGATGGTCCTCTTAGTTTGGCTGAGAGGCTGGGGTTTACAGTGGTGGTGGTGATGGGGGGCGAGGTGGTTGTGTTTGCATCCCTTGATTCTTATGTAAAAGCAGCAAAGAATCCTGTGGCACCTTATAGACTAACAGACGTTTTGGAGCATGAGCTTTCGTGGGTGAATACCCACTTCTTCAGATGCATCTGAAGAAGTGGGTATTCACCCACAAAAGCTCATGCTCCAAAACGTCTGTTAGTTTATAAGGTGCCACAGGATTCTTTGCTGCTTTTACAGATCCAGACTAACACGGCTACCCCTCTGATACTTGATTCTTATGAGACGTGTGTGTGTGTGTGTTAGAGGTGATTGACAAGACAAGAAAGTGTTAAGGAGGAGTAAACGGGGACTGAGATGTTTGATTTTGGTTACACTGGTTTGTCTGTAACTCTGTCTTGGGAGGGTAAGGAGGCAGGGGCAAAGCCGGGCTTTTGGTCAGTAAGGTTTCGTGCCATTTATGATTTAATTTAAGATCAGGCCCCCAGTTGGGCTAAAGTGATAATGGGACTAGTCTTGGTGCACAGATTTTCCTGACACACTGCACAGTCCAACCATGAGCTGATGATGTCATCACTGCAGTAGGGCTGCTGGTGCCATTTTGAGCTCAGTGAGCATGATGGCCATCTAGATGAAAAGCAGCAAAGTCTGATGGGTCATGCTAGAACCTAGGAGACCTGGGTTCTAGTCCACATTCAGCCATGGCCATGCTGTGTTACTTTGGACGTGTCACTTCTCTGTGGCTCAGTTTCCCCTCCCACCCTTATCTATTAAGCCTGTAAGTTCTTTGGGGCAGAGATTACCTCACTATGTGTATGTACAATGCAGCTCCTAGATGCCACCATAGTACAAAATAGGAGCTGGGAAGTCTTTTGTGATGGTTCAGGACTTCATGGACACTATCACCATGGGACTATCCCAGCTGGCTTCTGGCTCATCTCTCTCTCTATGCCTCCACATATCCACCTGTAAAATAGAGTTAATACTTCTTGTGTACTTGAAATGGTCTTGTGAGGCTTAAGTAATTACTGGCTGCAAAGGCCTTTGAGATTCTGAGAATAAAAGTGTTGAAGAAGTGCAAAATATCATCATTAATGGTAACAAGAACTTTGTATGCATACTGAAGGAAGAACATGTTTCCTACTAAGCCGAGTGTTTTTTTATCAGTTAATGTTTAGCTAATAATATTTAGACTGTCATTTTATAATCCTGTCCTCTAATAAATGCTTCAGTCTTTGTACTAAAGCAATCTGGTGTGTGTGTACATGGCACAGTCAATCTACAGTGCCTAGTGGTAATGTTTGCAGAGGATGTAATAAAAGTTTAGTGCAGTCTCTGGAGAGTTAGACAACTATTATTTACAAACGTGCGTATGCAACTCACTGCAAATCACCTCTGAAACGTCACCCTGATACAGTATATATCTCAAAATGCCTTTCATGTTTGTGCCATCAAGTTTTGGCTGAGAATGGGAATTAGAAAAGCAGAACCCCAGCCCACTAAGTAAAATGAACCTCGTGGAATCATGCCAGCTGCTTTTTGCTAATGTGACCTTTTTTTCCATGTTTCTCTTTTCACTGCCTTCCTGATGGATAGGATGCTTTTAAGAGCGATTTTAGTACATGATAGGGTCTGCCAAGTTTGGCGCCTCATCAAAATATTTCCAAAGGTCAAAGGCATTTGCACCTGGAGTTTTGCTTTGGAGCCTTCTGTAATATTTGGTTATGTTTTGGAGCTGAGAGAAGCCATGGATTACATCTAGCTAGTGTTTATACCTATTGGTATTATAATATTTCTTTTCTGAACAATAGGGGGCAACTTATCCCAGAACTGCCTATTGCAGGATTTTGAGCACCATCCTCTGAAGCTTCTGGTGTTGGGCACTGGTGCAGATAGGATAGTGCGTTAGACAGATCACTGGTTTGATCCAGTCTGGCAATCCTGTGTTCATAGCAGCCTTGCACTCAGAACTGCAATAGACAATCAAGACTCCCACTATTCCATTTACAGTCAGAACTTGACCCTGTCAGGGTTGTTGTAATTTTTCCAGCCTCAAAACACTGACCTCCCCATCCCATCCCCACCTCTGATTCTTTTTCTGGAGGCAGGGGGGATACCTGTGATGGTTTGTGGAATGAAATACAAGACCTATCCTGTGCAGTTCACTCCATGAACATATTTATCCCTCAAACACTGGAAAACGCCACATTGCCCGAAATGATGTTTGCAATTCTGTAAGGGAAACAGGAAATCACAGTAACTGAGCACCCAGCCTACCATCTAGTTAGGCCTATCACTTTTCTGTATCTGTCCTGAGATACTGACACATTTTTATCAACATTTTTGCTATTGCAACACTCAGCCTGTCACAGTGTTTTGACGAAGCTAATGAGAATGAGCAAGCCACAGGCTAAATGCTGCTGAGCTCTCTGGATAGGGGTGCAGATCTCTGAATTCACCTGCCCTGACTTCCAGAATTTTAACTTCCATTTTAAAAAACAAACCTAACCCCTCTCCCGACAAACAAAACAAAACACAAAGAACATTTTGACAAAGCAAACTGTGACATGAGCTCCTGTTATAACTTTAGTCCCAGATTTGGACCTCAGCGTCCAAAATATGGGGGTTAGCATGAAAACCTCCAAGCTTAGTTACCAGCTTGGACTTGGTACTGCTGCCACCACCCAAAAAATTAGAGTGTTTTGGGGCACTCTGGTCCCCACAAAAACCTTCCCTGGGGACCCCAAGACCCAAATCCCTTGAGTCTCACAACAAAGGGAAATAATCCTTTTTCCCTTCCCCCCTCCAGGTGCTTCTGGAGAGATACACAGAAGCAACCTTCGTGAATCCAAGCAGAGGGAGTCCACCCTCTGTAATTCCAGTCCTGGAAACAAAAGCACTTTCCTCTTCACCCAGAGGGAATGCAAAATCAGGCTAGCAAATCCAACACACACAGATCTCCCCCTGATTTCTTCCTCCCACCAATTCCCTGGTGAGTACAGACTCAATTTCCCTGAAGTTTCCCAGTAAAGAAAACTTCAACAGGTCTTAAAAGAAAGCTTTATATAAGAAGAAAGAAAAATACATACAAATGGTCTCACTGTATTAAGGTGACAAATACAGGGTCAATTGCTTAAAAGAAATATGAATAAACAGCCTTATTCAAAAAGAATACAAATCAAAGCACTCCAGCACTATATTCATGTAAATACAAAAGAAACAAACTCTTTGGTACTCACAACTTGGAAACAGAAGATTAGAAAGCAGAAATACTTCTCCAAAGCTCAGAGAAAGCAGGCAGACAGCAAACAAAGACTCAGACACAAACTTTCCTCCACCCAGAGTTGAAAAAATCTGGTTTCCTGATTGGTCCTCTGGTCAGGTGCTTCAGGTGAAAGAGACATTAACCCTTAGCTATCTGTTTATGACACGCCCCCCAAATTGCAGACAGTGGGGAAGCTCACTGGCGGCGATTTTTGTTTAGAACTTTAAAATAAACAGATTACTACAACACATGTACCTTTACATATACCACTAAGTATATAACTAACAGACTTCTACATTTTAAGAACACTTTTTAACTACTGAATTTTGGGAAACTTTTACGGGAGAGTGCATCAGCTACTTTGTTAGAAGCTCCTATGATGTGCTGAATTTTAAAATAAAAGTTTTGGAGAGCTAAACGTTAACGAAGAAGTTTCTTGTTGTTCCCCTTGGCAGTATGAAGCCACTTTAGTGCAGCATGGTCAGTTTGTAGTTGGAACCGCCGTCCCCAAACATATGGGCGTAGCTTTTTCAGGGCGTACACAATGGCATAGCATTTCTTTTTACTGACTGACCAGTGACTTTTCCTCTCAGACAGTTTCTTGCTGAGAAACACGACAGGATGGAAGTTGTGATCTGTTGCTTCCTGCATGAGCATTGCTCCTATACCACGCTCAGATGCATCCGTGGTTACTAGGAATGGCTTGTCAAAGTCCGGGGCCCTGAGTACAGGGTCAGACATGAGCGTTGCCTTAAGTTGGGTAAAGGCCTTTTGACACTCATCAGTTTACTTAACTGCATTTGGCTGGGTCTTTTTGGTCAGGTCGGTCAGTGGGGCAGCGATTTGGCTGTAGTGTGGTACAAATCGCCTGTAGTACCCGGCCAAGCCTAAGAAGGATTGGACCTGTTTCTTTGACCATGGGACAGGCCACTTTTGGATAGCATCCACCTTGGCTGTAGGGGGTTTATGGTTTCTTGACCCACCTGGTGCCCCAGGTAAGTCACTTTGTTTTGGCCTATTTGACACTTTTTGGCCTTAACAGTTAGTCCGGCCTGCCTGATGCGCTCAAAGACCTTTTCCAGGTGTAGTAGGTGTTCGGGCCAGGAGTCTGAAAAAATGGCCACATCATCGAGGTAGGCAACTGCAAATTCTCCCAGTCCTGCTAGTAGACCATCTACCAGCCTCTGGAAGGTGGCAGGTGCATTTCGAAGGCCGAAAGGAAGGACATTGAATTCATACACCCCCGCATGGGTGACAAATGCTGACCTTTCCTTGGCAGGTTCATCTAGCGGTACTTGCCAGTACCCCTTGGTTAAGTCTATTGTAGAGATGAACTGAGCACGTCTCAACTTTTCCAATAGCTTATCGGTGCGTGGCATTGGATAGTTGTCCGGACGAGTTACTGCATTTAGCTTACGGTAGTCCACGCAAAAGCGTATTTCCCCATCTGGTTTGGGTACCAGAACCACTGGAGATGCCCATGCACTGGAAGATGGGAGGATTATACCCATCTGTAGCATGTTTTGGATCTCCCATTCTATAGCAGCTTGGGCATGAGGAGACTCCCGGTAGGGTGGGGTTCTGATTGGGTGAGCATTACCTGTGTCAATGGAGTGGTATGCCCGTTCTGTCTGTTCCGGGGTGGCTGAGAACAATGGGGCAAAGCTAGTGCACAGCTCCTTGATTTGTCGCCGCTGCAGACGTTCCAGGGTGGTTGAGAGGTTCACCTCTTCCACGCCACCGTCTTTTTTTCCGTCGTAGTAGACACCGTCAGACCACTCAGCATTATCTCCCTGGACTGTAAACTGACAAACCTGTAAGTCTCTGGAATAGAAAGGCTTGAGAGAATTAACATGGTACACTCTAGGCTTTAGTGAGGAATTGGGAAATGCTATGAGGTAGTTCACAGTTCCCAGGCGCTCTTGGACCATGAATGGCCCTTCCCATGATGCTTCCATCTTATGGGCCTGTTGTGCCTTCAAGACCATAACCTGGTCTCCTACCTTGAAGGAATGTTCTCTGGCATGTCTGTCATACCAGGCCTTTTGCTCTTCCTGAGCATCCTTTAGGTTCTCTCTAGCAAGGGCTAAAGAGTGTCGGAGGGTGCTTTGTAGGTTGCTTACAAAGTCCAGAATGTTAGTTCCTGGAGAAGGCGTAAACCCCTCCCATTGCTGCTTCACCAACTGTAATGGTCCCTTAACCTCGTGACCATACACAAATTCAAATGGTGAAAACCCTAAACTGGGATGTGGTACAGCCCTGTAGGCAAACAGCAACTGCTGCAACACTAGGTCCCAATTATTGGAGAATTCGTTGATGAATTTTCGTATCATGGCCCCCAAAGTTCCATTGAACCTTTCCACCAGGCCATTGGTTTGATGGTGGTACGGGGTGGCAACCAAGTGATTCACTCCATGCGTTTCCCACAGTTTTTCCATGGTCCCTGCCAGGAAATTAGACCCTGAATCTGTAAGGATGTCGGAGGGCCAACCTACCCTGGCAAAGATGTCTGTTAGGGCCAGGCACATAGTGTTAGCCCTCGTGTTGCCTAGAGCTACTGCTTCCGGCCATCGGGTAGCAAAGTCCACTAAAGTCAGTACGTACTGCTTTCCTCTGGGTGTCTTTTTTGGGAAAGGACCCATAATATCCACAGCTACTCACTGAAATGGGACCTCAATTATGGGGAGTGGCTGGAGAGGGGCCTTGACCTGGTCTTGGGGTTTTCCCACTCTTTGGCAGACCTCACAAGACCGGACATATTTGGCAATGTCCTTGCCCATCCTCTCCCAGTGGAAGGACTTCCCCAACCTGTCTTTGGTTCTGTTCACCCCAGCATGGCCACTGGGATGATCATGGGCTAAGCTTAAGAGCTTCCCCCGGTACTTAGTTGGAACCACCAACTGTTTTTGCGGCTGCCATTCTTCCCGATGTCCACCAGAAAGAATCTCCTTGTATAAAAGTCCTTGGTCTATAACAAACCGGGATCGATTAGAAGAGCTGAGAGGCGGTGGGGTGCTCCGTGCCGCCGCCCAAGCTTTCTGAAGGCTGTCATCTGCTTCCTGCTCAGTCTGGAACTGTTCCCTTGAGGCTGGGGTCACCAGTTCTTCCTCAGACTGTGGACTTGGGCTTGGTCCCTCTGGAAGCGATGTAGGTGATGGGGTTGTTTCCGTTGCTGGTGAACCGCTCTCCGCTGGTGCACCTGAGGGTATTTCAGGCTCTGGCTGAGCCTTTTGGGTATGGCTGTCTGTTGCTTCTGCCAGTTTTGGCTCGCTGGCACCCTCTGGCGTTGAGTTTGAAGATGTGGTTGCACTTGCTGGTGCTGGTTGCTGTTCCAGTTCCGGGCCTGGGACTGGAGGTGTTGTGGCTGTTTCAGTGGTTGGCATGGAATCCGGGTCCACTACCTCTGTCTGGGTGTCTGGTAACCCAGACGGGGCGTCTGTGGTCGGCTCAGGAACAGGAATGGGTCTGGAAGCTTGCCTGGTTTGGCTACGTGTAACCATTCCCACTCTCTTGGCCCGCTTCACCTGGTTGGCCAAGTCTTCCCCCAGTAGCATGGGGATAGGATAATTGTCATAGACTGCAAAAGTCCACATTCCTGACCAGCCTTTGTACTGGACAGGCAGTTGAGCTGTAGGCAAGTCTACAGCTTGTGACATGAAGGGGTAAATTTTAACTTTGGCCTTTGGGTTGATGAATTTGGGGTCAACGAAGGATTGGTGGATAGCTGACACTTGTGCCCCCGTGTCTCTCCACGCAGTAACCTTCTTTCCGCCCACTCTCAAATTTTCCCTTCGCTCCAAGGGTATTTGAGAGGCATCCGGGCCTGGGGATCTTTGGTGTGATGGTGGTGTAATGAATTGCACTCGCATGGTGTTCTTTGGACAGTTGGCCTTGATATGTCCCAGTTCATTACACTTAAAGCATCTTCCATCTGATGGGTCACTGGGCCGAGGTGAGTTACTGGAGACTGGTGAGGTGGACGAATAGGGCGTCTGTGGCTTGACTTGGGTTGTATGTGGGGTCTTTGACTGTCCTCGGTTGTAGGGTTTATGGTCGGTGTGCCTCCTGGGGTATTCGTTCCCCTTGACAGTAGCTTTCTTGCTTTCTGCCACTTCCATCCATCTGGCTCCAATCTCCCCCGCCTCAGCAAGATCTTTGGGTTTTCCATCTTGTATGTACCATGTGATGTCTTCAGGAACACCATCCAAGAACTGGTCCATTTGTATGAGGAGGTGCAGTTCTTCCAAGGTTTTAACATTGTGTCCTGTTATCCAGGCCTCATAATTTTTCCCAACGTAGTAGGCGTGTTTGGGAAATGACATATCTGGTTTCCACTTTTGGGTTCTGAAACGCCGACGGGCATGATCCGGGGTGATCCCCATTCTGTGTCTGGTCTTGGTTTGAAAAAGTTTATAATCGTTCATTTGCTGCTTAGGCATTTCAGCTGCCACCTCTGCTAAAGGTCCACTGAGCTGTGGCCTCAATTCTACCATGTACTGGTCTTCAGGGATGCTGTACCCAAGACAGGCTCTTTCAAAATTTTCCAAGAAGGCCTCAGTGTCATCACCTGCCTTGTAGGTGGGAAATTTCTTGGGATGTGGAACCATAATTGGCGATGGGTTGTTAGGATTGGCTGGAGTCTGTTGCTTAGCCTTTTCTAATTCCATGGCTTGTTGGTGGGCTTCCCTCTGGAGTTCTATCTGTCTTTTGTGGGCTGCCTCTTCTTCTTCTTGTTTCCTTCTTTGGGACACCTCGTCTTCTGCTTGTTTCCTTCGGTGGGCCACCTCTTTTTCTTCTAGTTTTCTTTTGTGTGCTGCCTCTTTGGCTGCCTGTTCTCTTTGGTAGGCTGCCAGTTTGATGCTTTTTTCCTTTTCTTTTAGCTCCACCTCTTTTTGTTTTTTTTCCAGTTGTCGCCTGTGTTCAGCTTCTTTGAATTGTCCTTTGGCCTCAATTTTTGCCTTAGAAGTCATAGTTCCTGTTTTCTTGTGTTGGGGTGCCCTCCGGTGTTTATCTTCTGAACTGCAGGCTCTCTGTTGCCTCCTGAAGTCTGCCTAGCAACAGTGCTTATTTCCCTTTCTTCCTCTAGCGTAAACTAGAAAAACCACTTTATTTGCATGTATATAGTGCTGGTATTTGCCTCCTAATGGGAGTGCTATTGTGTCACAAAAGACTCTTTTGTCACAGCTTAATGGTTCCTTGCTTAATATGCAAGCCAGAAACTTGCCAGAGAGAGCAGAAAAAAAAATTCTCTCTGGTTCCCTTTTAAAACCAAACTGTTTCTCTCTGCTAAAAACGCCCCTAGCAGAGAAAAGGAAAATAAAATATTCCTACTGGCTTCTGGATTCTGTCTATCCCACCGCTACCACCATGTCATAACTTTAGTCCCAGATTTGGACCTTAGCGTCCAAAATATGGGGGTTAGCATGAAAACCTCCAAGCTAAGTTACCAGCTTGGACTTGGTACTGCTGCCACCACCCAAAAAATTAGAGTGTTTTGGGGCACTCTGGTCCCCACAAAAACCTTCCCTGGGGACCCCAAGACCCAAATCCCTTGAGTCTCACAACAAAGGGAAATAATCCTTTTTCCCTTCCCCCCTCCAGGTGCTTCTGGAGAGATACACAGAAGCAACCTCCGTGAATCCAAGCAGAGGGAGTCCACCCTCTGTAATTCCAGTCCTGGAAACAAAAGCACTTTCCTCTTCACCCAGAGGGAATGCAAAATCAGGCTAGCAAATCCAACACACACAGATCTCCCCCTGATTTCTTCCTCCCACCAATTCCCTGGTGAGTACAGACTCAATTTCCCTGAAGTTTCCCAGTAAAGAAAACTTCAACAGGTCTTAAAAGAAAGCTTTATATAAGAAAGAAAGAAAAATACATACAAATGGTCTCACTGTATTAAGGTGACAAATACAGGGTCAATTGCTTAAAAGAAATATGAATAAACAGCCTTATTCAAAAAGAATACAAATCAAAGCACTCCAGCACTATATTCATGTAAATACAAAAGAAACAAACTCTTTGGTACTCACAACTTGGAAACAGAAGATTAGAAAGCAGAAATACTTCTCCAAAGCTCAGAGCAAGCAGGCAGACAGCAAACAAAGACTCAGACACAAACTTCCCTCCACCCAGAGTTGAAAAAATCTGGTTTCCTGATTGGTCCTCTGGTCAGGTACTTCAGGTGAAAGAGACATTAACCCTTAGCTATCTGTTTATGACAGCTCCTTTATGTACACTTTGGTGATAGAAATCTGAACGTTCATGTAGTAAGAGGAGGCCCTAAGATGTAAACTTTGGTATCAGAGGCCTGGTATGAGGCCTGAGGCCTGAACTAAAATAATGGCCAAGACTTTGCTAACATAAAGCAAAGTGAAGCTGTGAGCCAGAGCCAGGGCCCTGCTCACAGAAGCTGGCAAGGAAAGGGCTGATGCTGCAAGAAGATACGTACCTAAAAGGTACTGAACACTAGAGATCAGAACATTCACAAAGTTGCACATTCCACACAGAAAACAAGGAACAGACCGACCCATCCCAATGACAGGGGCAAAAGGGTAATATGATGGATAGAGTTGTTTTGTTCAAACCAACATGTACAAGGTGAGAGGCGGCACCGTAATAAGGGTTGTACCTCAATACATCAGGAGTGATGTGTAACTTGTTTGTACCTGTGTATAAAAATGTATCCCTGGGGCAATGTCTTTGTCCGGCTTAGGGGGCAGTGGAAAGTCCCACCACTGACTGAGCCGGGTCCATTGCCAAGAGGCACTTTCTCGTAGTACGCCCGGTAGACTAAGTAATCTACGGGGAACTGCAATTGTGTCCGAGATCGCAATAAACCTGGCCGACGTGCCTTCGTACCTTACTAGACTCTGTGGTCATTGGGGGTTCTCTTCGGGTCTGCTGTGTCAGCTATCTGCAGAGCTGGGGCAGCACAAGAGGGAACACATGCACGCAGCCGAGTGATACCAACAAGGAGAGAGCATAGCACCACACCGGTAGCATCTGACAGCACACCTCTGACAACAGTTCAGTTTAAATATCAGAACAGAAGGAAACCCCAGGATTATGTTT
The DNA here is from genome assembly GCF_025201925.1 of Gopherus flavomarginatus. Taxonomy (NCBI): domain Eukaryota; kingdom Metazoa; phylum Chordata; order Testudines; family Testudinidae; genus Gopherus; species Gopherus flavomarginatus. The sequence continues at coordinate 287,480,314 of NC_066618.1, forward strand.
CATGAGCCACATGAAAGTGTCGTCTCTGTTCTGGGTTCAGCCTATCACCCCTGTTTTTAAAATCATATTGGCCAAGTACAGTAGAACTTCGGAGTTACAAACACCTTGGGAATGGAGGTTGTTCATAACTCTGAAATGTCTTTAATGCTGAACAAAAGGTTATGGTGGTTCTTTCAAAAGTTTGCAACTGAACATTGACTTAATACAGCATTGGAACTTTACTATTCAGAAGAAAAATGTTGCTTTTAAACCACCTTAATTTAAATGAAATGAGCACAGAAACAGTTTCCTTGTCAACTCTTTTTTTCAAACTTTCCCTTTATTTTTTTAGTAGTTTACATTTAATATAGTATTGTAGTGTATTTGTCTTTCCTTTTTTCCCCTCTGCTGCTGCCAGATTGCATACTTCCATTTCCAGATAAAGTGTGTGGTTGACTGGTCAGTTCGTAACTCTAGGGTTCGTAACTCTGACATTCTACTATAATAGAAAAGGTCTATAGCCTCTCTGTTTTTCCATTTTGTCCTTGTATGGTTCCCGTTCCTTGTTGTTAGTTAGACCAAGCAAAATTTCTATTGTGACTGTGGTGTCATCAGACAGCCTGAAATCTGTCAAGTCCCCCTGAAAACTCCTTCAGCTGGTTTTTAAAAGAGAAGTAGCCAAGAATTTCAAAAATGCCAAGCACTTAGCAGCATCTGACCACTTGCATTCAGGCTCCTAAATATGAGGATAAGAGTCAACTTCTACAAAATTCTTGGTCAGTCCTTCTTCTTCACATACCATATGTAAAATATGTACTATGGGTTGATCAAAATCCTTCTCTTGCTCCATGCAAGTTTCAACATAGTTGTGGTAGCTGGATGCGAGTAGAGATACCTTCTTCCTGAGAGGTCCATTGAGTTCCATGTGGGGTATCAGTCCTACCACTAGACTGATGGTTGCTGCTGAAGAATTTTTGAGCTTCCAAAATGCACTCCAGCACTGTAGTAGATGTTACTTCTTTCTCAACCAGGCTTAGACAGCCAACATCCAGACATTACACCTGAAGTTCACTCATCATTTTCATTGTACGAGGAAACAGCGGAGACCTTCTCGTGATTCTTTTATCTACATTCTTGGATTGCATATTTAGCAACTTTCACAAAAAGTTCAAGGGTTCTCTTTTCAGATGTGGAATCAATAGCATTAAGTAGGAGCACAATTTTCACTACATGGATGCTTCATAGCAGAACATTTCTCATGCTTGACCAACAAGCTTATATCAGCCACGATAATTGTAGTTCTTCCTCCCTACTCCCCTCTGATTCTTTATTTGTAGCATCTAGTAGACATTTTGTGCGGTGAAGGCAAACAACGACTCCTGAATAAACCTATAATGAAGAGCTGGTACAAGGCTTGGAACAGGGACTTAAATTATCATCCCTGATTTATTTGTTGACAATGATAGGATAGAAAGTCTCACTTGCAGGCTCTGCACATTTGATCTTGAAGAATTCAAACAAACTGTTTTTCTGCACTAAATGAGATGAGCACAAATCCCTTTCTATCTGGCTTTTTAACAATTCTTGACAATGTTTACATTTAACTTTAAAAGAATGATCTGTTTTCATTATCTTAGTCTATCCAGTCACTTGGTTCCTAGAGTTCCCTTCAACTCTGAGTGAGATAAAGTCAGACACTGTTATATGGTAACCACTAAGCACTAACAGCCCATTTCCAGCGTTGAGCAGCAGCTTTCACATTTGCTTCAGTTAGAATGAGAAATAACTGCGTAGTGAAGGGAACACCTTGAATACAGAAGATGAGCAACCAGTTTTATATAGTTCTACACAGAACTGTGTTATCAGTTGACCAGACTCCTTTCCAGAATATCTGCATTCTAACTAGCCTAGCCCCCTTAGTAATTCACAACCCCACCCATTCTTTTCTTTTCGGTATCCAATGACAATTGATTCCACCCACTAGCCACACCCTGCTACCTAATCTCTAATGACTCCACCTATTTCTCCTTCCCTCTATGTGTCTATGCAGAGCTATCTCTTTGTATTGTATCTTACTAGGCATTTCAGCAGCTTTGATGTTCTCATCACCTCCCCTTTGATTTTAGAACAGTTAAAATTACATTCACTTAAGATTAAGCTTGAACCTAGTGTTTCTGGTATAAAATAAATGTTCAAATATTCTTTATGTCAGTGCAGAGTTCAAAAAAAATGAAACACCCAAAATTTTCCCCCACATTTGGGCTAATTTTTCCACCTAGATTCCCATCCCTCTCATTTTTCACAACCCTGGATCCTGGTAAACATATCTATGGCTATTCTGAATCTCACATGGTCCTGGCAGTTGCAGATGTTGAGTCACCAACAACCAACATAACCAAGGGAAAAATGGGAGGCTGCCGTGAATGCTCCAAAACAAGAGATAAAGGTTTCTGCAACTGAGAGTTTTCTGTGGGACAAAGAGAAGAGAAGCCAAATAAATGAGTTGTGAGCTGGTTGCGCTCTTTAGTTTCTGAATGGTGGCTGGACTATAGCTAGCACCCTTTTCTGAGACCATGCAGCTTTGGGGAGTTATTATTGCCGTAAGCTGACTCAATAAACTACTATTCTGTAGCCACTGGATGTGGGATAACTAGGGGTCTGTCTACACTACAATTAAAAACCCACAGTTTGCCCATGCCAGCTGACTAGGGATGGCAGGGATCAGGCTAAGGTGCTGTTTAACTGCAGCATAGGCTTTTGGATTTAGGCTGGAGCCTGGACTCTAGGACCCTGTGGAGAATGTACCAGAGCTCGGGCTGCAGCCCCAGCTTAAATGTCTACATCCCAGTTAAATGGCCCCTTAGCCCAAGCCCTGTGAGCCTGAGTCAGCTGGAACGAGCCAGCCACGGGTGTCTAATTGCAGTGTAGACATACCCTAACTCCCCAAACTGGGAGAAGCCTCCATGGCTGTGAAATTTCCATATACCAGCAACAGTGCAATGTCATTTCAGCTGGATTGGGCCTACAATCAGCATTTTCTACTCTGACCACCGACAGTACCCCAGCAGTGGCCAGTCAATGTCACCAACTGGAAGTATTCAAACCAACTCCAGCGGCCTGCCAGAACAGTAAGGACACCGTCTTTTCAAATTTGTGTCTGCCTCAAGATTTCCTGCCAAGCTCCAGGTGCCAATGTCTAGCTCCTTTCTGAGCCTAGAGGTATTTAGCAGTGAATCAGGGCCAACACAACTCCCATTTTGATTCTGAATAGTGAATTTCATTTTGCTTGTACACCATCTTCCCTGCTAGTGCTAAAAGAATGGATGTTTACTGCCGCAGTCTCTTATCTATGTTGCCAACTGTAGCCTCTCAAAGGGATTAACCTTCAGTGTGTGAATGACACATTTCAAGAGAATAGCAGAATGCTCTCCTAAAGAATCAACAGGATAGGTACCTCTGAAACTATAATTAGACTCATCTCTCTCTGATCATTCTTTATAATGAATCACTACCTAAAAGGTGGTGAAAAATGATAAATAGTGATGTACCAAGTTAAGGAAAAGTGTCTGCTGCAGTGATGGAGTGATTAGTGTTTGGTCCCATTTTATTTAATACTGTTATTATTTATTTGGAAGCAACATCTTAATGAAGTTTGTAGACCATACTAAATTGAGAGGAGCTGCAAACACCAGCTGGGATGGAAAAATAATATAAAGGATACTAGAGAGACTAGAAACATGGGCAGAAAAAAAGAAAGCAAGATTCCACATTGAAAAAAAATGCAAGCTCTAATACGGGTGCATCTAAGCAAAAACCACCCAGTTCAAAGAGAGGGAGAAACCTGAGAAGGAATCATGATGACAGAGACCTAGAGGTGATAGCGGACAGAAAATTAAATTAGATAGAGCTGCAAAAAAAGTGAATGGGTAATTTGAGCTGCACACACAAAGCCAACATGTCACAAATCAGGAAGTAACATCTCTCCTGTGTCCATGTGCATCCACACCTGGGAAACTGCATTCAGTTCTGGGCACTGCATTACCAGTAATATATTGGAGATTGTTCACAGAATAGGAGCAAAATGATCAGAGGTTTAGAGGGACTGACTTTGAAGGAAAGATTAAAAGAGCTTGACTAAAGGATGATGAAGGTGGGGGAAAGGGTAACAGTGTGGATAGGCAGAAGGAAACTGCAGGAGAGGAACAGACATGGAGAGACAGAGAAAGAGGAGTGGAAGCTTTTCTGCAAATAAAACAAAGTATTGGCTGAATGGCTCAGAGAAGGCCACAAAACTACTGACAACGATTTCAAGACTAAAACAAGAGTAAGGAATCAAAAGAATTATAGTTATTTGTGGAAGGAAAATATTTATACAACAAATTCTGCTCTCAGATACAGGGGCACAGCTCCCACCACAGCCTGTGAGATTTGTACACAAAGTATATTTGTAACTGGAGCTGGTTGGAAAATGGTAAGTTTTATTTGGGAAAAACTACCAGAAAAACTAAACATAGGAATTGCCAGCCTGGCTCAGGCTCTGGGTCTGTCTGGTTCAGCATTCTGTCTCCAACAGTGGCCAAAGATGCTTCAGAGGACAATGTGAAAACCTCTCTATTAGGCGGTTGTGGGATAATCTACCTGATCGCTAACAGTTGGAGACTGGATTAAACTCTGACGCATGAGGTTTAATATTCCTTCCAGTATTAGTTAATATTAATTATGATTGTGACACTGTATCCCATATTCTTCATGGTGATGTTATTATGATATGATTATGATATAATTATAATGTATTTTATGCAAGATAAGTCATCTGAGTTATCATTGAAAAAGTTATGATTTGCTGAATATGAGTATCATTTTTCATCTGAAGTTATAAATATTTACTATGTATCTGTATTTCAAATGTAGTTACACCTGGGTAATGCCCACTAGACAAGATGCTTTCAGTCTAGATCAGGGGTCAGCAACCTTCGGCATGAGGCCCATTAGGGCAATCCACTGGCAGGCTGCGAGACATTTTGTTTATGTTGACTGTCCTCAGGCATGGCCCCCATGCTCCCAGTGGGTTCACTCTTCCCGGCCAATGAGATCCTTTGATCTGTTTGCTATCACTTATAATCACTTAAAATATATCTTTTGCAGTTAATAAACTTGTTTTTGCTTTATCTAAACCAGTGAGTTGGAGTGAAACGTGTGGGAATCATAACTCAGGGGAAAAAGGCTGTTGCATATTCCTCTCCACATTGAGGGAGGGGGGATGAATTTTTTGAGCTTACACTGTACAGTTTCCTCTGCAGCGTAAGACAGTAAAATTTTGGGGTTTTACTCCAGACATGGTGCGCACCTCAGGAGCTGGGAGTTGTCTTAACTGTAGCCTTTCTATGCAGGGGCTGGTCAGAGAGCCTGCATGTAAGTGCCGCTGGATGTGTCTCTACCTGTATGAATGCTAGTGAACGTGCAAGCTTGAGGGCTTTGCAGCTTGTCACATCAGTATAGTGTGAGAGGGAGATCAGAGTGGTGGGTCAGGGGGCTCAGTAGTAGCTCAGTTCCAGGTGGCATCCTGCAGGGGGAGGAACCCATCACAATGATCACTCAAGATTTCCTTATTAACCAGATACATGTTTAATCCCTTTTTGAAACTTGCAAAGTTTTTGGCCTCAACAATTCAGGAAACTTAAAAAAAGAAAATGCCCAGAGAATTTTTGTTTTGTTTATTTGATGAAAAACTGAAAAGTTTTCAGTTTTCAAAAACCAAAACTTTCTGCGTGGGGTGGGGTGTGCTAGTCAAAAATCCAGAAAATTAAGGAAGAAACTGAAAGGCCATTTTTTTTATCAACAACATACTTTAAATGAAAAATTTTGACCAGCTTTATTTACATCCTGGCATGGTAAAACAATTAGCTCTCAAGAGTGGATGAGGGTGGTGATCTCATTTTTTCTGCTGTTAGAAACTTTTGTTTGGTTTTGTTAGATTAAGAATCAAGCAAACTTTTAGGGTCAGGTCCTTAGCCAGTGTAAATATGATTTATGCCTGTTGGGGATTTACTCCTTGCTCTTTGAAGGTTCCTATCCTGCAATGTGCAGGACTAAACATGAATTTCAGCCAGTTTATTAAAATTTCTAGCTACATTGCTGTCCAGGTATACACCTGTGTATTGGTTTGTACCCATTCCCCAGCCTCTGTATAAGCTGTAGAATCATGCATCATTCACTGAAAAAATATGACTTACTAATAACTCCTTTTTTATTTCTTGTACCACATCTACCTTACAGCCTTGATCCAGCAAAGCACTTACACGTCATGTTCTTAGCATGTAGCATGAGTAGTCAGTCCTATTTACCTGGATCAGTGAATCTACTCACATACTTAAAGCTAAAAATATGTGCAAATATTTTGCTGAATCAGAGCTGTAATTCGGTATTAAATGCAAAACATTACTTTAAAGGTATAGGGACTAATTCGGCTCTTTTTACATCAGCTTTACACTGGTGTAATTCCATTGACTTTGTTCCTGATTTACATTGGTATAAGCAAAAGGAGAATCAGGCCCACACTATTTTGTCTTGATACAGAGAAAAGTTGAAATAGAAATTTCAACTGAATTATATTTTGCAACCAAATTCCAATGATCTATTCCCTTCTGTTGCCCCAAAAATACTCTGTTCACTTTAACTGCTTGAATTCTAGACCTCAGAACAGAGTCTGAATCTATTTCCAAGGAGAACATCCAGAAACAATAGTTGAACTTTCTTGCCACTTCATGTGTTTTTTAATCACCTGTATTGTAGATCACGGAGCTGCCTTGTATTAACAGGGCACTTTCTGCCAGGCAGCTGGGTTAGGTGTGTCATAGATAGAGTGGTACAATTTCCTCCCAATGAGCAGGTCAGTGAATACCGAAAATGCCTTGTAGAGTGCTTGGCATTGCAATAACACATTCTTGACAGATTGGATCAAATTAATTAATCTGCAAGGAAGTGTTTATAACCAAATCATTCTTTGAACTCAGTGAATATGGGACAAAATATATTGCACTTACTCTGAGTTTTACCAACCATCTTCATTAGTCTACTCTCATAACACAATGGTTGATCTCCTGGCTCCATCAAAGTTGATGACAAAGCTCTTATTGACTTCAGTAGAGTGAGGATTATGTCCAATGGGAGCTGCAGTGGCTCAGCATTTCTGAAAACCAGGCCCTAAATGGACTTGCCAAGGTCATACAGGAAAATCAGTGGTACAGCTGGGAATAAAAGCCAGGAGTCCTAGCTCCCTGTTCACTCCTGTAACTACAAAATACCATCTTCTCACCTACTATGTAAAGATTTCAGATTATCTATACTATTCAAGTTTGTCTTTCTGACATGCACTGGGATTGTGCAAAGAATGTGATAATAAATTGATAGTTAAAATTACAAACATGAGTCAGCTCCTTTATCCTGCAGTGTGACAGAATTTAAACATGCTTGCAAGAGAAATGTCTCCAGGCAGAGAAAGAAAAAAGGTTTCAAAATCTCAAGCTTTAAAAAAATCAAACTGTTAGAAGATAAGGAGAAGTTCAAGAGGGTAGGAGCACTGATGCCTGGAGATTTTAAGAAGGTCCATGTTGGCTTTGTAGGAACTTAGCCCAGTCTTTTCCCCACCTCGCAAACGGGGAAGTATTACCTCAAAAGAGAAGGAGCTCAGATGCTTTGAAGATTGTTAAGTGTGCTCATCTACTGGGAAGGGGAGGAAAAAGAAAAGGAACTAGAGAGAGCAGACAGTGCATCATAAAGTGAGCTGTTTTGACTCTGCAAGGCCAGCAGGATTTTCTTTGTCTAGTTTAGTAAATTCTGCTAATTCAAAGGTTATATTCCTGTACTGCAGCCAAACACAGAGCTCAAGCAAAAGTTCCTTGGGTTTCTGCAGAAGATCTCTCTAAATTTACAGTGTCATGTTACCTGGTATGGGGCACAGGGAGAATACAGGGTATATACCCCAGACTGGTGGTATACTCTATCATAAGATTTCACCAAACCCAGTAACAACCATGTGCTTCCAACATACTACATTAGTTATTGGGAAGCCACAAACACTCCCCTTTCAGCACTCTAGCCCCTCATACACCATCCAGACAAACCAGACGTCTGTGATAAATTACGCTGCTCTACAGCCAAAATGCTTCTGAAATAAATGTAGTCCAACTTTACTAATTCTGGGTCACTGAGAACGAAAATGATGCTTAAAATTGTTGATTGGCTCTAGTTTTCAAGATATGCTATTGGGTCAGTATATACGACCCTTGACTTGGGAATGGCGGAGGATAAGTGAGTTATAAAGGGAAGGGATCTCAATTTAAACCAGAAATGACTAAAATACATCTTTGACTGGATCTATGAATAAATCTATGACTGGGTTTGGACAGTACTTGCTTTTGAGGCAAAACAATGAATGATGCAATCTGAAGCTGGTATTGTGTCATACATGATATGAATTGCATCATGTTATTCTTAGAGGTCATGGATGATGCAATCATAATGAAGCTTACATCACTCTGCTGAACAAATTGCCCTGTATCAGCTCTAGAAATCATACAGTGTCGTGCTCTCTTATTTGTCAGTGTTTGATTTTGCAAAGGGACACATTTCTGTTTAGCCAAAGTGAGCAGAGATGCCTCGTACTTGTTTGAACAGTGCAGATAACTTCTGCTATGTTTGTGGTGAAGTAACTTTTGCATCACTAAAGCGCAGTCTAACCACTATGGTTAAGAGAGCCTATCATCTTTATTTTGGCTGCAAAATTGGAGATCAGGACAAGAGGTGGGCCCCACACATAGGCTGCAACACTTGTGCAACAAATCTTCGCCAGTGGTTGAACAGGAAAAGGAAATCTATGCCTTTTGCAGTGCCAGTGATTTGGAGAGAGCCAACAGATCATACCAGCAATTGTTACTTCTGCATGGTGCCTCCAGCTGGGAAAGGTGTGTCAAGGAAGAAAAAGTGAACTGTGAATTATCCAAACATTCCATCAGCTATACACCCAGTACCCCACGGGGAAGGACTGCCGGTTCCTGATGCACCAGAATCATTCTCACTTGAGTCAGACGAGGAAGAGGAAGAGGATGAAACTTCTGGTCCTGAACCATCAATGTCACAGGACCCACATTTTCTCCCATCCTCCTCCTCTGAACCACATCTCATAACACAAGGTGAACTGAATGACCTTGTCAGAGATTTGGAACTATCCAAGAGTAAGACAGAGCTGTTGGGCTCCAGACTACAGCAGTGGAATCTCCTGGCAGGCTATCAGGGCAAATGGAGCCCATCAATGCTTGCAGACTATTGCTGGACAGTGACAAGAGATGCTCCATTTAATGAATACAAGAGACAAGCCAAGAAGCACCGAGTAGACACTGAATAGGACTAAACTATGTACATAATAGTTTTTTGCCTTTTGTTTCATAATAAATTTTATTTATATAACCCTTTTGCTGATTTTTAAAGTGTTACATAAATAGGACAGGTGAAATATTATCATGTAAAGCAACCATAAACGCATGAAAAGACCTAGGTTTACAATTTATGATTAAAACTCTACTATCTACACAATATACATAGACATAAAATGTAAAAACTTAAATATCTTAGAAACAGTAGCCAATCAGTTGTTTTAATTGTCATATTTGAATTCAGCACATCAAAATACATAATAAATATCACATTTTATCTCTGAAGCAGACAACTTCTCAAAAATTGTAGACCAGTGTTATTATTAAAACCAAAACCCAGATATATTAGGTTCTTTCAGTTCCAAAGAACCAGATACCTCCCTCCCTCCCGATCAAAATATACTTCAGATCTTACCTCAAAACCACGCTGGTAGCCAACCCTTTAGTAAATAAAAACCGAAGGCATATTAAAAGAAAAAAGAAAAGAGCATTATTAAATGGTTAAAGGAATCTTGTACATTACAATGGATGTTAGAGTCTGTAGGTCAGGATAATAGCAGTGATAGTAGTTCTGCTAACTTGCAATAAACCACTCTGGATTATCCAAAAAGAGCAGAGTCCAAATGACAATTTAGATGTAGAGTCTGTTAGACTTTCCATGAGTCTTTCGGGGTATCCCAAGTAATTACTTGGGGATCTCCATCCAATGGCTTAGACTTTTACTCTTTAAGTTCAGCAGATCAGAGATGGCAGGATAGTGCCTGAGGTTTTTCATTTATAGCTGAAACAGGCAGCCAATTGTTTAGAGCTCAGCATGTGTCAGAAGATTCCTCCTGTGGAGCCCACAAGGACCCACCCTGTGAAGTTAACATTCTATTTCCTATGCAGACACAGGTAATCCAGCTACACTGATTGACATCAGGCAATTGCCTGTTATTCATTATAACAGGAATAGATAAACTGAAGACAATATAGGTAATATTCATTAGATTCATGCAGTATATATACATCCTTGATCTCAAGGTCAATTAAAGTTACAAGATAAAGACAGACTTAAACATACACACAGGTTCTCCCTTGATTTCTTATCCACACAAATGAACCTCTTTTAACCTCTTTTAGCCCACACACAAATGAACTGTGCTGATTACAATTGCAATGCCTCTCAACATGCCAGTAAGGGTCACACACAGGTTACTTGGCCTGCCAATTTTCACCTGTGCTAGTCACACACAGCTAAAGAGAAAGGAAATCTTCAGCGATCTTGGGGGAAAAAAAAGAGTCAAGGCCTGATTCTCATCTCATTTACACCAGAGTTATTCCATAGACTCACTCCTGATTTATACCAGTGTGAGGGAAACCAGTTACAGGAGTCAGAGTTGATTGTGGAGTTTCATTGTCTCTTGCTATCCCCATCTCCCCCCCTCCCACACACAACCAAATTCAGGGGTTCTCTCTCTCTTCCCCTCTCTTTTGAGAATAGAAAGTGAGTCCAATTTTAAAATAAATTAGGCTTGAAAAATGTAATTGTGTCCCATTGCCTACTGTCCTGCAGTCTGGAGTGACTCACGACTGTGAGTGCCAACCTCATGGCAGAGTCTCAAAAGCAGGGCAGACAACACAAACCAGTGGTATGCTCTATAATTAGAGTTCACAAAGCCAGTAAAAAATGTGAACTCCCAAAGTATTGCAATAGTCGTATCATGGAGTCACAGACACTTTCCTTAGACTCTCCAGTTTACCTTGTCACCCAGACAAACTGGACTTAGTGACAATGGTCACTTACACCAAAAATCACATCGCATTCAGGTTGCTTCCAGTCCCAAGAGACCAGACACTTACCCCAGATCAATTGATACCTTAGTTCTTACACCGAAGACAATGCCTGTAGCCAATTCTGTAATAAACTATCTCAAGGTTCAACTAGGAAAAAGGGATAAGCATTATTGAGAGGTTAAAGCAGGTAAATTATCTGTATAGATGACTCACAGTTTGTAATCCCAAATAGTAGCAGAGATGTAATAATCTGCCAGTTTTCCAAAAGGCTCTCAGGGCTACACAGAATAACTCTGGGGATCTCTGTCTTTTTGTTCAGTTATTCCACCCTGTTAGAATCCAAACAGCCCAGAGATGCAGGATCTTATGGTTTCTTCTCACAGAAAACAAGATGACAGGGTCCCTACCCACATGTGTTACTCTGAATTTTAGGCTTTGGGGCACTCCTATAATAACCTGCCTATCACCCCCTTAATCTGTTCTTCTTGGGATGTGGATCTCCAGGGTAGTTAAAGAAATACTTGAAGGACCTGTATATAACCTTCTGACAAAGTAATTGACACAGGCAGTATGCTTTCCAAAACAAAGTATTTTTATTGATGTAATTAATAATACCTGCTATAGTGTAATCCAAAAATAGAAATCAGACAAAAATCCCTTACTACACATTAACGAGCATTTAAACTACAGTAGCATGCAGTTTAAATGGTTCTATGTGATGTGCTCTATTGCAGATGGCCCATCTGCAGTAGATCACTGACAGCCGTTCTTAAGTTATACTTTAAGTTTTACATAAGTAAAATATGATTAACATACATATACATCCAGGGCTGGTGCAACCCATTAGGAGACCTAGGTGGTCACCTAGGGCGCTAACATTTGGGGGGCGGCAACCGCGGTGGCTGAATGTTCGGCGACCGCAGTCGTCGGTTTATTTCAGGGGCGGGACCTTCCGCCGCCTCTGTTGGGGGCACCATTTTGGGGGTGGGACCTTCCGTCACCTAGGGCGCCAAAAAGGCTGCCAGCGCTCCTGTATACGTCTCACCCATACCCAGACTAACACTAATACTGCATTCTACTATGCTAAGCTATAATTAAAACTAGCAGGTTTACACTATCCTTCGGATCTGCTTCATTATCTGCTGTTTGCTGCTGCTGCTTTCTCTGTCTCTCCTCATTCCTTTTGCAGCTTTTGTCTGCTCCTCTCCTGACTGTCTGGGAGCACAGTGCCTTTTATACTGTCGTTCTTGGACACATGCCAAAATATTATCTCATTTTGCACGTGCTCACTGCTGTCGTTTGCCTCAGAGTTATGATTACTTCATTTGATTTTACCCTACTTGGCTTTTTGCCCATTTTAACTGGCCTACTTTTGTGCTCTTTCCCCTACTTCTGTACTGCCTGTGCTCAGGAGCTACAGCTTCCATCTTAGGTTGGAGGGACTCCTGCTTATTCAGAATAGAGGTTAAGCACACAAAATGGAGATTGGAGAATTTCTCCACTATCACGTGGGCTCTTCCTTTGATGATGGAGAGTGCGGAATGCATCTAGTCTTTGACCTCCGATCATGACACACAATGACCACTTGCTTTGAAATTAGCACCTTTCTGTTAAAGTTCTTCATTTGCTTTCCACAAGGCTTCTTTCTCATTTGATGGATTATTTAGTTACAGGGGTAACACAATGTAAATATTGCTACTACATTACAATGGGATACAGATAAGTGAAAACAATGCATATAACATCCCATTCATTTTCATGAAGTTTAAACACCAGATACACTCTTATATATTTAACAATTACTTTGATCTATATTAATACACAAGCGAATTGGCCCGGCTTTTCGCCATGCATTGGTAAGCATCCAGTGAAGCTTGGGGCTTTGCCATGAGCTGGCACCTGGTCTGCCAGTGTGACACTTACATTTTCAAAAGTGATTTTGTATGCTTGAGGTTTTGACACCTTAAATATGCCTGATTTTTAGACACTGCTCAGTATTAACCTTCTGAAAATCAGGCCCCTTTAAGGTCTCTCAAATTGTGTTCTCATAAATTGAAGCATCCGAGTCCAACACTGAACATTTAGGTCCTAATTTGCAGGTGCTGTTGCTGCAATTTTGCATGTAGATTAGGAAACTGCACCTGCAGGCTGCTAATTATGGGCCTCATCAATCTTTGCAAGTTGCTACCCAAAGGAACAAAACATTTCCATTCACCTCTTAGGTTACTGGAACTTTATTTTCAACAGTTCTGACAACGGATAACTTGGGTTCACTTCCGAGGCCTGCAATGACCCATTTGTGGTGCTATTTAAATAGCAAGCTGTTGATTCCCCCAGTATAGGGGGAATGCCTGTGTGGCAGAACCAGGCATAACCAGCCTGGCACCATTCCCATCCCACCATTTGGCATAGCGTAGAGTGGAGGTGAGAGGGGGTGTGGTTGGAATGCAGCTTGCTCTGACAATCCCTGACTGGCAGGTGGATCTTTGGGAGTGAGTGCACTGAGGTCAAGTTTACAGGAGCCTTTGGGCTACTCCAAACTATGCCGTTAGGGGCAAGATGCCCCTAGGATCAGGAAGCTGTAACTGGCTCCTTTGTGGATACCCTACTTTTCCGAGGCATAGTGAGAACAGAACTCTTGTGTATAACTTATTTTAAAAACAACTTAGATTATAAATTCTTCCTTGCAGGGGCTGTCTCCTTGTTCTGTATTTATACAGCACCTAGCACAATGGGGTCCTGGTCCCTGATTGGGTCTTCTAGCTGCCAGGATAATACAAATGATTTCAGTAAAATCAGTTTAAATTAACATTCTGAAATGCCTAGTGCAGGAAGTGTTTTGTTCACTTGAGTCATTCTCTTGTTGCATGCTGTGCAGGTGCAAATTGTCTAGATTTTTGCTTCCACATTTAATTATTTAGTAGAGCAGTAAAAAGTGAGAAGGACCTTTTCAGCAGTGACAGTGTAGACTGGCACACACACACAAGTCACTTAAGGATTTCTCTAGTGTGGAAGATATTTTGCACTGGCCTGCCACAACTAAAATATGGCATTTTCTTTGTTCACTCCAACACAGCAGATTGTGCAAGTGTCCTGACTTCTTGTTTGTTGGCCTTTGATAAATATAATATTGTTGCCTGCAGTGGTGTTGTAGCTCTGTGGGTCACAGGATATGAGAGAGACAAGGTGGGCGAGGTTAGGGTTACCATGTGTTTCAGGTTCCCAAGAAGAGTACACTGTCAGAGGTGAGGCAAGGGGAGGGGAAGCTGGAGTGGGCACAGTTGGAGGTGCTGGAGGGGTATGTGTGTACAGGGAGGAGTATCTGGGTATGCTGGAGGGGGTACTTGGAGCCTCACTCTTGAGGTGGAGGGTTGGGGCAGTGTCACTCCCTGTCATGGTGGCAGGGCGGCTGGTGCAAATCCAGATGCAGCATCAGCCATCAGTCAGTGCCTCCCTGCAGAGCTCTCCCCCTCCCCAGGGCTGGAAGCTAGGGTCTGGATGGGTGGGATCTGACAGCTTTGAGGAACAAATCAAATGTGGATGCAGGGGAGGGACTAATTGGGAAGCGGACCAATTGGGGCTCTTTCTGAGTTGCAACATCTGCCCCGCAAAAAAAACAGCTATTTCCTCCTATCTGAAAAATCCACACAGGCAGAGGGCAGAGGATCAAAAAAGAAGCAATGTCCTAAAACCCCCGGATGAATGGTCATCCGATACGAGGTACCAACTTGTGTTGGTGAAAGAGACAAGCTTTCCAGTGCCACAGAGCTCTTCTTCAGCATCAGACTCATAAAGGGTGGGGTGACAATCAGGATCCGGACACCTCAAGGGGAGAACAGAAGGTGTGAACCCCAAAGAATAAACAATTGAATTAACAAATTATTACAATGTTATTGTAGCCTATGAAAGTGTGTTGAGTGAAATCTTTATGATCTCACTCAATGTAATATTCTGAACTGGAGGGTCATTATTAGATATGTATGCAGACTGTGGGTATGAATCCTGTGCATTTATGTATATGAAAACTATGCTCAAGACCTGTACTACAGTTTCTGATACCCCTGAAAACAGGGAGGGGTTTCTCCCAAGCCACCTCGTGGACAGTTAAAGTTAATGGAAAGACACTGAAACTGGAAAGAAAATGCCAGTCTTAAAAAATGGGCAGATCTACACTACAGGAAAATGTCAATCTAAGCTACACAATTTGAGTTACATTAGCAGCATAATTCAAGTCAACGTAGCTTAGATCTACTTACCGCGGGGTCCACACTGCGCTGGGTCAATGGGAAAGCTTAAGACTCCCCTCATTCTTCTCATTCCGGTGGAGTACTGGGTCGACTTGGGTGAGCGATCGGCGGTCGATTTAGCGGGTCTTCCCTTGACATGCTAAATCAACCCCCAGTGGATCAACCACCGCAGCGTTGATCCCACTGGTAGTGGAGACAAGCCCTAAGAAAAGAGGGAATTTCCCCCACTCTAATTAACCATAAGTCATCCTGCCAGGAGAAAACAAAACAAAACAAAAAGGTGAAAAAGCCTTTTGAAAAAAGGATTGTGTGTGAAGGCTAGAAACCGAGGGCCAGAATCTAAGTGGGAGGTGTCCATTAAATGCTGGGTCCCTTCTGTGAGAGGGGGCACGTGGAAGTCAGTTCAAAGGCAAAAGGTAACTTGGATTAGAAAGAGTTTTATCTAATATAGAAGTATAAAACCGGATGTTGCATCTTTACGTTTATTTTCTATGTAACTTGTATGTATTTGCTTCCCTTGCTATTTCAACTCTGAGTTTGTGACTTTTCTATTAAATACACCTTCTGTTTATTTCTACTCCAACCAGGTCTCTACTGTGCAAACTGGTTGGCATGGGGGTGCGTGTGCAAAGTGGGCAGGATTCACTCCGTCTTGGGTGACAAACCAGAGGGGAAAAGTCTGAGTGTGTGATTATTAGGAACTCAGAGCAGATGGATTTGGGGAGATTCCAAACCAGAAAGGCTGTTGAGGTCACCCCGCAAACCTGATGGGAGCCAGGTTGAAACCTTCTTGCTTGTAGGCTGGCTACTGGTGTCCAGCTTCTGAGCCATAGCTACCTAGCATTAAGGCAACCAAAGTTATAAGGCAGGCAATGAGAGAGTCCCTTACTGGCCTGGGGATCCCCACAACATCACAATGGAGCTCAAAATCTTGTCTCTTTCACCAGCAGAAATTGGTCCAATATTATCTCACCCACCTTGTCTCAGATATAATGATCAAGGTACTTAGCACTTCCATGCAGTAGCACCTTTCATCCAAAGGTGCTTAAGTACTCTGCAAGTGTCAGTTTAATAAGCCTCACAAAATCCTTGGGAGATTGGTGGATATTGTCACAAATAAGCATTTGTGAAATCATATTATCCATCATTCACAATCATCCAAATGAATTCCAGTTGAGCCTGTGCATTTTCTTTACTTTGATCTTTCATTTTATTTTTTTTTAGCACACTCTGAAGAGTTAGTATTTACAGAGTTCCTTATTAACTTTTACTACAACCAAAGGATCACTGGGAACAATTTTACTGTGTATCATTTCCTTAGTACAAGAGGCAGTCCCTCGCTTGCAAACTCCAGAAAAGACTCAGGGTATGTCTACACTACAAAATTAGGTCGAATTTATAGAAGTCATTTTTTTAGAAATTGTTTTTATACAGTCAATTGTGTGTGTGCCCACAAAAAATACTCTTAAGTGTATTAAGTTGGCGGACTGCATCCACAGTACCGAGGCTAGCATCGACTTCCGGAGCTTTGCACTGTAGGTAGCTGTGAGTAGCTATCCCATAGTTCCTGCAGTCTCTGCTGCCCATTGGGATTCTGGGTTGAGATCCCAATGCCTGATGGGGCAAAAACAGTGTCACGCGTGGTTCTGGGTACGTGTCGTCAGGCTCCCCTCTCCCTCCATCCCTCCGCGAAAGCAATGGCAGACAATCGTTCCGCGTCTTTTTTCCTGGGTTACCTGAGCAGACGCCATACCACGGAAAGCATGGAGCCCACTCAGCTCACCGTCACCGTACGTCTCCTGGGTGCTGCGGACTTGGGACTGCATTGCTACACAGCAGCAGCTCATTGCCTTTTGGCAGCAGAAGGTGCATTACAATTGGTAGCCATCATTGTCATATTCCTGGGTGCTCTTTTAGCCAACCTCAGTGAGAACAATCGGGGCGCCTGGGCAGACACGGGAGTGACTCAGCCAGGTTATTCCCATCTTCTGCTGAGCACCCAGCACCGTCTTCTGGCGAGCTTCCAGGAGATGGTGATGGGCTAGCAATCGTAATGCAGCATTTTCTGCCGAGCATCCAGGCAATGATGATGGCTTGAAGTCATACTGCACTGTCTGCTGCCAGCCTAAGATGTAAAAGACAGATGGATCAAAACAAGAAATCAACCCGATTTGTTTTGTGAAATCAACAGCCTGCTAAACCCAGGGTTTTGAGTTCAATCCTTGATGGAGCCATTGTTTGTGTTTCTCCTTGATGCAAAGCCACCCCTTTTGTTGATTTTAATTCTCCGTAAGCCATGTCATCAGTCTTCCCTCACTCCGTCAGAGCAACGGCAGACAATTGTTTCGCGCAAAACCAGGCGAGGAGGCGACAGAAGCATGGTGACAAGAGGGACATGGTCATAGACTTCTCACAAAGTACGGGCCGGGCAATGTGCCCTGGCAACGTGCACATCATGAGCTCTGCAAACACGCTGGCCAAACAGGAAATGAAATTCAAAAGTTCGCGGGCCTTTTCCTGTCTACCTGGCCAGTGCATCCGAGTTGAAAACGCTGTCCAGAGCTGTCACAATGGAGCACTCTGGGATAGCTCCCAGAGGCCAATTCCATTGAATTGCATCCACACTACCCCAAATTCGACCTGGCAAGGCTGATTTCTGCGCTAATCCCCTCGTTGGAGGTGGAGTAAAGAAATTGATTTAAAGAGCCCTTTAAGTTGAAAAAAAGAGCTTCATCGTGTGGACGGGTCCAGGCTTAAATCGAGGTAACTCTGCTAAATTCGACCTAAAATCGTAGTGTAGACTAGGCCTCAGATTAAAGGCACAGGAAAGCCTGGAACAGCAAGCAGTGAATTAAATTCCACTTTTTCCACATAGATCTGGCATAAAACAAACCAACAACCAAACAGACCAATAAACCAACTCAGCTCTACCTTGCTTTCTAAAATAAAAGTGCTACACATTTAAAAGCTAAAACTGTGTAGTATCAGAGGGGTAGCTGTGTTAGTCTGGATCTGTAAAAGCAGCAAAGAATCCTGTCGCACCTTATAGTCTGTTAGTCTATAAGGTGCCACAGGATTCTTTGCTGCTAAAACTGTATAGGTTATGCCAAGAGGCTGCGTATATCTTAGTGGCCTTGGAAAATTAATGTTTTGTTTTAAGTAAAGTTGAAGTTACTCATGTTATCTCTCTCTATCAATAGCAAGTACATTACCATTATCTAGTGTCTGCAAGCATACTATTAATTTACCTTGTACCATCCCAACAGAGGCAAAAGAATTGTTCAAGGCAATGAGGCGTATCTACTTCCACTCCTCGGGACAGAGTTACTTCCAAATAATCAATATTAATGTAGTGAAGGGAGGGCAGAGAGAAAAAAAAGATCCTCAGCCCGACTGATTTATCAGCTAAAGTAACATCAGTGTGCAGTGGGACACTCAGCACTCTTTACTAGACTGAATGGAGACTAAATGGTTTATCTAGGATAGTGGCTTTGTCACAATATCCTCCTGAAGTCAAGATTAATATGGTACTTTGAAGCCAGAAAACAGACAGATGTAACACTTCCCTCTCTAAAATCAATACAGTCTTGGTCATATAGAGATCTGGTGAGTTCCTCAAAATACATGTTCACTTCACCACTTTTTTTTTAAGGGAAAATATTTTTAGAAAAGTAACTTTCTTCCTCCTCTAAGAGTGCTTGTTCCCTACAGCTTAGGGGAACAGTGAAACAGATAGTCCAAGCCTTCAGTCATCTGCAGCAAAATATGATAGACGTAGGGTCAAAAACAAACATTAGAAAAAATACATGCTTTGTTATTGTAACACAACCTGCAAACTTTTTTTTTTAATCATGAAAAAATAAATTACCAACTAATGGCCTAATGTCCTTTTTGACCTCCAGCAGGAAACAGGTGAATATTGCTTTTAAACTCGTGCCCCAATACCATGGGTACATCCACACTACCCGTCGGATCAGCGGGTAGAGATCCATCTATCGGGGATCGATATATCACGTCTCATCTAGACACAATAAATAGATCCCTGAAAGTGCTACCATCGACTCCGGAACTCCACCAGGGTGAGAGGCGTAAGCAGAGTCGATGAGGGAGCAGCGGCTGTCGATCCCACACCGTGAGGACAGGAGGTAAGTAGAAATAAGATACGTCGACTTCAGCTACGCTATTCCTGTAGCTGAAGTTGCCTATCTTACATCAAACCCCCCCCCCCCCGCCCCCGTGTAGACCAGGCCCATGTCTTTAAGTAGGTTGAAGTCAGAGAGGGGTGGTAAATGAATACCCTTCAAGCATACTGCAGCAATGCTAAAACATTCAGTCCTTGTATCTGGAATCACACGTGCTCATGCATTAAGATTTAGAACATATTCACCAAAAACAAAAAACAACTCCAAAATAAAACAAAAAACCTGAGCCAAAAAACTAAAAAAATGACTCAAGTAGTAACAGGAAACCCAATTTATTTTCTCCATATGGCTAAGAACAGTAGAAGACAATACTAACTGGTTAACTAACTGCTCTAGTATAGAAAAATTAATTTGCCTATCCTTCCCCTGCCATTATTCAGGGGGTTATAAGATAATAAGAGGAAAGCTTTAAATCCAGATGTCCACATGTGGAGTTTATCAGGAATAGTTGTATGTGAACATACCACCAAGTGACTATTAAACCTGTAATCAGATGGGACTGACTAAAGAAGGAAGATTAAGGATTTGATCCTGCAAGGTGCTGGGCATTCTGGTCTGGGTCCTACAAAGCACTTAAGGGTGTGCTTAATTTTAAGCACATGGATAAACCCACTGACTTCAGTGCTTTGCTGGATCATGATCAGAGTGCTCACCGTGTGGAAGGCTTGAGCAATAAAAGAACTCTATAATTAGGCTTGGAAGGATTTGATTTTTCAAATTGGTAAATGTCGATTTCACCATAGCCACAAACCAACTGTAAAATTATTTCCATCAATAATAACCAAAATGTACAGATAGGCAAAGTTAAATATGGTGCTTGAAAACTTATTAGAGTTTGGTTTAAGGATATTTATGTTGTATATTTTGACATGTGATGTTGACAATTTGAGTTTTAACAGTTATAAAGCTTTAACTTTTTGAATTTCAACTTCTGCTGTCATTAAATAATTGTCAGACCTCCCAAAATTTCCCACAGTTGTGAAAGTTTTAAACTGATAAAATATAAACAATGCTTAAAAATAAACAGGGTATCATCTGCCAAAACTTATAAAAAATAGAAACTGAAATCTGTCAAGCCTATATATATATAATTAAGGGAGGGAGGATGAGAACTGTGGGACATGCCACTATGAAAATGAAAGGAGAGAGATGTCAATCTGTTTTCTGTGTGCTGCTCCTTTAAATGTAGGGGAGACTCCCTGATGCCTGTAAGTCAGCTGCCAATTTGGGTTTGTTAAGCAGGAGAATGTCACACCACCAGCCAACCTGTTCTCTCTCGCACTGAGACTTGATGTTTATTCTTTATTTCTCTGTTTTCCATAGTATGAAATGAAAACAACCTAGACTGCAAAGTGCACATTTTGCTTCTTGTGTACAAGAAAATAACTAGAGTAAGTCTATAAATACTAGACAAGTTTACACACTAGAAATAAAGAGGATTTAATGAGGGTGAAACAAGGGGCTATAACTAGGAGTAAAGGGATGATATTAAATAAGAGAAACAGTACCATGAATAACAGGAAAAACTCTTTTGACAGTGAGATGTCTTAGACTGTGGAATACTGTCTCAAGGGACAGATGCTACTTCATTTGAACATTTATTTAAACAACACTGGAAAAAGCACTCCAGGGAACAATCCTGTACTGGTAGGATGACAGAATACATGACATCATAGGTTTTTCCCATCTTTAACTTCTATGTAGCAGGTACATGTTCATCAGTTCTTATAAACTCATAAGGCCAAATTCATCCCTGCATTAATTCCAGTGAAGACACAAGGGTTAAAAATCGGTCCTGTTTGGGAAGAAAAGTATTAAAAAGTGCAAAAGAAAGATACATAAAAAAAGAAAAAAAACTCACCACCAACAAACGAGTTTTTATTGAGAGGTTAATTAAAGGGAACTTCACTGAAATAGCAGGAGCAGGCAAGAGAACGCCAACTTCCTCTGGTTCCACAGAAATTATACCCCCACCAAACCTCCCCAGAAGGTGATCCGGTTACAAATGTTGCATTAACAGAATAATCTTTCATTCTCTGAGCGCAAGTCCCCATTTCTAGCTGCTTCCAAGCCTTTCTCAAATTAATTTTTCCATAAGGAGAGCCATGCAGACAAAACCTCAATGAATATATTATAATTGAAATACTTATTTAAAAATCTTAATTGAAAGCATTATTTAAGGAACACTCTCAATTTACAACCTATGCTATAAACACACACATTTATTTCCCTCTGTCACTAACAACTTCAATTATTAGAGGTGAAAGAATTTGTAAAAATCCAATTTGCCTGTCACTGCTTATGCTGTTGCTCTTTGTCTGTCACTTAGTGTGGACAATGGAAATAAATGAAATCAGTTTCACTATAAGAATATTAATAATAATAATATAAGTAAACAACCCAACAGGATAAAGAAGCAGATCTAAATAAAATTACTTAGACATTTCCTGTATTTATTTAATGGGAACATAGGAATTGTCAAGCTGGATCAGACTCATGGTCCATCTACTCCAGTACTGTGTCTCTGACATTAGTCAGCACCAGGTGTTTCAGAGGTAGATGCTAGAAACCTCTTACTATGCAGACATGGGATATTCTGTCTCCCATGAAGGTCTCCTCCTAATTTCTCACAGTTAGAGGTTATTTTAAACCCTGGAGTATAAGGCTCTATATCCTTTCTGAAATGTAAATTAACGTTAACTATTATAATTCTGGATATCCTTGATAGCCATATCAATATCCAATCCCTTTTTGAATCTTGTGTAGGTCCTGGCCTCAATGACATCCAGTGGCAATGAATCCTACAGGCTAATTATGCTCTATGTGAGAAAGTATTTCATTCTATCAGCTCTGAATTTCCCAACTTATAATTTGGTCGATCACCACCTAGTTCATGTGTTGAGCTCTACTTTCTCTAGACCATCTGTTATTTTATTGACTTTTATCATGTCCCCACTTTGTCTCCCTTCCAAAGTAAACAATCCCAGTCTTTCTAGTCTTTCTTTCTAGTAGAGTTTTTCCAGGTCTCTGGTCATTCTCATCACTGGAGCTGAGGGAACTGGAAGGTACCTCTATGACTGCACTCTTCAGGGTCAAATACAAACCACAAGGGAGAATCAAGTTGGGTGCAAAAACCCAGAGTTTACTGAGGCAGTTCCATTTCCCCTGCATCAGAGGTTCCCTGCAACATGCTTAGTAGGCCTCTCAGCCCTGTTCCAGACACTCCAATAGTCCTTTCTATAGTAAAGCAAAGAAATAGTCCCTAAGCCAAACTCAGTAGTCCTGAGCCAGGCCTCCCTTCCTCAAGAGGGCTCTGGCAGTCAGCAATCTCTGCAGAAGTTCTGGGATGGTCCTTTCCTCAGGGAGAAAAAGACAGGAGGTCTGTCCTCCTCCTAGTCAGCCAGAAATTAAGCTATCCTCTTCCTTTTTTACTGGCCCTTTGTTACCTGGCAGTAAATGGAGGTGTAGCAGGGTGGGGCTGAGTGGACCCACAGCAGCTCATTAACCCTTGTGAGGTCATTGTGGGGGTTGGAATACCCCATCACTACCTCCCACAGGAAATTTCACATTGCCATAAAAAAACTTCATTCCAAACTGAAACAAAAAGTCTGATATACAAAATTTTCATTTTCAGAAAGCTCTTCTTTGGACGAATCAAAACAGAATGGCATTAATATTTCTGGCCCCAGGAATCCAGGCTTCTTGACAGGCCTTCAAGGCAGGGTGCCAAGGAGCGTGGACTCTTCAGCACCATACAGGCTATCAAGGAGCCAAGGAGGCCTTTGGGGAGGCAGGAAACCAGACAAGTTTCTGCTGGAAGTTTTGTTGAAATTAACATGTTCCTGTGGCACATTTCAGTCCTGACAAATCAGTATTTTCTAACACAAAAATGTTCTGTTCTTCAATATTCTTCTCAGCTTGCACAGTGGTCAGTACTCCACATGGTATTCTATGAGGCCATGCAACTGATTTATAAAAATGCATTATAATATTCTCCACATAACTGACAATCCCATTCCTTATAAATCCCAGTCTTGGTCACTTTTTTGTACCACAGCTGCACAAAACATTTCTCGGTTTCTCTGTGTTTTTTATCACCATATTATCTGTGTGCCAGACACACTTTAATAAGTTTTTCCTCCTAACCTTCTTTTCAGTTAGGGACTTCTTATTGCTCCTTTTTTATAGATGGGGATGTGAGGCACAAAGATGCAGATCCTCATCTGCTGCAAATGGCATTGTTCCAATGAAGCTAATATTTGTATTTCAGGTTTAATTATTATTTGGGTCCAATGGTGCTGCACTGATTTATACCAGGATCTGACCTCATGTGATTTACCAAGGGACACATAGGAATTTTATGGCAGAATCATGAATTAAACTCAGGTGTGACATTCTACACTTTGGGGAGCATACTGGTTAACCCCCATATTCCTCATTTTCATATAATCGTGATCTTACATATAACCCATGCCTTGTAAGGTATTGGGGAAAGGGTATGATCTGCTGAAAGTCATTTCTCTATCCATATATGTGTATTATTAATGCATATGAAGTTTTGAGATTTGTGCTCTGTGGTTGTCATTAAAACATGCTGTAAATTGGGGAATCAGCCAGATATTAGCTCCTCAGAGGCAACAGCAAGGAAAGTAACCAATGCCCAGGCGGGGTGTGAAACAACCCATCAACAGCCATTGTCCAGCAAGGGAGCTACAGTGCAATTACTCACTTGCATGAGGCCACACCAGGAGAATTGCTCAGCCTTGCTTGGAGAGACTCAGCAATGCCCCTCAGACATGCCTGGACTTGTGCTCCCCAAGCACATGGATGAGGGTATAAAACAGACACAGAGGACACATAATGGGGCCTTCTTCTGCCCCCACCTATGCTGCAAGCAACCAAGACCAATGGATTTCAGGAAGGCAGATTTTGGTAAGCTCAGAGAGCTGATAGGTAAGGTCCCATGGGAATCAAGACTGAGGGGAAAAACAACTGAGGAGAGTTGGCAGTTTTTCAAACGGACGCTAGTAAGGGCCCAAAAGCAAGCTATTCCGATGGTTAGGAAAGATAGAAAATGTGGCAAAAGACCACCTTGGCTTAACCACGAGATCTTGCGTGACCTACAAAATAAAAAGGCGTCATATAAAAAATGGAAACTAGGTCAGATTACAAAGGATGAATATAGGCAAATAACACAGGAATGCAGAGGCAAGATTAGAAAGGCAAAGGCACAAAATGAGCTCAAACTACCTATGGGAATAAAGGGAAACAAGAAGACTTTTTATCAATACATTAGAAGCAAGAGGAAGACCAAGGACAGGGTAGGGCTACTGCTCAGTGAGGAGGGGGAAACAGTAACGAGAGACTTGGAAATGGCAGAGATGCTTAATGACTTCTTTGTTTCGGTCTTCACTGAGAAGTCTGAAGGAATGTCCAATATAGTGAATGCTTACGGGAAGAGGGTAGGTTTAGAAGATAAAATAAAAAAAGAGCAAGTAAAAAATCACTTAGAAAAGTTAGATGCCTGTAAGTCACCAGGGCCTGATGAAATGCATCCTAGAATACTCAAGGAGTTAATAGAGGAGGTATCTGAGCCTCTAGCTA
This sequence comes from Gopherus flavomarginatus, assembly GCF_025201925.1. Taxonomy (NCBI): domain Eukaryota; kingdom Metazoa; phylum Chordata; order Testudines; family Testudinidae; genus Gopherus; species Gopherus flavomarginatus. The sequence goes on from NC_066618.1 coordinate 287,505,553, forward strand.
TTATCTTTGGGAAATCATGGGAGACGGGGGAGATTCCAGAAGACTGGAAAAGGGCAAATATAGTGCCCATCTATAAAAAGGGAAATAAAAACAACCCAGGAAACTACAGACCAGTTAGTTTAACTTCTGTGCCAGGGAAGATAATGGAGCAGGTAATTAAAGAAATCATCTGCAAACACTTGGAAGGAAGGTGGTAAGGTGATAGGGAATAGCCAGCATGGATTTGTAAAGAACAAATCGTGTCAAACTAATCTGATAGCATTCTTTGATAGGATAACAAGCCTTGTGGATAAGGGAGAAGCGGTGGATGTGATATACCTAGACTTTAGTAAGGCATTTGATATGGTCTCGCATGACATTCTTACAGATAAACTAGGAAAGTACAATTTAGATGGGGCTACTATAAGGTGGGTGCATAACTGGCTGGATAACCGTACTCAGAGAGTAGTTCTTAATGGCTCCCAATCCTGCTGGAAAGGTATAACAAGTGGGGTTCCGCAGGGGTCTGTTTTGGGACCGGCTCTGTTCAATATCTTCATCAACGATTTAGATGTTGGCATAGAAAGTACGCTTATTAAGTTTGCGGACGATACCAAACGGGGAGGGATTGCAACTGCTTTGGAGGACAGGGTCAAAATTCAAAATGATCTGAACAAATTGGAGAAATGGTCTGAGGTAAACAGGATGAAGTTCAATAAAGATAAATGCAAAGTGCTCCACTTAGGAAGGAACAATTAGCTTCACACATACAGAATGGGAAGAGACTGTCTAGGAAGGAGTATGGCAGAAAGAGATCTAGGGGTCATAGTGGACCACAAGCTTAATATGAGTCAACAGTGTGATACTGTTGCAAAAAAAGCAAACGTGATTCTGGGATGCATTAACAGGTGTGTTGTAAACAAGACACAAGAAGTCATTCTTCCGCTTTACTCTGCACTGGTTAGGCCTCAACTGGAGTATTGTGTCCAGTTCTGGGCACCGCATTTCAAGAAAGATGTGGAAAAATTGGAGAGGGTCCAGAGAAGAGCAACAAGAATGATTAAAGGTCTTGAGAACATGACCTATGAAGGAAGGCTGAAGGAATTGGGTTTGTTTAGTTTGGAAAAGAGAAGACTGAGAGGGGACATGATAGCAGTTTTCAGGAATCTAAAAGGGTGTCATCAGGAGGAGGGAGAAAACTTGTTCACCTTAGCCTCCAATGATAGAACAAGAAGTAATAGGCTTAAACTGCAGCAAGGGAGATTTAGGTTGGACATTAGGAAAAAGTTCCTAACTGTCAGGGTAGTTAAACACTGGAATAGATTGCCTAGAGAAGTTGTGGAATCTCCATGTCTGGAGATATTTAAGAGTAGGTTAGATAAATGTCTATCAGGGATGATCTAGACAGTATTTGGTCCTGCCATGAGGGCAGGGGACTGGACTCGATGACTTCTCGAGGTCCCTTCCAGTCCTAGAGTCTATGAGTCTATAAGACACTGAGAAGAAGACAAGACTCCAACACAGGAGATTGGCCCAGGTTTAAGGAACAAACCTGTACTTTAAGGATTGCAAAATCCAGTGGGGTGAGAATGTAACAGGGTGGATCATAGAAACTCCCTTGGGAACTGCCAACTGGCCAAGACTACTTCTGCTCCTGCTCTCCTGCCCTGGCAGCTTAGGACTCCAGCACCCTGTCTTGTTGAGCTAGACACTCCAGTCTGCTCCAACACAGACCCAGGGTCTGAACCACATGCCCCAAAGCTGCAGACTTAACTGAAAGCATGAGTGTTCCTGTCTTTAACACTCAGATGCCCAACTCCCAATGCGGTCTAAACCGCAAATAAATAAATCTATTTCACTGATAGAGAGGTATGCACAGCTGTTTCCCCCCCTCCAGGTATTAATACATACTCTGGGTTAATTAATAAGTAAAAAGTGATTTTATTAAATATAGAAAGTAGGATTTAAGTGGTTCCAAGTAATAGCAGACAGAACAAAGTGAACTACCAAGTAAAATAAAATAAAACATGCAAATCTAACTCTAATACAGTCATAAAACTAAATACAGATAAAATTTCACTCTCAGAGATGTTTCAATAAGTTTCTTTCACAGACTGGATGCCTTCCTAGTCTCGGCACAGTCCTTTCTCTGGTATAGCTCTTGTTCCAGCCCAGGTGGTAGCTAGGGGATTTCTCACGATGCTCTCCCCTTTTCTCTGTTCCACCCCTTTAGATATCTTTTGCATAAGGTGGGAATCCTTTTTTCCACTAGGTTCCCACTCCTCGCTTCTCACTGGAAAAGCACCAGGTTAAAGGTGGATTCTAGTTCAGGTGACATGATCACATGTCACTGCAAGACTTCATTACCCACTTGCCAGCACGCACGTGTACAGGAAGATTCACAAATAAAACAGAGCCATCTACAGTCAATTATCCTGGTTAATGGGAGCCATCAAGGTTCCAAACCACCATTAATGGTCCACACTTTGCATAATTAAAATAAAATATAACTCTGAGGGCTTATATTTCTAGTTTCAGATACAAGAGTGATACGTTTATACAAATAGGATGACCACACTCAGTAGATTATAAGCTTTGAATGATACCTTACAAGATACCTTTTGCATGAAGCATATTGCAGTTACATTATATTCATACTCATCAGCATACTTTCATAAAATCTTTTAGAGTGCAACGTCACAGAGAAAAACTGCTTAATCTAGTTGCTGCCCAGTCTAATAGGGTTGAGAGTTTAGACTGCAAGCTTATACTTTATTTTCTTTTGGTAACCACTCTGACGTGTTATGCTTTTGACTTATAATCACTTAAATTCTATCTTTATAGTTAATAAATCTGTCTGCTTATTCTACCTGAAGCAGTGTGTTTGGTTTGAAGTGTGTCAGAGACTCCTCTTGGAATAACAAGCCTGGTACATATCAATTTCTTTGTTAAATTGAAGAACTCATATCAGCTTGCAGCATCCAGCAAGCATAACTGGACATTGCAAGACAGAGATTTCTAGGGTTGTGTCTGGGACCGTAGATATTGGCTAGTGTCATTTAGCTGCAAGTAGCTGGGAGCAGCTTACATGCCAGGAGTGGGGGCTGTCACAGCAGAGCAAGGTAAGGCTGGCTTCCAGAATCAAGCAGATCACTGGTCCAGACAACACCAGAAAGGAAAATCACACCAGGTCACTTGAGTCCCTGTCTAGTGCTTTAACAACAAGACCAAACTTCCTTTTGTTACTAATTTCCCCATAACAACAGCTTATTCACGACAGGATCCCACTCAACATGATACCTAATCTAAAAATGAGGACACTACGTCTGAATAGGGAAGCTGAATAGTATTACTTCCCACAGTTGGTACAAGACCACATGAAATACATTTGAGAGAAAGGCAACTAAGCAAAATGGTGGTAAACATATATGTATTGCTATGAGTTATATTTGCGGACGAGATGGAGAACTCCCCACACAGAGAGAATTAACTTTCATTCCTCTGTCCCTTCTGTACGTCCTGGTATTCCCCTTTGCTGGAGCCATGCAGAGCAGCCAGAGCATGGGCCAGAAATTCTCTGGGAGTGTGGAAGAAACTGCTTGGCTGGTTGTGCCCTACCTCTGAGTGATATGATGGACTTTGTTTTTGCATCTAATACTTTGCATTTCATTTATTTTCCATCAAGGGCCCAGAATGTCAGCTACTGTAATTTTGAGAGGCTCTGTGGAAGAAAGGCCCCATCTCTAGAGTTCAAACTTATTTCACTGTTCAATAGTCAAGGCAACTTACATAAGCTTTAGGGACATAAGTCTTTGTTCCTAGAGAAGGAGAAGGTTGAGGTGCTTGGGAAAAAGACAGGAAGAGTGTCATAAACAGATAGTTAATGTCTCTTTTACCTGTAAAGGGTTAAGAAGCTCAGTAAACCTGGCTGACACCTGACCAGAGGACTAATAAGGGGACAAGATACTTTCAAATCTTGGTGGAGGGAAGTCTTTGTTTGTGCTCTTTGTTTTGGGTGTCGTTCGCTCTTGGGACTAAGAGGGACCAGACGTCCATCCAGGCTCTCCAAATCTTTCTAAACCAGTCTCTCATGTTTCAAAATTGTAAGTAACAGCCAGGCAAGGCGGATTAGTTTTATTTTTGTTTTCTCAACTTGTAAATGTCCTTTTTTGCTGAGAGGATTTTACCTCTGTTTGCTGTAACTTTGAACCTAAGGCTAGAGGGGGTTCCTCTGGGCTACACGAATTGATTACCCTGTAAAGTATTTTCCATCCTGATTTTACAGAGATGATTTTTACCTTTCTTCTTTAATTAAAAGCTTTCTTTTTAAGAACCTGGTTGATTTTTCCTTTTTTTAAGACCCAAGGGGATTGGATCTGGACTCACCAGGGATTGGTGGGGGAAAGGAGGGGGGATGGTTAATTTCTCCTTGTTTTAAGATCCAAGGGGTTTGGATCTGTGTTCACCAGGGAACTGGTGGAGCCTCTCAAGGCTGCCCAGGGAGAGGAAGGTTTTTTGGGGGACAAGAAGTGCTCCAGACACTGAAATTTCTGGATGGTGGCAGAGTTACCAGATCTAAGCTAATAATTAAGCTTAGAAGTGTCCATGCAGGTCCCCACATTTGTACCCTAAAGTTCAGAGTGGGGAAGGAACCTTGACAAAGAGGTATTAAGGTGAGATATGCCTTAGGACCAGAATGCCTCTGCCTTCCAAACTTTTGCCCAGTTCTTGAACCAAACTTTGTGGAAGGTACTGGAATGATCAACATGTATATTTTCCATTCCACTATTTTTCATATGCATGCACCTCTGCAGAAGCCCCAAAATAAGAACATAAGAATCACCATACTGTGTCAGACCAATGATCCATTGACCCAGTATCCTGTCTTCTCACTGTGGCTGGTGCCAGATACTTGAGAGAGAATGAACAGAGCAGTTATTGAGTGATCCATCCCCTGTATTCCAGCCCCCACTTCTGGCAGTAGGAGCATGGGGTTGCATCCATAGCCATCTTGGCTAATAGCTAATGGACCTATCCTCCATGAATTGATCTTATTCTATTTTGAACTGAGTTATTCTTTTGGCCTTCACAACATCCCCTGACAATGAGTTCTGCAAGCTGACTGTGTACGCCACAAGAAAGACTGTTTCAAGTATGTTTTCATCCCAAATAAAAACACAAACTACCAGAAATCTTGTGAGAAAGACCAAAAGATTTCCACCCAAAATTTGCTTATTCAGGAAGTTTGGAAAAACACCAGAGAAGCTTCCAAATATTTGAGACTTGCTGAATTGCCTCTGAACAGGGCTGCATTAAGACAGTTTGGGCAAAGATCCTCCAAGTATTTGGAACCCCTAATAGTGAATATTGGCAAGTTCAAGCTCTAATCTGAGTGAACAACTTCCTGGCCCATAGTCAGGAGTGTCACCAACTGAACTGTACTAAGAGAAATGAGCCTCATAAACATGAACAATTATTCCAAAATGAAACAAACCCACTATAGGGCACAGCCCAGAAGCTGGGAGAAAGGACATAACGGGTAATTTATGGCTGGCCTGCACTGGGTGTACAAACCCCTTTATCCGGCTAACACGTATAGGAGATAGGCATAGTTTGATGGCCAGTGCTCTGTGGAGGCCAGGATTCACTCGTTGCTGTGTTCCAAGCCCCAGAATGGGCATGCTGAGGCACAGCAGAGACTATGGACGGCCCCTTCCCACTGCACACCGATCTGCAGTTGCTGCATAGCACGGGGGTAAATCGTTGTCTGTGACTAAAGAGCAGATTTCAGAGTAGCAGATGCAGCTCCTGAATGCATTCTCCTTCTGTGACCCACCACCGTGAGATTTCATGCCTGCTCCACCACTGTGCAGACATTGTGCCTCCAGGGGTCCCTGCTCAGATGGTGCTCATTGTCTGGGAGTAGTAGAACCATGATAGCATATTGAGAACAAGAGAGATTTCACATGAAGCATCAGAAGAAAGAGAATGTAACTTACTTCCTCCTCCTCCTCCCTGCACGTGCAAAGTCTAAAGAGAAATCAGAGTATGTAACCTGACCCAAGCACAGCAGCTGCTGTTTCTTTAGACTTTGCATGCTACCATTCTTCATCTCTAAGTGCAAACTCTTACTCACAGCCTCCTTTCTCTTTCTATCCTGCCATCCACATCTATTACTGAAATTATCTATCAGTAATGCTTGCCACTGCTTCAAGAATTTGGCCTGCATTGCCAGCTCCTGGATTTCAAGTGTCCGTTCCTTCACCCCTTTATCTTTTTAATGATATATATTTTATATTTCTTTCTTTTTCCCTCCACCCTTCAAAAGGGAACAAAGTCTCATTATTTGTTTGAGAGAAATTTGTGAAGACAGCAATGTCTATATCTTAATGAGGGACTTTTCCCACATTCCCAGCCCTACATCCTATGTACCAGGGTTGAAGGGTTTAGAGACTGGGTGAGCTGGAAAATCTAGTTGTTTATCATCTTATTTCAATTCAAAGAATTTTTCCCAATCACAAGCCAAGAGGTAATGCCACTGGGCAAACCAATTTGTATTAAGTGCCACTTGCTGGAAATATTTATACTTCGTTCTTTCAAAGATATAGTCTCTTTTTCATCTTCTCCTCCTTTAGCATTTGTGACTTTCATCTTTTGTACTAATCTCTCATTCATTTTTCTGTTTGTTTTTCTCATCTTTTTTCTTTTACATTGTCTACAATCTCATCTTGCTATATCATTGCAACACCAAGTCATTACTCCACTAAACTCAAGGAGTGGATTCCAAAATCAATCTGGAGAGAGGGTGAGTGGATGTCAGATTCAGGATACAGACACCAATTTAATATTTTAGTTACAAATGTAGAGTTCCCAAAGATGGAACCTGAACAGAAAGGGCTCTAACAACAAATTCAGCGCAGTTCAGGTGTATATATTTGCAGGGTTACAGGAAAAGTTCTCCCCCCCATGTTCTTTTTAGTCAAACTCTCTTCCCTGACTCCAGTCTAATATAGGATTTTCCCTCCTGCTGTAATTTTCTCTGCGTGCTCCATGCTTCTGTTTGGGTCAAAGGGCTCCTCTGTTATGTCTCCAGAAATGCAATAAGCCAGCTATGCCTTTTAAAATAATGACAGGGAGTTTAATTGGATCAGAACAACAACAAGAAAAAATAAAGTAACAATGAAATTGGATCTAGTTAGCACAGTGAGTGGGTTCTTATACACCAGCTAGGAGCATTGGGGTCAGACTCCAGCTGTGCCTGGCAAGTCTTTGGAGCTCTGTCCATTCTGAATGTTCTGGAGCTTAAAGGTGCAACAGCTACGCAGTCACCAGTCCCTCAGGCGCCATACTCCACATCCCAGACCCAGCATCTTATCTAAGGGAGTGAGTGCAAATTAAATGCACAAGTGAGAGGAGCATGTAATGTATAAGGAAAGAGGGTCAGAAGAAATACAGACATGCTGAGCTAAGGTAACATAGGTATCCAGAAACGGGCAAGGCAAATACTCTAATGCTGTGGTAGTATGCATGGATGCAAGCAGCACAAGCTAAGGCAGCCCTCAGTCCTCTCCCAGATACGCTCCAGGCCTAAGGCTATGTCTACATTGCAATTAGATACCCCTGGCTAGCCTGTGCCAACTGACTCGGCTTGCAGGGCTCTGGCTAAGGGGCTGTTTAATTATGATGTAGATGTTCGGACTTGGCTTGGGGCCCAGGTTCTAGGAACTTGCAAGGTGGGAGGGTCCCAGAGCTCAGGCTGTAGTCTGAGCCCAAACACCTACACTGCAATTATACAGCCCCTTAGCCCAAGCCAGATGGCACAGGCCAGCCACGGGTTTCTAATTGCAGTGTAAACAGAGCCTAAGGCAGTGGTTCTCAAACGAGGGCCGTCGCTTGTTCAGGGAAAGCCCTTGGTGGGCCAGTTTGTTTACCTGCCCTGTCCGCAGGTTTGGCTGATCATGGCTCCTACTGGCTGAGGTTCGCCTCTTCAGGTCAATGGGGGCTGCGGGAAGGGCGGCCAGCACATCCCTTGGCCCATGCCACTTCCTGCAGGCCCCATTGGCCTGGAGCGGCAAACCGCAGCCAGTGGGAGCCACAGTTGGCCAAACCTGTGGATGCAGCAGGTAAACAAGCTGGCCCGTCCCACCAGTTTGAGAACCACAGGCCTAAGACACTGCAGTTACCATACTGCCTGGCTGGGTAAGGGCTTCTTGACACATCCCAGACAGCCCCCAAAACACATGGCTCATTCCATAGGGGAAAGTGCCCTGGCAGTAAATCTCAGAGGGAACCAAAGATGTGCCTGCATTTCTTTTCTCCTCAGTGATGAAAACAGCAATACCAGCAGGTGGTGATCTGTGTACTCTAGCATTAGCCTGCTTGGCATGCCAGCCCCAGTCCATCAATGGCTCAGAAAAGAAAACCTTTACACTCTACTGCAGTCAATGTGCACAGCTCTATGGGCAGCGTGGTGTAATGGGATCACCTTTGGTCACTGCTGTCCTCTCAGTCTGCCAGATGGAGGACTTCTCGATGGGTCCCAGATGCAAGGAAGCGGCGGTGATACAGAGATGCTGGTAGCGTGGTGCAGTGGTTTAGAGCTTCAGTCAATAGCATGCTGCTGAGTGGTTCTGTGTTATTACTACTCCTGAGGGCATTCTGTGCCAAAAAATTAAAATTTCTGCTCATGATATTTTAAAATTCTTCAAAATTCTGCAAATTTTGTCAAATAATTGTGGCAGTTCAGCAGGGCTTTGGGGAGCACATGCCACTGGCTGCACAGGAGTGGGAGATGAGACTGCAGCTCCCTCCCAGGCCACAGACTCAGTGGTGAGACTGCACCCAACCCTGATGCTGTGCAAGGACCAGGCCTCCCCAGAAACACCACAGGGCCCTGCCCTCTGTGCCAGGTGCACCAGGTGTGAACAGAGAGGCTCAGCCCAGCAGAATCCAAGCGTGAAGGGGCTTAGTGTGGGGGGATCCTGGTGTGGGTTAAGATGGTCTTGTGTGGGGCACTCTGGAGGTGGGCAGCTCAATGGGGAATCTGGGTGCAGGAGGATCTGAATGCACAGAGGTTTGATGGGGGGCAGGTTCTGGGTGCAACAGTAATGGGATGCTGCAGGGGGGTCCAAGTGAAGGTGGTTGGAGCTCACTGGAAGGGGGTCTGGATATGAGGAGGACAGAGCTGGGCAGTGGGGTCCAGATGCTAGGGGAGTGGGGGTCAATGACGTTGGGGATCCAGGTGCAGCTGGTTGGGGCTTGGTGAGATGGGGATCCAGGTGATTTATTGTGGTGGGCCAGGTGCAGTGGGAGTGGGTCTTGGCAGGGGGCTTCTGGGTGTGGGACGATGAGGCTCACAGGGAAGGTCTGCGTATGAGGGGGTCTGGATGCATGGGGGGTTGGGTGGATGGGGGAGCATCTCCCTGTACAGTGAATCTCTCCTCCTGTAGCTGAGGAGCAATGGGTGCCGGGGTGGGGAAGTTTGCAGAGCTTCCTGAATCCTGGGGACAAATCAGGCGGTGGGTCTGACCCAGCCCCAGATGCCATGCAGGAGAAGAGGAAGTCTCCTCCTCCCCAGCCCAGCCAGACTAGCAGCTGAGCCCAGCTCAGGGTAGGATCCACCAGCTGGGTCTTCCCCAGTCCCACCCCCTGCCCCACAGTGATATACCTCTCTGTCGACTGCCCTTGAAAATACAAGGTTTTTGTGTTATCAGCCTGATGTCCTCTATGCTCATAAACCTGTTACTTGGGAAGAACTGTGATAATTTAGATAATCCCCATCTCTTAAAGCAGCAATTAGCACAGCCCAATTTATATAGCTTGCAGCAATGCAGGGGAGGAAAAGGACAAAGCCCTTATAAAATTTCTCTTTCCTGTGCCTCCTGCAACTTTATTTTGGATTGAGCAAGTTGCTTGGGCTAATGAGTGACCAGGGATATCCCTCCTTTTAAAACAGCACCCCCTTGTGTCAGGATGCGATGTTGCAAGGAATTTTCATCTCCAGCACCTCCTGCTGGTCATCTGCCTCTCAGCAGGTCTTCTATGGCTCTGGCTGAGTCACATAAAGTTCAGTCCCCTTCTGCAGTAAGGAAAGGTCCAACTGAAAGTCCAAGCTAAACATACAAATACTAGTTCTTCTTTCCCCTCCTCAGGCATCAATGAAGTGTTCTTAGTGGCCATCCCTCAGCCCCATACCAAAAGGAGCCTAAACTGCAGTCGTACTGAGATGTCCCCTACTCTGTGCCTGGTAGATGAACCCAGGCCCACCCTCTACTCTGGGTTCTAGCACAGGGACCCTGTAGTAAGCAACTAGGTCTGCATCTTCAGATATGCTGCTATTTCCTTGGGCAATTTCCAACCTCAAAGCCGCCTCCTGCTGCTCCCCCATAGCCTGTGCTTAACATGGCCTCTCTTTGGTTCTCAGACCTCTGGATTCTCCCTTCTATGCTGAACTAAAGTCTTCAGCTCTTCTCAGGCTCATGGACTCAGGCTTTAAAGTCAAAAGGGACAATCATGATCATCGAGTCTGACCTCATGCACATTGCAGGCCACAGAACCTCACCTTCTCCTGAAATTGACCCCTAACCTCTGGCTGAGTTACTGAAGTCCTCAAATCATGGTTTAGAGACTTCAAGTTACAGAAAATTCACCATTTACACTAGTTTAAGCCTGCAAGTGACCTATGCTGCTCAGTAAGGTGAAACATCCCAGGGTCTCTGCCTCAGGACTCTAAACTCCTCCTGCAGAGCTCTTCCTTTGCTGATCTTTGTCTCAGCAAGTTTCTCCTCACTGCCAACCTCCCCCAGGGACTCTAGCAGCTTTCACCTGATCCTTATCAACCTTAGCTCAAGGCTTCCCCTGCAGGTGCCTGAGATTCTTCCTCCAGGTTCTTCTACCATCTCTACAGTTTTCCTGATTCAATGCCCAGCTCTATTTAAGTAGCCCTTCCTGATTCTCTGCAACTGGAATCACTAATAATCATTAAGTTGCCATTTCACCATCAGCTGGGGGCTATCTGGTAGGTCATGGGCAAGGCAGAGCCTGGCTTAGAAATTTTTTCTTTGTGCTAGTCCTTCCCCTCTCCTTTCCTCAGCAAACATAGTAATTATATTTACCTACCTGGTTACCTTTCTCTCTCTTTATTGTTCTGAAGTGGGGAATAAACTTTATGCTGTTGGCTGGTGAGATATGATGCAAGGTTTTGCACTGAGTCACTTTGGCTTGAGATAACCAAAAGGTCCATGATATTATAAGCTCAGAGCTGCGTGCACACATCATAAGAAAAGGCTTAATTTGTATTTTCATCCCTCTCCTCCTAACACATTGTCTCTGGCTTCCTGTGCTCACTCTCTCTCTTCCACTGTCTCAGCTTATTGCTTTATTCCATCATTGGATCTTATCATTTCACTACTCTGCTTGCCCAATGAATTATTAATATTGTTTTCATGCTAAATGTTTCTGCTTCACACATAATTTGACCTTACGTACTGAACAAGTATAACTGTGCTAGCCCCTCAGGACATATTACCCATATTCCTTCTATGAAACATATTCCTTGCCTGTGTCATTTGCCTTAGATCTCAAAACACTGTGAACATCGTCTCATGTATGCTTTTGATTAGTTCTTCATTATTGGGCTATGTGAAACTGAAAATAAAACACTAAGCATGCTGCCTGCTTAATTTGGTTTTTGGTTGCCAGTGATCATACCTGAATTCTCTCACCATCTTTTTTTCTTAAATATATTCAGGCAAAGAAGGATATTGAAACTTGCAACCTACTGCAGGGCACGTAGGATCGATCACTGCTCACCGATCCGGTGAGTAGTATAGACATACCCTGTATCAATGTCCATTCCCTTTATGAATCTTGCTAAGTTCTCTGCCTCTATGACTTCCGGGGCAATGAGTTCCACAGTATAATTATGTATTGTGTGGAAAAAGTATTTCCTTTCATGAGATCTGAATTTGCCTCTTTTTTATTTCATGGAATGTCCCTTTGCTCTTGGCTTATGAGACAAGGAGAACAGAAGTTCCTGATGTACCTTCTCTAGAATATTATTTTGCAGACTTTTATCCTGTCCCCTCTAATTTGTCTCCTTGCTAACATAAACAATCCCCACCTTTTTAATCTCCCATCATAGAAGAATTTTGCCACACATCTGATCATTCTCTATGTTTTTCCTGATCCCTCTTTAATTCTGCACTGACCTTTTTGAGATAGGGCAAACAGTAATTCATTCTGTATTCAGGATGAGGACACACCATCTGGGTTATATAATGGTATTATAATATACTCTGAATTCTTTTGCATTCTAGTCCTTACACATCCTAAAATATGCTAGCTTCTTCATCTATAAGAAAGTTGTTGAATCTCGGATTTAAGTGAAAGCTATAGAACTAGAAATAAAGCTTAAGAAACTGCTATTATTTACGCTGGCTAGTTTACTATAATTATAAAAATTAGGTAATTCCGCTAGGGGTAATTGTTAAAATTCAAAATGAATATAGTTTATAATCAAGGCAATCCATGCATTTGTTGGCATTTTGAAGAAAATAACTATCCCTCTTTACCATTTAAAAAATCTAGCTGGAATTTTATTTAACGTCACCACCTTTAAGGTTTCCACCGGTAATCAAAGTTTGTGTAGACTCTGTTATCTGGCCCTGACACTTGCTTTACACTGCTTTCACATGAGTGCTGCACACAGCAGTCTTATCAGAATGCATTCACTGCAGGAAATATAATAGACTTTTCCCTAATAGGCACTTTCAGCGTATAAATTACTCTTGAATGTCTTAAAATGCGGTAAATTAAATTCCCTCACATTCGCCTTTCCACATGCAAAATCAGAAAGGAAGACTAAGTACAAAAGAAATGATTACCATCACAACTTGTAGAGCAAAGGGTTTAAAAAAAATAAAGTCAATTAATTTAAATGTCAGTGTCAACTCATTGTCGGGTTATGGTCTTAAAATTTTTATTTTTTTTTCCCCTTCAAATGTCAACCTTGAAGTAAAATTGGTATAAAATATTAAATTACTAATATGGATCTACCTCACTACAAGATAAACCTCTGGCAAGGACTGAGGTAAGGGGGAACAGAATCCTTTGCTTGCTGAATTCAAATACATCTGAAACTGTTTCCTTTGTCTGATACTGGCATCACCACTACAACCAGATCTGCGCAGGGGGACCCTTTTGGATTTGGGCTGGTGGGATTCTGAGTGGGCACAATGGTTTGTTTGGGTGGATCAGGGCTGTTAGCTGGATATTACCCAGTCATCCTTTTTCATCTCTTCCCCCAGCCCCCAAGGTTGGGGTAATGGGGAAAGAACCAGAATGGGATTTACTCAGATATATAATAAAATAGTGATGACTCCTCTTATCATCTTCTTATTACTTACCTATTTGTGAAAATTTTTTAAATTTTCTCTAAACAAGTTGGCACCTCATTTCAAACAGCCCTTTGAAGTGATAGGACCAAATCCAATTCATGCACAACTCCACTCATCTTAGTGCAGCTGCATTCTCTGATCGCAGGTGTGAATTTGATCTGTAAGGACTATTGATTATTATTGTTTCAATTTCACATCAGTTATCACCGTGGCTTTAATCACCGGTGACCATGCACATGAGACCGGGGATTCCCATGTTACATTGCAGACATTATCAGCCATTCTTTACTACAGAGAATTCTTTCCTGGGTGTCTGGCTGGTGACTCTTGCCCACATGCTCAGGGTTTAGCTGATTATCATATTTGGGGTCGGGAAGGAATTTTCCTCCAGGGCAGATTGGCAGAGGCCCTGGGGGTTTTTCACCTTCCTCTGCAGCGTGGGGCATGGGTCGCTTGCTGAAGGATTCTCTTCATCTTGAAGTCTTTAGACCACAAGTTGAGGACTTCAATAGCTCAGACATAGGTCACAGGTTTGTTACAGGAGTGGGTGGGTGAAATTCTGTGGCCTGCGTTGTGCAGGTCAGACTAGAAGATCATAATGGTCCCTTCTGACTTTAAAGTTTATGAGTTTATGACACTCAGTTTGTCTCCGTTGTCGGATTTTTTTTTTTTGGACTGCTTCTTATAGGGCCAGCCAAAGTATTGCTCTTTCTGTACTTTACTGTTACCATTTGCATATCTGGGTGCTACCATTCCTATATTTGTATATACAGTTTACACATTCAATAAACATAAAAATAGCACATTATAGTCCAAATTCCACTTACAGATTTCAATGGGCAGCGTGATCTGGTGGCTAGGGCACTACAATAGTAGTCTGGAGGCTCAGGGTCTGTTCGAACTCTGCTAATGACCTACTGTGTAACCTTGGGCAAGTCATTTCACCTCTATGTTTCTCCTCCCACCATTAGTCTTTCTTGTGTATTTAGATAACGAGTTCTTAAGGTAACTACTGTTTCTCCTTATGTATTTGTAGATCACCTGATACAATGGGCTCCTGATATTAGTTAGAGCCTCTAAGGCATGATCATAATACAAATAATATATATATAGGGTAGCACACGTGTAGCAGAAGGCAGATTTTTCCCCATTACATAGAGTGTGCAAAATGCATGCACAATGTTATTTTAATTATATGCTGCTTACAATACACAATGAAATTGGAAATGGTTTTAATATATATCCAATGATAACGATCCTATGAGAAAAGCTTTAGCAGAGACACTTGAGATCTTTGTGCATCTTCATTTCCTTCTAATATCTTCATAATTCTCTTCTTCCTCTCCACCTCTACTACCAACATATTCATTAGAAATGTGCTGCCGAAATCAGCTATATTGGCCTGATCCTGTGCCCATTAAAGTCAATGGAAAGACTCCCATTAGGGTCAATGAACCCTGGATCATATAACTTATATGCAGCATTTCCAGGTCAGACCTCTTTGTGCAAAGAACTGATGAATTCCATAATGTTTTCTCCTGCCCATAAGAAAGGCCATTTCGAACTGGACACTGTCCCCAGCCAAATATACTGCATACCCATCCAGGTCCAAATGTGCCCACAGTTTGGGCATGTTCAGTTCCTGCGTGTGGTTTGGCCCCATCTCTGCTGCAATCTGTAGTATTTCATACAGTTAGGGCTGGATTTTCAGAAGGGTTGTGCACCCACAGCTCTAGTGAAAATCAACTGGCGCTGCAAGTGCTCAGCACCTCTCACAATCGAGCACATATGTTATCATCTAGCTATCTGAATGCTCTTTCTTGAGGTCTTCTCTCTTTACACAAGAGGGCTTTTTTTTAATGATCTAGTTTCAGTGCATTCATCTGTATTCTAAACATATAGAGCAACTGAGAAACAGCCATCTCAGTACAGTGTCTGTGCTACTGAATGATGCATGATTTAAACTGTGATTTGATATTGATCACTGTCAATTCCCCAAATTCGAGATAAACCAATTTTCTGTTGTTGGTTTTCCCCCCATAATACTGATAGACGACATATTAGAAGTGAGATATTAACAATACCCTCGGTGCCAAAAATACTCAGCTCTAGAGGGTAAGCCAGGTAATCCAATTTTAATTTCCCCAGTTTCTGTGTCACACGATTGTAGGTCAATCAGTGATACGCATACCAGCAGTCTGCTTTGCATTAACAAGGAAATTCAAACTGCCCCCTTAATCTTGAAAAGACTAAATCATTTTACCTGATTTAACTGACAAGCAGAAAGTATGTCAGGATGTGGGGAGACAAGAATGGTTATCATTTAGTAAATCCCCTGTGAAATATACCTGTACAGCAGCATAAATCTTTCACTGTTACATTGTCTGAAATGGAGATTGATATGCTTGGGAAGAAAGTAGATATGTCATTCCTAAAAGCATTTTGAAGGCTGACGGGGAATGTAAGTGAAAAAACACCCTGTGCATTTGTGATGGGGGAAAGTGAAGAGGTTTGGATTATGGGGTCCCCGGGCTACAACCTAGAACTAGGGTACTTCTGTCCTAGGCTCCTTCTGACACTGTAATGCTATGACAAGCTGCAAATCTCTGGCAAGTAGTGCACTTACACAGACATCCACAGGCAGGGACACACCCAGTTGAGTTCCATGAATGCTGCTCCCAGACACTCATGGCTAACAACAGAGAGGCTCCAGCCAATTCTCTCCAGGTCCTCAGCCTAGGACACCAGAGCTGCACCATTCTGCCTTGCTCAGAAGCCTCACCAGCGTAAATTTATCACCAAGTCCACCCCTCCCTCAGTGTGGAGAGAACATGCACAGCTTTTGTACCTGAGCTGAGGTTTCCCAAGAACTTCAGGCCAAATACACTGTTTTGGGTAAAGTATAAAACAGATTTATTAACTACAGACAGATAGATTTTAAGTGGTAGGCATAAAAAGATCAGAGATAGTTACCAAGGAAAGGAAAAGATAAATACACAATGTAAATCTTGAACCTTATTACACTAGGCCAGGGGTGGCCAACCTGAGCCTGAGAAGGAGCCAGAATTTTCCAATGTACATTGCCAAAGAGCCACAGGAATACATCAGCAGCCCCCCATCAGCTCCTCTGCCCCGCTCCCAGTGCCTCCTGCCCACCAGCAGCCCCACCAATCAGCACCTCCTCCTCCCTCCCTGTACCTCCTGATCAGCTGTTTTGTGGCATACAGGAGGCTCTCGGGGGGAGGGAGGAGAAGCAAGGGCATTGCAGGCTGAGGGAGGGGGTGGGAAGGGGTAGAGTGGGGGCAGGGCCTATGGCAGAGCCAGGGATTGAGCAGTGAGCACCTTCCAGCACATTGAAAAGTTGGCGCCTGTAGCTCCAGCCCTGGAGTCGGTGCCTATACAAGGAGAGCCACAGGGTTGGCCACCCCTGCACTAGGCAGTATTTAGACCAGCAATTTTCTCATGCCACTGGATGTTACAGTCCTTACTACACAGACCTCCCCCTGAAGCCTGGACCAGTCTCCCCTGTGGAAGTTTTTGTCTCCTCAGCTCAGAAGCCTCACCAGCGTAAATTTATCACCAAGTCCACCCCTCCCTCAGTGTGGAGAGAACATGCACAGCTTTTGTACCTGAGCTGAGGTTTCCCAAGAACTTCAGGCCAAATACACTGTTTTGGGTAAAGTATAAAACAGATTTATTAACTACAGACAGATAGATTTTCCAGCATTGGTGTGGGAGGAGAAAGGCCAAAACATGCTACAACTGTTCCTTATTTTATACCCTCAGTTCATGTGCCTGGGGGACACTTGCCCAGATATGTCCCGGTGAGCTTTGCTGAGTCGCAGTGATCCAGTAAACCCCCATTGTGAGGACTTGGGCAACTGTCATTGAACTGAAAATCCCCTGATTGCAACTCCCCTGCTGATTAATGGCCATGGAGCACCCTCCTGGGCGAGCGTCCTATGTATGTCACTAGCAAATTTACTGCATATTTCAGTAACAACCATACAGCAAAATCTCATAACTTTATACACACTAATGATATACATATTTGAACAATGGATTTCAGCTGATCATGACCTTTCATATGATATCGTACACGGCATGCTCTGTATGAAATACCATAACCATAAATGAACGATGGATATGGGGGTTACAGGGTGTCATTTTGAGGTACGGTGTGTCACTGTTTTGGGTAAGGGGCCAAAAGTTCTGCTGATTAGTTGGTTCCTCCTCTCCACATCTTTCTAGTCTGTAAATCATGGGAGAACACTTGCACGGTCATCTTCTCTCACATAGCTCTCCAGTACTTCCTGGTTTCACTGCATGAGATTAGAATCTCTCATGCTAGCCCAGTATTTCTCCTTCCACATCTGGCTGTCAATAGGAATTGTAGGGGAGGAGTGGCAAGCAATTTAATTGAACTTTTTCAGACCCTAGGAAAAGTTCAGGTCCAAGTTCCAGTTCTGGGCAAAGGTTCTAATGCAACATGGTCCTGAAACCAAAGCCCAGATCTGAACACTCTCAAACCTTACGTAAGTTCAGATCTGGATTCAGACTTCACAGCCTGGGCCCATCACAAGCTCCAATTGGTTCTTATTTTTCTGAACTCATTCTTGCTGCTCACTACACTAGTATGTGAAGAAATCTCCTTCATGATCCTGCTCCTATGACAGTCAATGGCAAAATGCCCTGCGCTTTAGTGAATCAAAGCGTAAATGACTGCTGTAAGTTACTAGCCTAAACTAGACCCAGCCAGTGCCTTGAAATTAAATTGGGTGATGTTTATTGAATGATTTTGATGCTGTATAGTTTATAACATGGGTCAGTCATGGTATGCAAACTGGAAATGATGTACAAAGGCATCACAGTTAGGGATGGTAAATATTTAGTTCACATCATTTGGAGCCACTTTGCCAGGCTATGTGACTGTGTGATCTTATCACCACTATCCTCATTCCTTCTCCCAGATCTCCTCCTCCTATTTTAAACACTCATTGTGCCTTTTCTTATGTTAGAATGCAAGTATTTGGGTGGAGAGGGCTGGACAGGGACTGTATCTTCCTATGTATTAATACAGCACAATCATACAGCCTAGTATACACCCCATCCTGAATGGGGCCATTGGACACTCCGGCAATAATACTAATGACAAATAATAATAGAATATGAAAAAACCATTGTGGGTGATATGTTACTCTCACAAGGGTGTTGCACCAGTGTGATGGAGACAATTTGCCCCTGCCTTACCTAAGTACTTATGAGAATGATCTAACAAGTAGTGGAAATGATTGCTATTACCAGATGGCATGGGCAGAAAATTGGGAAATGGACCCCCACCTTGCTTACAAAAGACCTTGCAATTTAAGAACAGTTTGTTTGTCACCTTCTCTGAAGGATGCCATCCTTTGTTTGCCATTTCACTCTCGTAGCCTGAGGGAAGAAAGTCACACTTCTGACTCTCAGTACACTGGGCAAGAGTGGAGAATCACTCCATGGGAAGCTATATATGCCTTAAAGTTTCTAGCTGCAACAGAATTCTTCACCATTCACTATTAGCTTTACAGCTACTGAATTTACCTCACCTTAACTTTGTCCTCACACCTTTACAAGCACACATGTAAAGGTTAACACAATCAAATAAGGTATTACTTAGAGATTATGAAATACCATATTCTATGCAAGGAATCAAATTCCAACACATTAACATGTATTATAATCAGAGGGTAGCCGTGTTAGTCTGGATCTGTAAAAGCAACAAAGAGTCCTGTGGCACCTTATAGACTAACAAATGTATTGGAGCATAAGCTTTTGTGGGTTAATACACATGCGTCTGACGAAGTGGGTATTCACCCACGAAAGCTTATGCTCCAATATATTTGTTAGTCTATAAGGTGTCACAGGACTCTTTGTTGCTATGTATTATAATGTTGCTCACTACATCTCCTAATTATATGTTCCATTCTATGCGTCAGATGAAGTAGGTTGTAGCCCACGAAAGCTTATGCTCAAATAAATGTGTTAGTCTCTAAGGTGCCACAAGTGGTCCTGTTCTTTTTGCGGCTGCTACTCTGAAACCTACATAAATACTACAATTAATAGTTTCTGCATCATATAATTGCAAATAATATAGCTAACATACAATTTGTAGACTTCATACATTTATACACAACTATACCACCATAAAAAGAACAGAAGTACTTGTGGCACCTTAGAGACTAACAAATTTATTTCAGCATGAGTCTCCAGTTCTACTAATAAAAATATTCCTCTATTCCACCAAAACATTACTCTGAGCAAATGTGTGCAACACTGACATAATTTGCTGTAGCCTGAGACTGCACTGCTTTTAAAATCTCTACTATGTGTTTAATAGACAAGATAAAAAATCAACAATATGAACCCAACATTGGATGGCCATTACAGAACAAAACAAGGAGGCTAAGTAAGTGGTGTAAATTGCGATGGGGGTATCAGCAAGCAATCTGACGAATCTGCAGCAATGGTGGTACAGTTACATATTAGGAACAACTGTCTGACTATAAAGATAGTTGGGTAATGGAACAGGTTACCTAGGGAGACTGTGGAATCCCTGTCATTGCAGGTTTTTAAAACCAAGTTAGGCAAACACTTGTTAGGGATGGTCTAGGTTTACTTGGTCCTGCCTCAGCACAGGGGGCTGGACTTGATGACCAACATTTCTGTGATTTCAGGATAGTGAATAATAAAGGATGGTTTGTCTGTGAAGAGCTCATTGGATCCCTAAACTGTTCATTTGTAGAGTTTTTAATATTTGGGTTTTGCTTTTGAAAACGTGTCAAACTTTCTTTCCAAAAACATAACGTCACCACTAAACTGTGTGCAAATTTTCATTTAAAAAATTATGAACTATTTTTCTTTTTTTACTATTTATGCATATACACCGCTACCTTGATATAACGCCACCCGCTATAACACGAATTTGGATATAACGCAGTAAAGCAGTGCTCGGGGGGGGGGGGGGGGGCTGCGCACTCCAGTGGATCAAAGCAAGTTCAATATAACATGGTTTCACCTATAACGCAGTAAGATTTTTTGGCTCCCAAGGACAGCATTATATCGAGGTATTTATGGGGAAAAAGATCACAGACTCTTGTACTGTACAAAATCACAACATTTTCATTGAAAATATAGGTCCAGATTCTCAGCTGGTATAAATCAACATAGATCCATCAATTTCATTGGAGCTATGCTGCTTTATGTCAGCCGATGACTTGGCTCATAAAGGTCTATAATCTTACATCAAGAGGGGGAAGAATTACATTTAAATATAAGTGCACAATTTAGTTATCTCACACCTGAAGAAGCTTCACCAAGAAATGTTTCATCAGTGGATGAGATTATTTCCTTGTGCTCCCTCCTCTGTCCATCTGATCCACCTGGGGCTAGATCGACAAATGGATTTAGGCAGCTAAATCCAAAATTTAGATCCTTAACACCCCAGTTCACTTGCTGCCGCTGGACCCCTGATTGCAGAGTTCTGGGGGCGGGAAGGTTTTTCTTTATTATGCCTCATGCAGGTTCCAGGATGGCTGAGGAAGCGGTTTGCGCTATTCAGCTTCCTGGGTTCATCAGTAATCTCCCTGGACTCCAGAGAGATTACTGATGGACCCACGAAGCTGAGTAATAAATATGCCTCCTGAGCATTGCAGGAACTTGCATGGGACATATCAAAAGCTTCTTCAGATGAGAGTGAGAGGGACAACCACATGTGAGGAGGGACAGGGCTTTTCCCAGGGCTTTTGCTGCAGCCAAAGCCTTTGGAAGGAGAAGAGAGCAAGAGGTAGTGTTGCCCGATGGGGCCTGTGGTGTGGTGTAAACTAGCCATATCTTGTCTCTTGCAGCTCCATGCAGTGCTAAGCCTTGCTCTGTTCCTCATTAGTATAGTGATGAGTATCCCTGCCTGTCACATAGGATTTGATTCCCCAGTTGGGAGGGTGATGTCTTTTGAATGGGAAGAAAGGAATGACTTGCTTGGCCAGCATATTCCTCACCTCCTCCTTTTATGGCAACTTCCATTCACTCCCCGCAGTGTTGATTTTCACCTCTAGAGAAACAATTAGCCCGCAAGACCACCCCTGCCTGCTTGCCCTAGCGAAAGCTTCTACATTCCCTTTCGCCACTGGGCCCGTCTTCAAGACCAGGACATCAGGGCACATTTCAGAGTCACAAAGGGAAATACTCTGGCCAAGGACATGAGGACGATTGCCCAGCCAAATAGGGTGGCAGCTGGTAAAGTGGTGAGGAAGAGAGAAGAGCAGATAGGCAGCAGACTGGCCTCCTGTCTTTTCCCCCTTTGTTACGATTTTAACTGTGACAATAATGGGGAGACTTGAGACATACCTGTGGCCACAGGTGAGGTAGGTGACCGCCCCGAGAGCGCAGAACTGAACATTTTTGGCTCAACTGCCACGTCACCTGGTGGTTGGCTGTGATCATATAATGGTTCCTACTCTGTGCTGTGGCTGCAGCAATCTTGGCTCAAGGCTGAGTCATGGCATCGCTTTTTGTTGGGGGATCTCCTGATGCTTGCCTAGTGGCTGAGTCTGATGCATCCATTTGCAAAGATAGCCAGCAGCTGGTCCCTAGTTTCTGCTTGGTAAAGGAAAGTTGATCAGGTAACTCCATCAGAAAAAGAGTAGTGAGGAAGAGTAGCAGGAATTCTTGCTGGATGTCAACGTCCAGAAGCAGTGTATTCCATCCTGGAAAGGCTGTGTTTCGAATGTCCGGCCACTGCGTGTTGAAAGGAAGGATCTGCAGGCCTGAGAAGCTGTGTCTCTCAAGAGGTGCTTCTAAAGCCAAAGGGACCTTGGCTGAGTTTGTGATGGTGTGACTTTGAGGAGCGTCTGCAGTTGTGGGGAGTTGCATCAAATGTGTCTGGTAGGTGCCGGCAGAGAGACACATGGAAAACTCCCAAACCCCAAGCTTCCAGGTGTTTACTGACATGAGATAGCTAAGTGACAACTCCTTATATGGCAATGATGGTCATGAGTGAGGGTAAACATAAGCAGGGGCGGGAAATTTAGCAGGGAAATTAGAGGGCACTTGTTGGGCCAAGGGGGGGATAACTCACTGGTTTGAGCATTGGCCCTGCTAAACCCAGGGTTGTGAGTTCAATCCTTGAGGGGACCACTTAGGGATCTGGGGCAAAAATTGGTCCTGCTAGAGAAGGCAGGGGGCGGGACTTAATGACCTTTCAAGGTCCCTTACAGTTCTAGGAAACTAGTATATCTCCAATTACTACCTTATTACCAAGACCAGAACTGGCCACGTGGGGAGGGGAGGGGCTGGGCTGATGATTACATTAAAGGGGAAATGCCAAAGGATCTCAAGGCTCACTCCTCAGGATGTGGGGCAGGTGAACAGGTGGTACAGCTATGCCTTTGCCAGGTGTAGTTGAGCTTCTGCTACAATAAACATACAATTAAAACTGAAGACTCCAGTCTCTGTGTATTTCTGTTGATCATGTCTGAAGACATGGGATAACCTAATTGCATGTCTGTCTGTCATACCTGAAGGCAAAACCCAACAGCAGTGTGGAAGGGGAAGAGTAGAAAGAAATGGTTGTCAGAGGAAGAAGGTATTGAACAGCCCATCAGTGAGGGAAAAGTCCCAGACAGGGGTTGTGGGAGGAGCTGTGTAGCCCCCAAAGGCAGCCTGCTGAGAGGCTTTTCCCTTCAGTGTCTTGGGGTCTGGGAAGGGGAGGTGCAGCATGGCTGTGGCTGGCCCAGGGCACCTCCAGTTTAGGATTGGGGGAAGCTCAGGGATTTGGCTGGCCTGGGACTCCTCCGGCTGAGGGGGGACTCATGGCCCCAGCCATGAGGAGGGGCAGGGGGTCTCAGGGCTCTAGCTCTGTGTGTGTGTGTGTAAGGGGGTGGTCAGAAGAGGCAGAGCTGGAGGTTAGCCTCCCCTAAGGGGGGCACCACCCACTACCCATGGCTGCTGCCTAACCATGTAGGCACCTAAATTCCCTAGATGCCTAAGTTTCTGCTGATAAATCCCCATAGCACCTACATTTCTGCTGGTGGGCATGCCCAAGGCCTTCCTAGTCCTGATGTCAGGTGCCTAATTTACACTTCAGCCCTGGGAGAGTTCTCAGACTAGGCATTTCCCTGCCTATCTCGCCTGTGGGCCCAATCTGATGGGCATGCCCTGAGATGGCCTACTAGATCAAGCCCCCCACAAAACACAGCAGATGAAAGTGGTGTGCTGTCCCATACTCAAGTGGTTAGCACACACATTCAAGCTGTGGAAAACCTAGGTTCAAATGACCCCTCTTCTGCTTAATGTAGAGTTGGAGTTCACACCCAAGTCTCTCAGGGGGATCCTTAGCCACTGACCTATAGCATCTCTCTTTAGTCCAATGACTATTTAAACATGGGATGTAAAGTGGAACAGCTTCAACAGGAAAGACCAAGAGAGCCCTGCCCCCTGAGCAGACCCTATAATCCTGTGGTTAGGGCACTCCACTGGGGAGGTGGGAGACATGGCCTGAAGTCCCTGTTCCACATCAGGCAGTGGAGAACATAAGAACGGCTGTACCGGGTCAGACCAAAGTTCCATCTAGCCCAATATCTGTCTACTGACAGTGGCCAATGCCAGGTGCCCCAGAGGGAGTGAACCTAACAGGCAATGATCAAGTGATCTCTCTCTTGCCACCCATCTCCATCCTCTGATGAACAGAGGCTAGGGACACCATTCTTTACCCTTCCTGGCTAATAGCCATTAATGGACTTAGCCATCATGAATTTATCCAGATCCCTTTTAAACATTGTTATAGTCCCAGCCCTCACAGCCTCCTCAGGTAAGGAGTTTCACAAGTTGACTGTGCACTGTGTGAAGAAGAACTTCCTTTTCTTTGTTTTAAACCTGCTACCTATTTATTTCATTTGGTGACCCCTAGTTCTTGTATTATGGGAATAAGTAAATAACTTTTCCTTATCCACTGTCTCCACATCACTCATGATTTTATATACCTCTATCATATCCCCCCTTAGTCTCCTCTTTTCCAAGCTGAAGAGGCCTAGCCTCTTTAATCTTTCCTCGTATGGGACCCTCTCCAAACCCCTAATCGTTTTAGTTGCCCTTTTCTGAACCTTTTCCAGTGCTAGAATATCTTTTTTGAGGTGAGGAGACCACATCTGTACACAGTATTCAAGATGTGGGCGTAGAATGGATTTATGTAAGGGCAATTATATATTCTCAGTTTTATTCTCTATCCCCTTTTTAATGATTCATAACATCCTGTTTGCTTTTTTGATCGCCTCTGTGCACTGCGTGGACATCTTCAGAGAACTATCCACGATGATGCCAAGATCTTTTTCCTGACTCATTGTAGCTAAATTAGCCCCCATTATATTGTATGTATAGTTGGGTTATTTTTTCCAATGTGCATTACTTTACATTTATCCACATTAAATTTCATTTACCATTTTGTTGCTCAATCACTTAGTTTTGTGAGATCTTTTTGAAGTTCTTCACAATCTGCTTTGGTCTTAACTATCTTGAGTAGTTTAGTATCATCTGCAAACTTTGCCAGCTCACTTTTTACCCCTTTCTCCAGATCATTTATGAATAAATTGAATAGGATTGGTCCTAGGACTGACCCTTGGGAATACCACTAGTTACCCCTCTCCATTCTGAGAATTTACCATTAATTCCTACCCTTTGTTCCCTGTCTTTTAACCAGTTCTCAATCCATGAAAGAACCTTCCCTTTTATCCCATGACAGGTTAATTTATGTAAGAGCCTTTGGTGAGGGACCTTGTCAAAGGCTTTCTGGAAATCTAAGTACACTATGTCCACTGGATCCCCCTTGTCCACATATTTCTTGACCCCTTCAAAGAACTCTAATAGATTAGTAAGACACGATTTCCCTTTACAGAAACCATGTTGACTATTGCTCAATAGTTTATGTTTTTCTATGTGTCTGACAATTTTATTCTTAACTATTGTTTCGACTAATTTGCCTGGTACCGACGTTAGACTTACCAGTCTGTAATTGCTGGGATCACCTCTAGAGCCCTTTTTAAATATTGGCATTACATTAGCTAACTTCCAGTTATTGGGTACCGAAGCCGATTTAAAGGACGGGTTACAAACCTTAGTTAATAGTTCCGCAACTTCACATTTGAGTTGTTTCAGAACGCTTGGGTGAATGCCATCTGGTCCCGGTGACTTGTTAATGTTGAGTTTATCAATTAATTCCAAAACCTCCTCTAGTGACACTTCAATCTGTGACAGTTCCTCAGATTTGTCACCTATAAAAGCCGGCTCAGGTTTGGGAATCTCCCTAACATCCTCAGTCGTGAAGACAGAAGCAAAGAATCCATTTAGTTTCTCCGCAATGTCTTTATTGTCTTTAAGCGCTCCTTTTGGAGGGATTTTAACCTGTCTCTCCCACATCCTGTATGAGTGCTCTAACCACTGGGCCCACGAGAGGGTTCACAGCTATGAATCTCAAGCAGGAGAGGCACTTCCTGTCAGGTGGTCAACTCCCTTTGAGGGGTGTCAATTTCCTATTGACTAACTTTGGCAGATCCCCATCCACGGTGTTGGCTTTTGTGAGCCTCATTCTTAGGCACCTAACTCTCCCCATGCATTATATATGGATCCTGGACACCTAACTCAGGGCTGTTGATTTCAGTGGCTGACAGGCTGCCTAAAAGTTAGGTGTTGCAAGGATGCATCTAAGTCTACTTAGATCTAGTCCCCATTACCTCTTGTCTTATACTTAAAATTAAAAACATACCATATTTTTTGCTCTGCATTTGTACAGCATCTGGCACAATAGGGTCCTGGTCCATGATTTGGACTCTTAGGTGTTACCACAAGACTAATTCTAATAGATGTTATTTAAGTCAGAAGATTAATTGATCATCCAGATAAAGAAGCAATATAAAAAAGGGGAGGGGAAGGGCCAGGAAACAGAAACTCTGCTCACATTCAGAATCTGTTTGTGTGCTGCAGTTCAAAGACAAGAGAAAAGAACAGAACAAATTGGATGCCAAGTCTCAGTCCAAGGTGCTTTTGAAATGGCTGTGATAATAAGCTCCTAAAATCTGACTTTATAAGGAAAAACCCTGACAGAAACTTAAGTGTTGGTATCAATATTCTGTAGATTCTCAAAATGCTGACTCTTAAGGAAATAATGACACAGCTACCTGTCTCAAAGGCAATTATGGGAAGAATGCATGTTTGCATAAAAGATTAATTCGGGAAGATGGTCTTTGCAAAGATGCATCTAACTGAGGTGAAAACGGGAATAAAGCACCGGGAGCAAGATGTCTGCATGGGAGCGCATTGCAATGGAGTTTGATAACACACATGGCAATTGGCTTCTTTTATAGCTTGCTCTCTTAACCTTGGGAATTGAGAGAAAGGCCTGATGTACAAAACCCAATTTTTGATGCTGTGGCTGCATGATAAAATAGCATCAGAAAAAATCTGAATTTTAGATCTTTGTTCCCCAGCTGGAAAGCTTAAATCATTACCATGGTTCTGTCAAGTTCTTTATATTCTCTGTATGTATCTATATCTTCTTACTATATGTTCACTTCTGTGCATCTGATGAACTGGGCTGTAACCCATGAAAGCTTATGCTCAAATAAATTTGTTAGTCTCTAAGGTTCCACAAGTACTCCTGTTCTTTATATTTGTAAGTTATCTTTTTAAAAATACTTATAAAGAATGGTAGAACTACAGGCTAGAGCTGGAAATTCCTCTATTTAGCCACAAACTAAGTATTATGCAAACAGCATTGGTGAAATTTTCTCCTTATCACCCTGCTAATATATTAACAATGAGCTGAAAGGATCACACTTGGTAGGGAAAGAAGAATGCAATCTCCATCATTCATTCACTACTTGACCTCTCAGCTGAGACTAGAGCTGGCTGGAAAACAGGTTTTTCCCCATGAAGAAAAATTCAGTTAAAATGGGGAAAAAAGCTTCTCAAAATTTACCATAGAATATTTGATTTTTTGCAAAAAACTGTAAACTAAAAATTTTTGGCCAAGAACTTTTGATTTGGCTATGCTGTAGTGGTGGCTCATGGGAATTGTAGTTTGACAATTTCATGCCCCCATTCTTCTCTATGGGCTGGGTTACTTGACTGGTCTCCATCTCTCATTAAAATAGATGGTCTCCCTTCTTGCTAAGCAGCCACAGTGCACTATGGGAGATGTAGTCCAGATGGGAAGCCAACTCTAAGAAAAGAATGGAAACATGAAGTATCCAAACTACAGTACTGATGAAGCAATACAATGTCATTTCTCAACAGAATATTGGGATTCGGGGGAGGAGGGGAGGATTCAGCTGAAACCCAAAACACACAATTTTTGGTTGTTTCTTTTTCTTAATTCAAAGTAAAAAAAAATTCCAGAGAAAGCAGACACTTGTGAAAAATTTCATTTAAGTGAAAATACAATTTTCCTTTGAAAAACAGATTAAACAGATTTTTTTTATCAGCCTTCGCTCAGATTGTCAGCCAAGGTGTCAATTATGATGTGAATTAATCCACTGTGTCTTACACTTACTCTGTGGCAAATTTCTTTTTAACCATTTCTTTTTAAATTCATAATTTCCCACAGAACATAATTCCAGGGGCTGAAAAGCCCTACAAAGCAGAAGTGTTCCTGAAGACCGTGAGCCTTCTTTTACAGGGACAGTCTTCTTTGTTACATGTCTGTGTACTGCCTAGCACAATGGGGCCCTACAGCTTTGTGGGGATTCCCAGGCGCTGCTGTAATAAAATTAATAATAATGAATAATAATAATAATAAAAAGACATTTTTCCTTGTTTTCACTCCTGTTAGTCCTGCACTGATAAAGACAGGTAGGTGGATTCTACTCCTTCTTGTGTATTATCAACAGAATTGTTTCCTAAGTTCCAAACACTCACACCTGTGCAAAGCCAGTGACGCTAATAGATTACACATGTGATGCTGAGAAGACAATTATGAATAAAGAATCATTCCTTCATGGACGGTACATGAAATGAAAGGAACCTAGGCTGAGTGTACAGGCAAGGCAACAAGAAAAACATTTACTTGTAAACTGAGCACATATGAACTGGAGTCAATGACAAAGAACCCCACAATGCCATTTTCAGTGTCATGGTCAGAGCAGAGCTTGCTCTTGGATTTTGCTCATCCAGGTTGTTTTTCTGTGGGACCCCCTATCTAGCTAATCTATCAGCATATATATAGTGCTTACTGCTGTGTTAGCTAAGCCCCAAATGACTTCATTTCCCATGGAGTATCACAGGAGAGGAAAAGCCTGTCTTATTTATACAAAAGCAGCTCGGGCATTATCTTGGTATGAAAAATGCATCGTGGAAATCAGTGTGACAGACTTTTGAAAGAGAGGTAGAGATCATTAGTACATAGCTCACAAACATCTTGGAGTTGACAAGACTGTCCACCTTAATTGGTAGGGAAGTAAATTTTCAATTAATTAAAAAAATGATCAGATAAGGATGGTCAATTTATCATCCTACAAACTAAAATTAATTCCTGGTCATTAACCCCATGCACTGTCTTTGCATCTAATTATGATTTCCTCTGAATTCTGCTTAAATTTATTTATTATATTATTTGAATTTAACAACTTCCTTATAATTGGAAGAGATATAAATGTAGCTTTAGTCCCCTGCACTAGACAAATCCTGAGCTATGTAACGTGCTAGTCCACAGGCTACATAGATAATAAAGCAAAATTGTGCTGAACCAGGCACTATCAACATCTGGAATAAAACAATTAAAACCATGTGTGAGTTTTTTCTATTCCCTGTTATATAACTTCTACTCATGACATCTGCTAATAGCTCAAAAAGAAAAGTAATTGACTTTTTGCTGAATTTTATGTTATTATTAAAGGGACACTGATATTTTTAGACTAAGCTCTTTGGGGCAGGAATCTTGTATTTGTAACTGGCTGGAATGCTCCTAGCACAATTTTGGCACTACATATAAAATAACAATCTTTAACAAGGTAGATTAAGCCCAATGTTTCTGCTTTGGGGGAAAAAAATCTTTGCCAGACCTAATAGCAACAGAAATAGCAACAGCTCATGAAATCAACTGATTTTTTACATGTAGATTTAGATGTTCTCTGGCAGGGTTTGCAATTTCAGATGTTGCAGCTTGGTTCTAGGAAAGAGGAAAGTACAGCTGAATAGTGACAAAAGCAAAATGGATGGATAATCCAGTTTTGTTGTCCATTCTGAGCAAAGCACTGAAAGAAAACAAACTTCCAATGAATGATGGGAAATTAGCATTTAGGGTGGAAGGAACCTATGGGTGTTAGCAGCCCAACTCCCATTGTATTTTAGTGGGATTTAGGTGCCAAACTCTCTTATACTGTATTGAAAATCCCAGTCTGAAGGGACACATTACCCCTGGTCCTTACATCGGATGCAGGGGTGATGCAGTGGGGTAGAAAGCTTTCCTCCCTTGCATGTTGTCCACAAGTGCCAGGGAAAGACATGGTCCCTGCACCCATATAGTCATGATTCCTGTGCCAGGTATCCATATAGCTATCCCTGAAAAGGGCTGCCCTGGTGTTATTGGACATGTATTTCCGAACTCCACTCTGGTATGTGCCATTTGGTTGCCCTTAGGCCTTGTCTGGAATTTTGTGTCTAAATGTTTTTTCAGCAGAAAACTGTGTTTTACACAAAATCAAGATTTTCCAGAGGACCATGTTGATTTTTTGCCAAAATGTTTTCAGTATTTCATCAGGAAAATCCAAATATAATTATTTTATTTCAGGTCAGGTGGCCATTAATTTGCATTCACCTGAGCTGCCATGGTGCATCCTGGGAGATGTAGTCCATCGATGGAGACCAGCTTAAGGGGAGAATGGGGGCATGAGGCATCACATCAGCTCTGGTGAGAGGAGTTTAATGTTGAACTTTTCCTGAATGGAAACGTTTCATTTCAGCTGAGTCTCAAAAGAATTTGTTTCAATGGAAGGTATCAGAATTTCCCATGGGATGGAAATGCTGATTTTTTTTTTAGCAGCTCTAGTTGTCCCCTTCAACCCCAGAAGATGATGCATTTCCGTGGTGTTGTTTTGGGAGCAGCATTGCTCTATGAAGGCTATTTTTTGTTTCATTAGGCCTATCATTCCTAGTTTTTGTAAGCAGCCAATTTATACTGACTTCAGGTAACATTTTCCCTCATACAAAGGACGGGAAGGTTTTTGTCCTTGAGTATAGCTGCCTCCTGATAATAGCTGAATTTCTGAATAATTGTTTTATCAAATGCTAACATTGTTTATTCATCCTATCAAATAAAGAGTGGGAATGTGGATGCCAGAGCAAGAGATTTAGTGGACAAGATCCTCAACATAAATCTGAGCTGTTCCATTGACTTTAATGAAGCTGGCCTGATTTACACTGGCTGTGGATCTGGTCCAATATTAATGATTTAGTTGTACTTGGGAAACCTGGACACGTCTGTGTTGAGCCTGGATTTCATGCATAGGCCACACTATTTACCATGTAATGTCTCTTCACTTTCTTCTTGTGGATTAGACAGACCATCTACACCAATCAGTTTAAATTTCCAACCAACTTGAATATCTAAGGCCCAAATTCTCTTAGTAGAGATCAACCTGGATAGCTGGATCATGCATTTGAGATCTCCCCTGGGGAGATAGAAGGTGGAATGATCTTCTCAGCCAGGCCATAGCACAGGAGTGAATATAGACACTCCACAGATGCCCTTCCAGATTCTATGGCCTCCTCCTACCCTGTATCAGAGAAAGGCCAAGGCAGTTCCCCTGTCCCAACCCAAATAGCTGTAATCTGCTGCTGCACTAGGTGACCCTGACAGCTGTGCTTTGCTGTGTGCAGTGGGTGTATGCCCTCCGCACGGGCTTCCAGCATCACCCATCTGTGTGCAGCAGAACCACAGCAGGAGTTCTCTGCGCTCACAGAACTGGGTAAAGGGTTTGTGCCTAGGTGAACTGTCTGCATTGTTTGCCTGATGCTCTAGGGCACTGAAGGCAGCATGTGCTGATCACATCAGGCTTCTCTCCTGACTTAGCGCATAGCCCACCCCAGGATGTCAGCAGACAACCACCAAACCAGGCTGCAGGACTCAGGGATGTAAGCAAAAGCCTCCCCATTGAGGTCCATAAAAATCAGTGACTGAGGAGACCCTTTGGGTCATCTAGTCTGTGTCCCTACCAAAAACAAACCAACCCTTTGAATGACTTGAAATCAGCTAAACTGTGTACAGAGTGCATGTAGTCATGTGTTCCAATAACTCTAATCTCATCTTGTGCTAAAGTAGGTTGTAAGCTATTCACTTCTGGATGTGGATTCCTGTAGGGCATGGCCACTGTTTGATTTGGGATCCACTATTAATGATACGTTTGCTTCGTGTTGAGTTTCCTGCTCTTCTTCTGAACCTCACGTTGCAGTATTTCTTGATTTGTGGTTCCTTTCTGGTTTGCGCAGTATAAGAAACCATTGTAAACTGTGCATATGGTCAAACAGAACATAGTTTCATAGTTTCTCTGAGCGCATACAAAAAGAAACTCCTATTACATTATATAGTCAGATGTGTGCATTCTCTTCTTGATGGGACCAGTGATGCTTTTTATAAATGGAGAAACTAAGAAAAATAATCTGTAACACAGACATGTAAAGAGTGAAAGGAAAAGGCATTGTGGTATGTTACAGAGGTGGTTATACGCAATAGGCACAACTCCCTTTTCTGATCTTCACTGCAGATCTCTGAACCTCAGTCACTGATTGGTCTCTTGTACTATGAAGGATGTCCACTGATGTCAATGGGTGTTTTACAAACACAAGGTGAAATTCACCCCAGTGAAGGGAGATTGCACAAGAGCCTCCAAACCACTTTAGCTCCAAGTTAAGAACTTAAATAGGGCTTTATGTGGGCCCTTTATAGGGCTTTGTAGTTTAAATAGGGCTTTCTATGGGCCCTTTGCACACGGGCAAATTTCACCAGACTGACTGAAGAACATGCAAGCAGTTTGCCTTGTTTGTCTTTGTACCTATTGTATCTTTGTAACTTCTTGTAAGCCCTAAACCATTAATGTTGGTAGTTACTTTGATTTCAGAATATTATTTCTCCTGGTTATACCCCTTCTGCCCCTCCAAAATTATTTGCATCCAGAGAAAGCTGACAACGTTCTCACTGCCCCACTTCCGGAGCATCGCAGGGAGGCAACATCAATTAACACGTTGCTTGTGATCTTTCAGTCAAAAGTGGCAAAGAAGCACTAAAGACACCAGGTCTCAATATCTGCCAGCAACAACCACATGACCCCCAAAATCTTTACCAAAGTGCCCATTACAAATCTCGGCTTTTTTCTTTTTTGCAGTGGCAGCATGTTTGCAACATATGAATTTTGTTTGGGAGAATTGCTTTCATAATTTACACCAGCCAAAACTGGCTGTGCCTCTTAGTATTTTTTCATTATAAAATATCCTCTGTGTCACCGCTGGATATTCTCAAGCCAGTAAACAGAACATCATTATTGCTTTATTTTGTCAAATGGAAGAAAAAATACCCACTGTATTATTATAATAATAATAATAATAATAAAAATACTGGTGATTTCTTAGAGCTCAGCTGAATAAGCCAGTTGACTGCTCTGCATTTATGAAAACACCCCAAATACCTTTATGATGAGGTTGCTGAAGTATAATGTATCCTCCACGGGGAGGAATGCAGAATACATTACTTTTAACCCTTGTGTGCAATATTGGCTAGTAACATCTCCTTTCTTTTCAACCGGAGGCTGTTCTTGAAGAGCTGACAGTGACATGAACATCAATGCTAGGTATTTTGGGGAGAGGGGGGTGGAAGCACTATAATTAGTGACAAATTTCCAGTGACAATAAGCCATATTCTGTCAGCGTGAGCCCTTGAGCTGTAAAGTACTACTCCACAGAAGTAAGGAATGTGACCCATGTTTAGCAGCCAGAGCACCAACAGGCAAATACATGATTCTTTAGGGCACATGGAAAGCTTATTTTCCCCCCAGGCATTTGAAAATGGTGGGGCAGGAATTGTAATGGAAAGAGTGGGGAATTCTGTGAGTGGGAGAAAGATTTGAGATTTTAAGTTACTTACTGAGTTATCTTAAATTGTACTGCTGCACTTACTTATGTAGACAGGCACCTAGAGTATAAGGATAAGCAGCTCCTTTAGTATTCCTATACTTCTAAATAAATAGTCTTGCCAAAGATATGCTAACTCTAACATCAGCAGTGAATGTCTATTAATATTATGGTCATACATTTCTTTTTAAAATGTCATTGCATTTCAAAACAACTAGATACCTATATATACCCAAAATATTACACGAAGATCCATTAATATCAATGGGTAAAAATGAAATCTATACAACAGACACTGTCATTCAGTGCTAACAGGTTTATAACCGATCCATTCTCACTGCACCGCCTTGTCTCCCTTAGGTAACCAAAATGTATGGGCCTCTTTCCCTTTCTGCCTCCACTATAGATTAAGTTCAGTATCAAAGAGGAGGACATAAAGTTCCCAAACAATTTCAGACACATCTGTTTCCTTTTTGCGAGCTGCCCTGTATGGAAACATTTTGGAAAGGGTCTCCATAAGCACCCAGATACCAGCCTAAATAAATTGCCCCATATAAATGCCAAGATATATAAAAATTTAACAGTGGGTTCTTTACTCTGGCTGATATTTCCCCCGCACTCCAGCAGAAATGCCAGTCTTTTGAATCACCACATAAAAAATGAGACAGGACAATTGTCACCCTGACAAAAGAAGAATACACCTGGAAGCAACCAATAAGCTCAATCCGACAACTTTGTGCTAAGTCAGGTATCCCAGATCTCCTAATAAGAAGTAACATTCCAGGTCCACATTTTGAATTGATAAATCACTGCATAACCCTTCAAACAATCCCTAATAAGAGAACATTCCCACCAACAGCATGTCTGGGATTTGGTCCAGCTATGTACTTAGACCCAGATTTTTAAAGGTATTTCGATGTCTAATTCCAAGTGAGATGACTTAATACCTTCAAAAATCTGGGCCTTATTCCCTCAGCATGGACTGATGTACACTTTATGCATGATTTAAATCCTGTTGCATGGATCTCACGTGCTTGCTAATATTTCTGAATAAATTTCTCTAGTCTTGCTTCTCTATTTCATGACCACAGATTTCCTCTTATGTTACACTGCTTTCTCTTGACACAGGCTGCATAGAGAGGATATCAAACCATTAGGTCATTTGCTATGGTAAATTAATAATCTTTTCAAGGTGCAAGAGTGGGCTCACAAATACCTTTATTTAAAGCAAAGTATCTTATCTCGAGGTGTCACAGTGCTGCATAGGAAGGTCAAAACAGATTGCAAATCAAATGAGTACATATCCTGTGTGTCCCAAAAGCCAGGCTCTATAGGGCTCCACAAAGTAAACACTGAAACAGATTTAATTGTGGGTATTATTAAACACTGGGTGAAAAAGGAACAGAACAGCCTCTTCACAAAATATACTTTAGGTGCTTTTAACAATGTATGCATTCAAAGAAGTGGGTTGTAGCCCACGAAAGCTTATGCTCAAATAAATTTGTTAGTCTTTAAGGTGCCACAAGTACTCCTGTTCTTTTAATGTATATAATGTTAAAACATGAACATCTGTCATAAATGGAATGTGA
The DNA here is from genome assembly GCF_025201925.1 of Gopherus flavomarginatus. Taxonomy (NCBI): domain Eukaryota; kingdom Metazoa; phylum Chordata; order Testudines; family Testudinidae; genus Gopherus; species Gopherus flavomarginatus. Next base: position 287,540,660 of record NC_066618.1, read on the forward strand.
AACAGAGAATTAGAATGACACGTTTTCTGCTCCAGGTTTACTGATGTATAAACAGAGGGCCAGATGCTGCTTTTGTCAAATTGGAATAATTTCACTTACATATTGCACATGACGCAAACTAAGAAAATGTGAAGGGTTTCCCACTGAAGGGTACCAAAGGCCAAAGAGAGCTTTCCATGTTGTTAATAAAATGTATAACATTGTCTCCATTCACCCAGATGTTGATATGCAGTGATCACACCAGTAAATCAACTAAGTAGCCTGCACATTAAAGTTTACCTCTGATGCTGCCCCTTCAGTGAATTGACTCGGATGTATGTCAGAAAGACTAGTATAAAACATCATGAACAGAAGATTGTTCAGAACTTCATAAGACAACCACTATCCTATTTTCTTGGGTGCCTTGATCTGCAATGAAATAGGTAATGATGTTGACATTTAAATCACCATCATTAGGCTCTAGAATGAATATCCCATTTGGACAAATGGGCACCCCTCTCAGAACATTTGTTTCAGGCTCTGTGTAGACCCAGGTTTCAAAGACTATAATTTGGCATTTGAGAAGTGAAAGGGACGATAGCCCTAATGGAAAAGCTAACAGCTTGGCTCTTCTGCAAGCCTCAAACTGCTGAATGAGCTTTAGGGTAGGGAAAGCTGTGCCTCCAAACAGCCTGGCTCTGCCCCCATCCAACCTCCACCCACTTCCTGCTCCCCGACTGCCCGCCCCCCTCAGAATCCCTGACCCATCCTGCTCCTCATCCCCTCACCATCCCCCAGAGAACCCGCCAACCACCACGCTGAGACCCCACCCCTGCTCCCTGTCTCCTGACTGCCCTGACTCCTATCCACCCCCCTACTAAGTCCTGAGAGACCTCCGGAACACCCACGATCCAACTCCCCCACCCCCGTTCCCTGTATCCTGACTGCCCCCCCAACCTCTGCCCCCTCTCTATTCCCTCTCTATCCCCAGTACTCCCTGCCCCTTAGCCAACCCCCCAGCTCTCCCCTCAACCGGAGCTGCAGCGCATCCAGGAGCTTCGCTCCACAGCAGCAGTGTGGTTCCGGCGGGGCCCCTGAGCTCTGCCCGCTCACAGCTATGTGGTGAGGGAGTGGGGCTGCGAGCTCCATGCTGAGCGGAGGTCACTCAGGCCCCGCTGGAGCTCACAGCCCCGCGCCTTTACCAAGCGGCTCTGAGCGGGTCGGGGCTCAGGGGCCCTGCCGCAGCTGTGGAGCGAAGCTCCTGGATGCGCTGAGGCTCCGGGTGAGGGGCGGAGGTGGGTCGGGCTGGCATAGGAGCCTCAGCCATTGTAGTGGGGGCACCTGCGGAACCCAGGGCCTGGGGCAAATTGCCCCACTTGCCCCCCCCAGCCAGCTCATCCCTTTCACTTCTCAAATGCAAAATTATAGTCTATATTTAATTTCAGTGCCATAGGGAGATTCGTGTCAGGGGAGGGTAGCTTCATTTAAAATTAGCTACTGGCAGAGGGACCACATGAGAAGAGCAATATCCTTCCCAACCCTACCAAGGGAGATCCCCTCCCCTGCATTCCCTGAGGCTTCAAAGGGGTTAATTCAGTGGTTCTCAAACTTTTATACCGGTGACCTCTTTCACATAGCAAACGTCTGAGTGTGACCCCCCCTTATAAATTAAAAACACTTTTTTATATATTTAACACTATTATAAATGCTGGAGACAAAGTGGGGTTTGAGGTGGAGACTGATAATTCGCAACCCCCAGTAATAACCTCATGACTCCCTGAGGGGTCCCGACTCCCAGTTTGAGAACCCCTGGGGTAATTTAATTTTAGCACCCTGTGACCATTCACATGCATGTGCTATTTTGAGCATTTCAGTTTTTACAACATAGACTCATCCCAGATTCTGGAACAAGCTCAAATGCTCAGTTTGTGGACTATGTACATAAGCTATACTAAAGACAAACTCACAGTAACCATCTTCAGTTTGTGAGGGACCCCATGGATCCAGTCTCTAGGAAACAGATAAATGCATGGAGGTTAAGTCCATTAATGGCTATTAGCCAGGATGGGTAAGGACTGGTGTCCCTAGCCTCTGTTTGTCAGAGGGTGGAGATGCATGGCAGGAGAGAGATCATTTGATCATTACCTGTTAGGTTCACTCCCTCTGGTGCACTTGGCATTGGCCATTGTTGGTAGACAGGATACTGGGCTGGATGGACCTTTGGTTTGACCCAGTATAGCTGTTCTTATGTTCTAACCTAAATGAACCCAAAGTTATGGAGACAGATATGAGTCAAGGAAGCCACCAGAGTATCAGAAACCTGGAAAAATCTCTGACTGGAGGGGCTCAGGCATTTGGTCACAAGCTGAGGTGGTTCAAAAGTTTTCGATTTCTTTTTAAGCAGAATTTTTTTTATTGTTTCTTTAAACAATCAAACACAGAAAGCAGCAAATATTTGGCCACACACTTCTGAACCCCCAAACCATATTCAGGTTTTGGCAGACTGATTTCAGCTTTTCAATTAAAAAAACACAACAAATTTTGAAGGAAAGCAGACATTGTCTGGGATTTTTTCTGCTTTTTAAAAACTCTTAGTTTTCGATCCAGAAAAAGTTTTGATCGAAAATATTTGTCCAATCCTTGTAATGAGATTCAGTGCCTTTTAGTGCTAGCTGATGCTGAGAACCAGTGATACCTTGTAAAGAAGTTCTCAAAACTGGGTTTGTGCTGAGATGCAGAAGGTTTATTTTTCCCAGGGCAGCCCATGGATGCGAAGCAAGTGGGGCAATTTGTGCCGGGCCCCACAGGGATCCCCATGAGAATATAGTATTGTATAGTATTGCACTTTTTTTTTATGGAAGGGGCCTCCAAAATTGCTTTGCCCCAGACCCCCTGAATCCTCTGGGCGGCCCTGTATATATCAGCCAGAGGAACTGAAATCTTAGCTCCTAAATATTTGATTCTCTGCTTTTATTTGCTAATGTAAATGATGGAAAGGTTGAAATGCCCTCATCTCCAGAATAATGTCAATTTCATAGTGTCAAATTTCACCACATAAATTTTGAATCTAGATGTCATTCCCAATATCTCTATTTTAAAAAGATTAATATTGGTATTAAACTACAGAATATCCATCAGCCAAATTAATTTATTCCCCTTCCATCTCCTCTCTTGCATCTGCATTATGAATGGAAATTAATTTCCTGTGGTGCAGGTATGACCATGAGAAATATTGAAGCAATTAATTATTGTTGATTTTATTTTTCTAGTCCAAGACTTTTTTTCCCTAAACACTGAATTGAAGTAGAATTTGAGCTACCATCATCATCAGCGTTGACAGCAACAATTCTTAACAATAATGTAGCGTTTCACATTTTCAGAATGTTGTATAGGCATTAAATAAAGAATCCTAAACGATAACATTTAGAGGTAGGTAAGTATTCATATTCCCATTTCCTAGGCTGGGAAATTGATGCAGGTGGAGCTTTAGGCACGAATATTAAAAAATGGCCTGATTTGGATCACCTACATAAACCCATAGTGTATTTTCCAGACATGCAAAGCTCCAACAACTCCAGTTGATTCCAGTGGGATCTGTGGCTGATCAGCACCTCTGAAAATCAGACCTTACCTGCTTAATGTTAGGCATCTGTGGTTAGATGTTCGACTGCATGTGTGTTCTTCCTGTGTGCTACCCCAGCTCTGCATAGACAGCCAGCACAGGAGACCTTAAGTCTATGGTTCTCAAATTTTTGTACTGGTGACCCCTTTCACATAGCAAGCCTTTGAGTGCGACTCCCTTATAAATTAAAAACACATTGTTATATATTTAACACCATTATAAATGCTGGAGGAAAAGCAGGGTTTGGGGTTGAGGCTGACAGCTTGCGACCCGTCCCATGTAATAACCTTGTGACCCCCTGAGGGGTCCCAACCTCCAGTTTGAAAACCTCCTCTTAAGTGAACCATCCAATGAGCACAAGATACGTTAAGGTACGAAGGCACCAGGCCAGGTTTATTGTCAACAAAGCACGGTAATAGCACCTGGCAGACTCTTTGAGGATACTAAGACAGGTATGCCTGTGACAATAGATGCAGCTCAGTGAATGGCAGGACTTTCCATTTCCCCCTCAGCTGGACAAAGATACTCCCTCTGAGATACATCTTTATACCCCAATACAAACAAATTAGGACTGCCTCTGATATAGTTAGTTACTGCCCCCTAACCAGGGGCTGCTCTAGGTATTTTGCCGCCTCAAGCACAGCAGGCAGGCTGCCTTCGGCGGCTTGCCTGCGGGAGGTCCCTGGTCCCGCGAATTTGGCGGCAGCCTGCGGGAGGTCCGCCGAAGCTGCGGGACCAGCGGACCCTCGGCAGGCATGCTGCCGAAGGCAACCTGCATGCCGCCCTCGTGGTGACTGGCAGAGCGCCCCCCGTGGCTTGCCACCCCAGGCATGTGCTTGGCTAGTTATTATCCATCACCATGTACATGCTGGTTCGATTAAAACATTTCTATTATGTACTCTCATCCAAACCTTATCTTTTAGAAGGGGTCAGTGTGTTCCTGTTATCCTTGGGGAATGTTTTTGTACCATCCTTGATATTGGGGTGTTCTGGTACCACTTGATATCAGAATGTGTTTGCATGAGTACTCTGAGCTTAGCACTTCTTATGAATGTGTATTTCTGCATTATTAGCCCTGTTCTTGACAGATTCTGTGATCAGGTTCTGCCTCATACCAGGCCTCTGATACAAGGACTGATGTCTCAGGCTCTCTTCCTACTACAGCATCCATAAGTAGAAGCCACTTCCAAAAATTTTGCTCTGTGTGAGTGATGAGTCCATGGCAGAAGTGGGGCTGGTCACATAATGAGTCCATGGCAGAGGTGGGGCTAAATCTCTGAAGGTCCTGTCTCTCATGCTTAATCCAACAGACAGTGTTACCTCCAGTGATTTATGGTTTCCTTTTAGACAGAGATTAGTGATAGTAAAATTCAAAACTGATCAAGGGAAAGACTTTTTCCACATAGCTTGTAATTATTCAGTGGAACTCATTGCCACATGATGTTGCTGAGGCCAAGAACTCAGTAAGATTCAAAGGTGGATTGGATGCTTATCAGAATAACAAGAATATCCAGTATTATAATAGATAATGCTAAAAAAGTATTGGAAGAGAGATCAAACTTTGTTTCAGGGTTTAAGAAACTCTAACTGGAGGATACCTTCATGGGGATTATATATCTTATTTTTCCCTTATCTAATATAACTATAGACCTTATTATTCATATAATTATCTAATCTTTTAAATAATATCTCACAAATTCCTTTTCCTAGTATCTATATGTTGATTGAGCAATTTTGGAGATCCTTAAGGGCTAAGGTATTCTTTGCATTTACCACAAAACATACTGACACTGCAAATGTCTCATTAATTTGTGCCTATACTCTGGTCAGCAATGGTGCCTGCAAAATCAGATATACAGGATACCCCAGCCAAGAACATTGGTAATCCTAGCAGTATTTCATATCCACGTGCGAGAGCTCACCCTGCAACAAGCGGATAATGTCTCTTGAACTTTAATCACATTGCATAGTGTCTCTCCATGGCTCCTCTGGAAGAGGACATGTGGGGAGTTGGGACTGGATGACGAATTGTACCCCACAATATTTCTTTGGACTTTAGAAAAAGAACAAACCTGAGAAAAAAGTAATATGACAGTCTGGCTCACAGAAAAATGTCTGCAACACTTGAGCAACCACCTCGGTAACCCGAAAGTAGAGCCTTTTCCCCATGTTGGTACTGCAAAAAGATATAGTGCAACAAATTTGTGGATTCAGGACTTTCTAGGTGTGTCTACATTGTAATCTAGGGTGTGATTGCAACTTGGGTAGACATACCCGCACTAGCTTCACCTATGGCTAAAAAGAGCAGTGTAGTTGTGAGGCCAACAGCCCCAGTGAGGGCTGTACAATCTCACCAGTGAGCCTGGAGTACGTACTTGTGTGTCTGAAGCCCATATTGCTGCATCTACACTGCTATTTTTAGACAAGTTAGCATGGGTGAAGCCGATGTCTATCCAAGCTGAAATCACATCTTGGTTTGTAGCGTAGACATACCCTATGATTGCTCCTGTGCTGCTATGCACAGTCACCTAGAATTTCTCAGCAACATTTGAGGCATAACTCAGATCACCCAGTTCCAAAAACGCGAGAGCTGCCATTTGAACTGAAAAAGAAACTCTCCATTAGCTCTCCGCAGTACAGGACTGAACAGCTGGACAGTCTTGAATCTATCCAGTAGATGCCGCTGCTGCAAACACACTGGCCAGTTCATTTCAATATTTTTAAGCCTTTTTAAGAGGTCAGCCTTTATTTCTTTCATTGCAATTTATGGCAAAGGCACTGAGAGCATTGGAAAGGCACTTTTAAAATGTCTCTGTAAGCCTAAATAAAAATAAAAGCTGAGATACTGAAGTCAGAAAGCTAACTACTGAGCAAGCTTAGTTAGTTTACAGAAAGAAATTGCTTTTCATTTACGAGAGATGCCAGCAAAGGTCTGTGTAGATGACACTATGTCAAAATGAAAATAAATTGTCAGTACAAATCCAGGGAGACACTGTGACAATATCAGCTTGAAACAAAGTGACACCAGTGCAAGTTTTATAAGAAACAACTTTAAGATGTCAAGACAATGGCAAATTGATGTCAGTTTAGATCTGCAAGAAGGATGCTATGATAAAAAAACAAAAAACAAACAAACAAACAAAAAAACCCCAACTACAACTCAACCAAACTCAACAACATTCCCAAAGTGATGACTATGATAAGAGGGACCCATACTGTAATGTTAGGACAGAAGTAATTTATGACAGTACAAATATCAGGAGACCTTTAATACGATGTCAAAAAAATGGAAAAAAAATGAATACACATTTTAGATATTATATATACAAACCATGTAATTGACAATGAGACTGAAACTGGGGGAACCAACCACTACCAAAGATACAGAAGTTTAGATACCTAGATTGAGAGTATAGGACAGGGGTGGCCAACCTGTGGTTTCAGAGCCACATGCGGCTCTTCAGAAGTTAATATGCAGCTCCTTGTATAGGCACTGACTCTGGGGCTGGAGCTACAGGCGCCAACTTTCCAATGTGCCGGGGAGGGGGTGCTCACTGCTCACCCCTGGCTCTGCCACTGGCCCTGCCCCCACTCCACCCCTTCCCGTCCCCTTCTCTGAGCCTGCTGTGCCCTTGCTCCTTCCCCTGTCCCCCCCCCCAGCCTCCTGCATGCCATGAAACAGCTGATCTGGAGGCGCGGGGAGAGAGGAGGAGGTGCTGATCAGTGGGGCTGCCGGTGGGTGGGAGGCACTGGGAGCAGGGGGAGAGGATGATGGGGGCACTGCTGATGTATTATTGTGGTTCTTTGGCAATGTACATTGGTAAATTCTGGCTCCTTCTCCAGCTCAGGTTGGCCAACCCTGGTATAGGATAATGGTGAACTCAGTGACAAACTTGTAAGCAGAATAGGAAAGGCAAGGACTAAATGGAGAGAAATGAGCAGAGTGATCTGCGGTAGGATGATGCCTATCAAATTGAAAAGTAACACCTCCAAGATGGTAATTAGGCCTCCACTTCTGAATGGCCCTGAATGCTGGGCACTGAGGAAAAGACAGGAGCAGATCTTGAATACAGTGGAAATGAAAATGCTAAGACGGATGCTTGGAGTTACAAGGATGGGCCATGTTCAGAATGAATGAAGAGAGGAAGCATGAAAGTGATACCAACTATAGAAAAGCTGAGAGCATCTGGGCTTAGATGGTTGGTTCATGTGAAAAGAAGATTGGAAGAATATATAGGAAACAGAGTGGTAAAGGTAGAAGTGGAAGGTAAGAGAAGGGTTGGAAGACAAAACTAGATGGATGTATGTCATACAAAAGAATTTGATTAGCTGCAGAGATTCCAAGGAACTGATTCAAGACAGATTGGAATGGAGAAAAAGTACATGAAGACCTGACCCCATCTAGATGGGAGAAGACTAGAAGAAGATGACAACAAAGACACGTTCTAATTGGTATAAATATTCATATAAATAAATGCCTGAGGTTCAGTTCAGATAAGGAGCTAACAGTCTGGATTCTTCTATAAAGTATAGAAATCTCCTGTAGACTAGTAGTCCTAACTCAACTGAGTTCAGTGAGAATTCTGACTGAATATATATTGGAGGAATAGGTCCTGATTCTTCAAAACTAAATTGGAAGTCTCCCAAGAATAGGGTTTACAGAGCACGACCTCTCATCAGCCTAGAACTATCTGTCTTGTTGCACAGTACTCTGGTACATTTGATCCTAATCCCACCAGAAAGTTCAGAAATGTGCAAAGTTGTATTTGAAAGTCATCTAGGCTTTTCTGAAGAAGTTTCTGTGACCCAACATGCCTGTGGTAGCCCTCACTGAAAATGCCAACGTCTGAAAATGCCAAGGTCAGGGCGGGCTGCAAAAGGGGGAGCAGATCCTCCCAAAGACTGGTGGTTAACACTGAAGTTAAACTCACCAACCAGTCACAAACTGTGCTTCTGATCCCCACACTGGTTATCAGGAAGCTAAAAAAAGAAATCACACAGTCCCCTTTAGTGTATTCCAGTTCTCTGGCTCCCAATCAGTACATAGTCCAGTACAGTGAGAAGTTATTTAAAAAACTCTGCTCACTATACAGAATGTTCTTCTGAGCCCAAAGGGCCAGCCATCTTACCAGGCCAATATTAGTTTGGATCTTACCCAAAATACCAGGCTGCCAGCCAATCCTTTAGTATCTAAAACTAAAGGTTTATTATGAAAGAACGAACCAGAAGAGAGTTGTTAAATGATAAAGTAATCACATACATACAGAGACTTCCAAGTCCATATATCAGGTTCTTAGCAGTATAGGGGAGTTTGGCTTAAAAGTCCTTCTGGAACACACCAACAACTTGGATGGGTCATTCAGTCCTTTGTTCAGAGCTTCAGTTTGTAGAAAAGTTACTCCAGAGGTAAGAAGCAGGAATGAAGACAAAATGAAGATGATGCAGCTGCCCTTTATATATTCTTTTTGCTATGCAGTTTGTATTTCCTTTGTCCCAAACACAAGCTCACAGCACATGGCATGGAGAAGCCTCAGAGTCCTCTGTCCACAGGCATGCCCCTACAAGTCCTGCTGAGTCATAAGGTGTACCTCTGGCTGCTTTAAATGGGTTCAGCTGATGACCCTTGATGGGCCATCAAACAGGCTAGGCCAGTGGTTCTCGAACTAGGGCCACCACTCATTCAGGGAAAGCCCCTGGTGGGCTGGGCCAGTTTGTTTACCTGCCACATCCGCAGGTTTGGCCAATCGCGACTCCTATTGGCCACGGTTCACCGCTCCAGGCCAATGGGGGCTGCAGGAAGGGCAGCCAGAATGTCCTTCAGCCCCTGCCACTTCCTGCAGCTCCCACTGGCCTGGAGCAGTGATCCAGGGCCAGCGGGAGCCGCGATCGGCAAACCTGCGGACCCGATAGATAAACAAACCGGCTCAGCCCGCCAGGGGCTTTCCCTGAACAAGCGGTGGTCCTAGTTTGAGAACCACTGGGCTAGACAGTGTTGATGCTAATTTGTTTGGGTGTGTCACCCAGAAACACAGCACAAGTTTGGAATACAGATATACCCTACTTATCTATAAATCACAATACAAAGGTGACACAAACATATAAACAAGGTTATCATAGTTGGCAAATTGTAATATTCTCACAGAGACCTCACATGGCATATCTGGTCAGATTCATTGCAATTTTATAATAATGATATCAACAATATCATAAAGTGTCTCCCAGATTCCACACAGCATCATAGTTTCAACCTAGTGGTGAGATGACAGGACTGGTTGTCAGAAAATTTATGGAGTCATTTTCACTTGTGCAAAATGGGTGGAAAATGCCATCAAGTAGAATAGTACTTTGCAAAGCTGTAAATGATTGCACAAAGTACAAGGCAGAGGAGAATCAGGGCCCTAGATTATTATCCTGACTCCGCCACTGATTGACTGAATAATATAACATTTCTATGTCTCATTTTCTCCCCTGCCTGTAAAATCAGCAGAGTACTTTCCCTACAGGAGCATTCTGAGCCTTAATTAGTTAGGGCTTGTCTTCTTTTGTTTGGACTAAACAAACCCATTCTTCTCAATCTTCCCTCATAGGCAATGTTTTCTAGATTTTTAATAATTTTTGTTGCTCTTCTCTGGTCTTTCTCCAATTTGTCCACATCTTTCCTGTAATGTGGTACCTAGAACTGAACACAATACTCCAGTTGAGACCTAATCAGCATGGAGTAGAGCAGAAGAATTACTTCTTGTGTCTTGCTTACAACACTCCTGCTAATACATCCCAGAATGATGTTTGCTTTTTTTTGCAACAGTGTTACACTGTAGACTCATATTTAGCTTGTGATTCACTATGATCCCCAGATCCCTTTCCACCGTACTCCTTCCTAGGCAGTCATTTCCCATTTTGTACATGTGCAACTGATTGTTACTTCCTAAGTGGAGTACTTTGCATTTGTCCTTGTTAAATTTCATCCTATTTACTTCAGACCATTTCTCCAATTTGTCCAGATCATTTTGAGTTTCAGTCCTCTCCTCCAAAGCACTTGCAACCCCTCCCAGCTTGGTATCATCTGAGTGTACTCTCTATGCCATGATCTGTCATTGATGATCATAGTGAAGACAAGGAAGTGTGCGGTTTTACATGAGATAGTAGGTCAAGGTAAAGATTATAGGAGAACCCATGGTTTATCTCAACCTGCTAACTCATGTTAAAACCACAGCTAACTGCCTTGTCTTCGCTAGGATTTTAGTTATCTCGTGTTAACTAACTCAAGAATACACCTTTTTTTCCCCCGGTGAAGACAAGCCCTTAAAGGACAAACCTTTCATGTGAAACTCATTCCAGGTGACAGCCGTGTTTAAAAGGGAATCCAGTCTAATTTCTCCTGGACTAAGGGCTGGCTCCCTCAACAGGGCTGTTCATTAACAGTGCCATTCGGCTTTATAAACATAAGGGATGCTTGGTTGTGGCCATTCAGTAAATGCCATTAGTGAGAGATTTCTAATGGCTAGTTCTGTTTCCCACACTGAAATCTAGATCAGATAGCCAACCTCCCCCCCAAACCATCCAACCATACACATTTCTTAAATCATAGCCCATGTTTCACTCTGAATGGATGCTTTGCTGTGGTTTTTGCTGTATCTCTATTGTGCCGCTTCTCTGTCTTTGGCTACATCTGCTGCATGCTGCTACATTTGTTAAGTCTTTTTCTTAGTTAAACCATTTTCTGATCACAAAATATCTCCTTCTCCTTTGGAAAGTGAAAGAAAAATTAATACTTCAGGAAGCATAATGCCAATGCCTCTCAGAACCCTCTCCCTTTTTGTTTTGGTCACAGTTCTGCCCTTAAGCACCCAAAATACCATTTAAATACTTCTAAAGGTAAATAGAGTTCTGTCAATAAACTGAAAATTGCTGACCTTGTCTTGTTCATCAACTTAGGCACTGAAAAAATTCTAGCCTCCTGGGATTAGCAGTGCTCTTTCATTTGGAGCGAAAAATGCTACGTCTGCCATATTTAATGACAGGCCTGGGAGGGTTAATGAAAGAATATAATTGGCATTTCACCTTGACTTCCAGCTGCCCTATATCATTGCCTAACGGTCCAGATAAGTGCCAGTTCCATCTGAAACATACAAGAGCATAGTAAGGATCTATAGAGGATTCTTATGTGATACCCCTGTCTGCCTTGGCTTCATTTTCTTAATTGTTATTTTAAATGTTAATTTAAGGAATCAGTTTGTCTCTACTATTGCTTCTAAAGCGTGCTCCCTTTATCAGTTACCAAAAGCTTCCGGAGCCATTAAAAAATTAGGGAAGGGAAATGGACAACAGGCAATTAAACCAGACCTTTCAATTAATGCCTGACCCTACCAGCATTTCAGACTTTACCTGCTTTATTGATAACTGCCCTTTTATAAACTAACCACTGATGATTAGTCTAGACTGCTAATGAGATGCTCTTCTCTCACAAGCAGTCGCGGATCAAAAGCTTCTGCGGTTTCAGGGATTCTGGTTTGCGTGAATGCCAATTTGATCCTTTTAGTCGGTTTATGCTAAGTATTGATAGGCTCGTGGGATTCACGCAAAGTGCAGGGCTGAATCTCTCAGATGCTAAGCAGTGGCTGGGGTGCTGCTTACGTTCAAAAGCCTTTCTTCCATCTCCACTAATGGAGGATCAAAAAGTTGTCCCTTCAATTAAAAAATAAACTTCTGGCTTAAAAAAAAATCCTGTTCTTCAGCATTTTATGTCTAATTAGGGATTTTAGTGGCAAATGTACAGCAGTGCTCAGTGATTAATTTATCAAACACAGAACTTTCTCTTTTCCCTACCAGACCAATTAGCCTAGCATTTTCTATGACTGGGAGATTGGGACACCGCTACATAGAGACCAGAGGTTCTTTGCATTTGAAATTACATGTTAAAGGGACCAGATATTTTGGTATCTAATGCCTTGCATATTAGGGCCCAGTCCTGTGCGCTACTGAGTGTCCCTGCTAGCCACTCCTGTATGCATTTAGGGCCCAATCTTGTGGGGCACTCAGCACCTTTGACCCCTCCCCCCAATGACATCAATAAAAGCTGAGAATGCTGAGCACCTGGTAGAATTGGCCCTTAGTACATAAAGTGCCCATACAGAATCAAATTTGCTACTAAGAGCACCTGATGGCCTGTATAGTAAATAGAATAATTGTTTAACCTGTAAAATGCACCCACACCATCTCATGCAGAAATAGTGCTGGATGTTACAAGTGAGGCTGGGTCACTACTTGGAGAGGAGACATGTCGGAACTGGTGTGGGGATTCATTTATCCTTTACTAATCACATCCCTCTACATCAGTACTGAACCAATGCTTCTTTGTGCTGCTAGGAAGTTCAGGGCTGCTGTTGAGGCTGCATTTTCCATGACCACCTATTCTGTTTATTGCTCTTAGTCCTTACCATTAAAATCTACATAATACCTGAATCTCTCTCTCTCTCTCTCTCTCTCTCTCCCTCCCTCATTTTTTTAGGTTTCATTTCCTTTGTTATTTCTTCTTGACTCAATGAGCTTTTGGAAAAATACCCAACCACTTCCTATTTAATTATGTAGCGTCAGAGGGTACATCTACACTGCAGTGTAAATTCAGGTCTATGGGACCCAGCCTTGCAGACTTCAAGTTTTCAAGCCCCTGCTTCAGCGTCCACAAAGCATCGTAAACCCAGGCTTAATTAAGTGGAAGCACAAACCTGGTGGTTGTGTTGATACTCTTTGAAAAAATCTGACCTAGTATTTTATCGAAGAATAGCCAGGAAATAGCTCTCTGGAGATAGCCATTCTTCCCTTGTGAATACCACATCCTAGGACTGAACTGTGTCCGACATTTTGTACTCCAGTGGGTTACAAATAAAGGGCTGAATACTGCTTAGCCTATCTCTATGAGACCACATACAAAAGCAAAGTCAGCAGCATTTATTCCAAATATACTGAGAAGGGGAAAAGTCCCACAGGGCCTCTTCTTTTCATCCTTTCATGATGGTGCTGAGAATTTGGGGCCCATCCCTATGAGTACTATGTAAGCATGTTGGAACTTGTTTTGCTGGGTGTGGGCAGTTTTAATCCCTCCCTGCCAGATTGTTAAAGGGAAGGTAGGATTTTTGTTTTGAAGGAAAGGCCCCTCAAAGTGACTCCCTGTAGGGAGTCCTTTGAAATCCTAACACTGCCTGTGCCCTGCTTCCAGTGTAGCAGGAAAGAATAATGAATAATCCACTCTGGCAAGACCTGATATGCTACAAACATCCTGACTGGATGAAGAGGAGATGGTGGAAGAGAGACGTGTCATCCTGAGCATGGCAAATCTGTGCTAGTTCTGTCTTGGGTTTCACCTTTATTGCACATCACAAAGGTTTCTTATTTAAAACAAGTCAGCTGCTTAGTTACCAACCAAGAAGGAGGTCCCACTGCACTAGGCACTGCAGAACTGTGGAGCAGTGGCCAGTCCCTGCCTTGAAGATTTTACAATCTAAATAGAAAAGATGGACAAAGGGTAGAGGAAATGGATGCAACATACAAGCAGAGTGAGTAATAAGATGGGCTGCAAATGGCATTTAGGGCAGCTGTATTTTCTAATGCCTCCAAACCATAAAACAACTCTGGCCTGTTTTAAGGGGGGTCGTTTTCCCCTCCATAGGGATGCCAGACTATTCCCCTGACAGCCACTGGAAATTCCATGAGCACATGGAGAGAAGAAGGGGCTCTGTAGAAGATCCTTAAGGCCTGAGCTTTCTAGTTAGAGCATAAATCAATGGCCTATAGTTTGTCCAAGAAAAACAGTATGAAAACAGGAGAAGGGGGAAAATACCATATGATAACAGGAGAAACTGTACGCACAGTAGGCGTGTCACCTACCCATGAACAGTAGCGAGGGTATACAAACCCCATACTGGGCAACGCAGTGTTAACAAACTAAGGTGGGTTCAGGTGGCTTTGCCTCATGGCGCCTGTGAGAGATGTCAGGAGTGGAGGGAGCCACTTAAGACAGAGAAACCCAGCTCAGCTGATGACAGGCCATGGAGGTGAGTAAATCTTCAGTTCCTGGAGAGAGGATTGACTGAAAGCAGGAGCTCTCCAGGTGACTGCTGCCCAACGGCCCCACTGTAGGAAGGGAGGGCCAGGTGCTGACTCACTCTGAGAGGGGATCATTTCTCTCAACTACTTATGAACTCAGTTTAAGGCCACAGACTGATGAGCACCCTCGGAACAAAGAGAGCCTCACCCAGCCTTGGGACAATTCATTTGTGTTAATTCCCCTTGTTTTTGTTTGTGGACTACCCCAGAAGGGGGGAGATTTTAAAGTGAACTGGCCGGAGGGCCAAGTCATGGGAAGAGGCAGACCATTGAAGCTACAGTTGGCAGGTCACACTAGACTGGGAGAGAGCTGCTATGCCATGCCCAGTCCCAAGGAGGTGCCTTACAGGTAAATCAACCTCCTTCACAAATACCCAAAGTGGAACAAGCAGTATATTTTATTGTCTAATCTTCTGTTACAGCAAGTTTTAGGTGTTGTAAGTAACAATATGTTAAAACAAATCAGAGACGTGATTTTTTTTTCAGCTGACTGTGTCTCTTCAGCTAGCCTGGAGGTAGTTATTTAGGTCTGATGAGCCTTGCTCTAATAGACTGTATCTCTAGGGAAACTAGCTTCTGGTTGCTAACCATTAAGATTACTTCCTCCCAAACTAGCTTATATAAACCTGTTCAGAAGTGACCCTGTATGTTAAGTAAAGCTAAATGAACATGGACCATATACAGACAAGGAATAGTAATTCATCTCCACTGAATTTTAATATCTGTTTATCTGTGAGAAACTTCTATGTCAATTAATCTAATGCGCTTGCTGTGGCAACTTTTTAATGAAATATTCAATATTCTGTTCTTGATGTACTTTTTTCAAATAACGGATTAATGAAACCATGTTCCAAATAATAAAAGGTGGAGGCAGACTTTTTTTTTTTAACTTAGAGTCTATTTGTGTATAAAATAGTTTCTTCTTTGTATATATTTCTGTCTTTTTTTTTAAGGCAGCCTTCGAAAATGCTCAGCTTAAAATTATACTCCACCTTTAAAAGAAAAACAAAACCTCCAAAAATACTCGTAAAACTCTGAGCTTGTAAAGGAAAACATGTTTTTCAAATTATTATATATATATAATTTTCATACATTCTAACACTACATGTCTATTCTATACCCTGGAATAAAAGGTTTGCTATATCTACACTGAAAAATAAAATAAAATCAGGTTAGCTAAGTCAGATTAAAATGGCAGTGAAGATATGGCAACTCGGCTTTTAACTCTGGTTAGTAGTTTGAATTAAAGCCTATAAGGTTGTTGGGGGTTGAACTTGAGCTTCTAACCTGAGTTAAAAGCCAAGTTGCTATGGCTTCCCTCCCATTTTAACCTGTTAACTAATCCATGTTCAGAACACGCTTTTTTCTGCTGTGTAGATTTAACTGATTTCAGTGGGACTAGGGGCAAACTGTAATAGACTACATGTGCATAGATAGGATACAAGTTACATGGAATATTAGGCCCCAATCCTGCAATAAGCCCTGCATGAGGGATAGCTCAGTGGTTTGAGCATTGGCTTGCTAAACCCAGGGCTGTGAGTTCAATCCTTGACAAGATCACTTAGGGATCTGGGGCAAAAATCAGTATTTGGACCTGCTAGTGAAGGCAGGGGGCAGGACTTAATGACCTTTCAAGGTCCCTTCCAGCTCTAGGAGACTGATATATCTCCTATAAAAGGGGGGAGGGATAACTCAGTGGTTTGAGCATTGGCCTGCTAAACCCAGGGTTGTGTATTCAATCCTTGAGGGAGCCATTTGGGGATTTAGTTGGGAATTGGTCCTGCATTGAGCAGGGGGTTGGACTAGATGATCTCCTGAGGTCCCTTCCAACCCCTGATATTCTATGAGCAGGAAGCCCCACTGAAATCAATGTGGGTACAGGGTTCATCCCCCAGAGAAGAGTCTTGCAGGATTGGGGCTTTATGGTCTGATCCTGAGGAGCCACAATCACCTTCAGCTGCCATTGACTTCACCTCATTTCATAGACTGGGTTCTTAAAAAGGATTTTAGCTGTCCTTTTTTTTTCAATTCACTCTTATGAATTCCAGAATTGGACGCTGCTAAGAGCCAGTAGCACAGAGATCAATAATTTCACTTCTCCTGAAAATAGACATTCCCATGTATTACATCTAGTTATTTTTTACTTGCTGTCATGAGTATTACAACGTTTCCTTCTTGTACTGCAATAATTAAGGTGGAGATGACACATCCATTAAAAACCCCTTATAACTTTGTGGAAAAAGTACTCCTGCTGGGCTGAATTCAGCACATAATATGTAAGCTTGGGAGAGAATCTTTCCATCAAATCTAGTTTGGCTGGTTTTAGAATGAGGTGGACATACAAAAAAATCAAAAACACACCAAAAAAACTCTTTTTGAGGTGCCAGATGATGAGTTTGCTGAATTAAAAAAATAAAGCCTCATTAGCTGCCATCAAGAACAAAGCACTTTGGGCCAAATTTGGCTCTGTTACACCAGGATGACAGAAATCATAGCTGCCAGAACTTAATTATATGTCACAAGGACGATTTTTCAGAGGTAAGGTCAGGTGAGAGGGGAAATGAACCAAGTGCAAGGGTAACTCACTGTTCCCAGTGTGTGTTTTACATTCCTCTCTAGCAGCTGTTCCAAAGTAGATCCTAGTCTAAGGCCATGTCTGTTGTCAGAGGTATGTTGTCAGATGCTACCGGTGTGCTGCTCTGCTCTCTCCTGGTTGGTATCACTCGGCTGCGTGCGTGTGTTCCCTCTTGTGCTGTCCCAGCTCTGCAGATAGCTGACACAGCAGACCCGAAGAGAACCCCCAATGACCACAGAGTCTAGTAAGGTACGAAGGCACGTCGGCCAGGTTTATTGCGACCTCGGACACAATTGCAGTTCCCTCCAGATTGTTACTCTACAGGGCATACTGCAAATATGTACCCACGGTCAATGGACTCGGCTCAGTCAGTGGCGGGACTTTCCACTGCCCCCTTGGCCGGACAAAGACATCGCTCCAAGGATACATTTTTATACACAGGTACAAACAAGTTACACATCACTCCTGCTGTATTGAGGTGCAGCCCCTCTACGCAGTAAGGTACAACCCCTCTACGTAGTAAAGTGCCGCCTCTCACCTTGTACATGTTGGTTCGATCAAAACAACTCTATCCATCATATTACCCTTTTGCCCCTGTCATTGGGATGGGTCGGCCTGTTCCTTGTTATCTGTGTGGAATGTGCAAGTATGTGAATGTTCTGATCTCTAGTGTTCAGTACCTTTTAGGTACGTATCTTCTTGCAGCATCAGCCCTTTCCTTGCCAGCTTCTGTGAGCAGGGCCTGCCTCTGGCTCACAGCTTCACTTTGCTTTATGTTAGCAAAGTCTTGGCCATTATTTTAGTTCAGGCCTCAGGCCTCATACTGGGCCTCTTTTAGGGCCTTCACTTACTACAATGTCTACAGTATCGGTAGTTCAGTGCTGTCCTTGGCCAAGGCTTAGCAGTAGGTCCAGCACCTTGAATGAACCCTGATAAATCTACTCCTTGCACTGTTCAGCAAGCGGCAGCAGGACGCTGCTCTGTGCATCTCTATCTCCCAGGCTCTGCCTCCTCTGTCTCATCAGCCAACAAGTAGAAGTGTCTGAACTGCCTGCCAAATCCATAGGCTCCTCTGCCCTGGCCTGAGAAGAGAACTCTAAGCCCCTCAGAGGGGACCAGGAGATCTTGCCTGACCACTCGCTCCTGCTCCCTCCCAAGGGGAGTACTCTACAGAGAAAGAAGGAAGTCAGCATGAAAGAGAGGGAGTGAAAATTATAACTAAACACAGTTAGGAAAATTATGTGTGTGAAGACTACAGTGGGGTATAATACAAAGTGTGTGTGTGTGTGTGTGTGTTGGGGGGAACAGCAAGGATCCCTGAGTGAATGGAAAAAAGAATGATTTTGAAGATGTCTAATTTTACCTGATGCACAAAACCCAATAATTTCTCCCTGCAGTTGCCTTTGTGGGAGAAGTTGCCCATTGTGAAGAAACTTCAGGTTCCCTCCATTGGTGTCTTCATATGCTTCTTCCCCAGATTTCTCTCCACTGGGATTGTGGGATCTTTGCTCCATTCTCTCTGTATTGCTCTCTCTTCAGTGGAGCAGGAATCATTAGGAACAGTCCACACATGCCTACAAAGGATGCACACACTTTCAGAGATTTAGCCATAACTGATTTGTCCAAAGACATAAAACAGGTCAGTGGCAGAAACGGAACTAAAACCCAGTAATCCTGCCTGATGAGCCCCTGCTCCAATCATCAGACACATCCCTTCCCTCATAGAGCTGTAAAACACTTTCCTCAGCTCCATATACTTCTCTGGTCCAATGGACAAGACCCTACCACTCCGTTCCCAATCATTGTGAGCAGACCTGTCAATCATGCTGAATCACGTGACTGGTTTGAGATGTGGACATATGAAGATCCCAATGAAATTAAATGCAATTTCCTTTGTGACCAAGGGTCTAGGATTTGAAACGAGGTTTCTAAAGATGAAAGACTAAAGCACTAACCTATCCACCATACTGCCTATTTTCTGACTGGTATGTTGACAAAGCAATTCTATCATGCTGGATCTTTGTCTCATCAGCAGACTATCTATTATGCACTGGGTCCTCTAAAGCCAAAACAGTCAGAGGTTTTATTAACGAGTACAATAGTCTTTGATCTCTGCTGGCTCCTCATTTATCTCAAATTCCAGTGCCAAAGATAACACTGATTACAACTGAGGAAAAAAGAGGCAGACATAAGGGTCAGCTAAAAAAGAAAAAAAAACCTGCAAAGATACCAGAGGCTGATTACACATCTCACAAAATTAAGCACAGGAAAACAATATTCAAGTTGATGGGAGAGGATCTAATTTAGCCAAATTAAGGAGACTCAGAATAAAGGCTGACACTGTAGGTCACATTATGTGTTGATTTACACCCTGTGTAGTTCCACTTACTTTGGCACTTCATCCAACCTTCATAATTAGGGCAGAATTTGGCCTTTAGGCTTTGGTGCCCTCTGTTGTGCGACAGTGACGTTGCATACATTAGGCCAGATTCTGATCACAGTTTCACAGGGGTAAATTTATAATAACTCCACTGATTCAGCAAAGGTCCTCTGTATGTATGTAGGAGCATGATTTCAACACAGCTACCCTGGATTTATGCTCTTGCTGCCAGTGTAGCTGGGAGTGGAATTTTGTCTATACTCCATCTACTCAACCACTTTTCTGCACCAGTCCCACAATAGTCAGCAATTTCATTTTCTCTCTCCAGTTCAGAAAAAATGGTCCTAGTGGAGATCTATTTTTAGATTACATTTAAAGTGTTGCTGCAACATTTCATATTCTCCATCTTGAAATCTCTTAGCCCTCTGTTGCTGTGATATTCGGTCCTATAACCTTAGCACTATGGGCAATGTCTCCCCGCTTTCATGTCTCAAGGTGCAGAATGGGAGTTTAGAGAACTCCCCTGGGTTCTGTCAATCTAGTAACACTTTTTCCATAAAGATCATCACTATAGCATCTAAGCACTTGCACAGCAAAGCTCCTAAGGGATGCAGGCAGAGTGTCGTGCTTGGAAAGTCTTTCTCTCATGCTGTGGTTGTGAGATGGTACTGTGCCACCCCACCTCCAGCTATCTCCTTATGAGGAGAATCACATAGCCCTCCAGAGCAGAGCTACCCATGGCCTCTAATGTGGGAGTGGGGTGAGGAAACCCTCTCCTCGAAGTTCTGCTATGAGGTTTAGGGGCAAAAACTATACTGCTCCCCTGCTGTGGCCTTTAGATAGATACAAAAAATCCTTTGCAAATTGTGGAGAGTAAAATCAAGCAACCAAGCTGAGGAGAGACTTGGCTAGCACATCTCTTCTTCTATTGTCCTGGTGCATGCTCCATTCTCTTTCACTTCACCCCTTGCTCCACTGGGCATGTGTTTGAGAGAGAAGGAGGGAGCATATCATGTGCATATGGGTCAAGATTTTGGGGCCCTGAAGGACAATTGAAATAAAGAAGAGGGAGAAAAGTGGCAAGGAGTAAAGAGAACATGAACGATGGAGGGAGAGACCAATGCAGGAGCAAGAGGCAGGACAATGGAGGGAGAGATGGAACAAGGGAACAGAGTGAGGAAAAAAGACATCTCTGTTTCCAATAGTGAGTGGGCTGAAGGAAGAAGATCCAAAACAACACAGAGATACACTTTTTAAAATGCTTTTGTGCCCGAGATGTGGTAAAAATGCTGAAAGACATTTCAGTTAAACACAGGCATGTCTGTTTCTTATAATAATAATGTTACCTTCCCTGCCAGTGATTACTTTGATCTAGTGCTAATCACAATGAATCTTCCTTTTGGCTTTAAATTGCACCAAATAGCACAAACTTTTGCAAAATGTCCCAGAGAGGTGCTTTCCCAACTCCTGTGAGGTTCCTCTCTTATTTCTAGTACTTTGTGGCTTGTTCAAAAGACCTTGCCTGGGCTGGTCCTGCTAAGCTGAATTACAGAATTGGGAACAGAACCCACCCTACCTTAATCTCTTATCTATGATCATCTCTGTACAACTTTAATGCTGTCGTTTGTTATTTGAATTCTCTCTGAACTGGATCCATTGTTTGGTTTCATTTTCCCCCATGTACCCATGTACTTCTGAGTGCATCATCATCATCTCATTTAACGATTTGTATTTCCATAACACCTAGGAGGACATAGGGCTGCCCTCTCTTATAGGGTTGTGTGGCCCAGTGGCCAGAGTCAATATGGATGCCCTCCTCTGCAGCATAAGTGATAATAAACCACTCATAGATCTGCCAGGGGTATGGGATACTTCAGTTCCGTCAAGAGTTTTTTCCTCTCATTTCTTGTTGGTGGTTCCAAGACATGTTTAGCAGCAGCATGAAGCATGTCCTGTGTGCTGCTCGAATGTATTAACAGACCATAGATAAAAGAGCTTGTTGCAGAAGTGGCCAGTCTCCCACCTGTCAATGGTACTATTTGTTTGCTATAATTTCGCTTTCCAGCAGGCTGCCCAACACGTCTCCGTTTCACTTTCTATTATATCTGTGTCACCTACCCTCAAACTAATAAGTAATTTCATTAGTCTGGCCATTCAAAAAAGCAAAGCTTTTGTCTGAAGTTAATAACTCCCACATATTAATCAAAGGTAATTTTATATTAAGAGAAGTTATGTCTTCTTGTATCCAGAGTCATAACATGAAATTCTCATTAAAATGATATTACATTTATTACCTGTGTATACTCAGATTCCCAGAGAGATACATTATATAAGAATCTCCTTTCCAATATTGCTTTCACAATTCATTATGTTTCAGGGCAACTTTCAGAAGGGTTCACAGGTTTGAGACACGATGGATTCCCATACATGCAACTGAAATTATTCAGCTGAATGTAAGATACTGCATTTAACATAACATAGGCCATAAAGTTCACTTAATCTATGTGTCAAATCCCAATTGATTTCTGACTATAGATTCCCCTGCTGTCTCAGGAGGATATCACACTCTGATTTACCTTTTTTCCTAAATGCTTGTGTAGTATTGTACACTGTTGTGGTGTTATAACCTTATTGTGCGGAGAGGCAGGGCGGCTCAATGGACAGAACTCTGGAATGGAGTTCAGGGGGTTGGTGGTAAACCTATCTCTGTCACTAAGCAGCTATGTGAATTTGAACAAATCATTCTATTTCTCTGTGCCTGTTTCCTTTCTGACCCTTTGTCTGTCTTGTCTATCTAATGTGTAAGCTCTTGGGCATGGGAACAGTCTCTTATTGCAAATCTGTACAGCACCTAGCACAATGGAGCCCCAATCTTGGCTGGGGCTTTCAGGCCTGCAGTAATATAATTAATAAATAGCTATCATGTACCACCCCAGAGGTGCTGCACTTCAGTGGGAGATGAAGATTTTGCGGTACATGTGGCCTATAATAAGGTATGCCAGCTAACTACTCTTGGGGTGAAAGATACTTTATAAATGTAAGGTATCTGTTGGTTATTGTTAGATTTTTTTCCCCAGGATTAGGAAACTAAGACTTGCCCCATCTCTTTGGCTCCATGACTATATTAGGCATCACGGGAGGTGTAGTCCAGCTGGAGATTCTGACTCCCAGGGGAGAACAAGGACATGAAGAGCAAACTAAAATATCTACGAGGTGCTATAACTTCTGATTTTTGGCCAAAATATTTTGAGGAAAAATCAATTTTTTCCTTGGAAATCTGACACTATTTGCAACAAAGTTATTTAGTCAAAAGTCTAATTTTTTGTGTTTGTTTGTTTGTTTGTTTGTTTGTTTTGGGAGGGAGTTCTGATGGAAAACTTGACCAGCCCTAAGAGCATATCATGAATCTCCAGTAAAAAATCCCGGACTATTGCTTTTGCAAAAAGTAACTCCATCATTCTGATATGATGAAATTTTGCCTTTGTTTTTGTTGTGATCCTGAGCAAAAACTACCAGTAGCATGACAGGTTTCAGAGTGATAGCCGTATTAGTCTGTATCAGCAAAAACAACAAGGAGTCCTTGTTGGAGTCTCTAAGGTGCCACAAGGACTCCTTGTTGGTTTTGCCAGTAGAATGTGCTCCACGCTGGAAGGACAATGGAAGATCAAGAGTCCAATTCAGATCACTGAGTCTCCCTATGGATCATAGCTATGTAAATGACAGCAACCACATGCACAATGTGGAGCAGTGGCAGCTCTGTCACTGGGACCCATGGAACACTGGTCCGTTCAGAAAAATGAGGAAAAGAACCACACGTGAAGCACATATACCGTCACACCAATTCTATGCACCATTCACAACAAGTCATTTTAATGGAATAACTTTGAGATGAAGGATCTGTGGAGGACAGCTGCTCCAGTGCCCCCAGACTATGATGTTGGTGTGCATGTTAGTGCAGTAGCAACACTTCATTTAACTATCCAGTAGAACATTAAGGGACACTTTCAAGATTGCCCTTACGAGCACTTAGTGTAAACACATTCTTGTCGCGGCGTCCAAAGCGACAATAATTAAAGGCACTTTTGAAAGTCACTCTCCATGCTCTGTTCTGGCTGGCAGGCTGGTCGATGAAGCTCTGCTGTCGCTTTGGATGCCCCGACAAGAATGTGCTTACATTAAGTGCTCATAAGGACAATTTTGAAAGTGCCCCTTAATGCTCTACTGGGTAGTTAAATGAAGTGTTGCTACTGCACTAACATGCACACCAACATCATAGTATGAGGGCACTGGAGCAGCTGTCCTCCACAGGTCCTTCATCTCAATGACTTTCAAAAGTGCCATTAATTAGTGTGCACACATACAGTTAATGTAGACTATAGAACCTACCTACATATTTGACCTATAGCCACCACTGGCATAGGCAGTCAACTTCCCAGGGAAGCTCTCAAGTTGGCCTGGAAAGATAATGCTAAAGTGATGTGGGTTAGCAAGGTGGCAGTAGAGCACACAGCTTGTTGCTGTACAAAGGGGGCTGCCCACAGGACCATACTGCAATAGAGAAGCTGTGTTGACCTCAGAGGGTTTGTTCTGTTACACTATAAAACACCTTGGCAATGAGGATGGTTTCGCTGTCACTTACACATTCCTCCTGCCTCTGCACCATGCCCTGCCTTCTATCAACTCCCTCTGAGTGTTGGATACAAGCAAATTCACCAAAAATCAATAAAACCAACTCAAGTAAATTAGTGTCCGATGTTTGCTGGTTTTATTTTTAGCACATGCTCAGGGTCATACTGATTGCCATATCAGGGTTGGATAGGAATTTTCCTGCAGCTCAGATTGGCAGGAACCACATGGGCTTTCCACCTTTCTCTGAACTGAAGCCTAGGACATGGGTCACTTGCTAGAGTTATCTGCAGGGCTGGCCTGAGAGGTAGGCAATCAGGGCAGTTGCTCTTGGCACCAGGGGATGGGGTTTGGGAAGATCACCACATCATTCAGCCAGGTGTTTGTGTATGTTTGTGTGTGTTTTCAACTTGCCACTCAGGGGTGCTGCAATGTTTGCCGCCCTGGGCAGCAAAACATCTTGGGCTATTCCCTGATCATCTGGGTATATCTCACTAAATCAATGCAGGGCCCTTGGCCGTTGGTGCAGCTCAACCCCTCCTGTTCTCTGCCTGTGGCACACAATTGTTTCATCTCCTGAGGGCTGTAATATTTTGGTCTAATTCTTATAGTTGGTGTGGGGGAGTGTTTAGTGGCCTGTGATAGACAGGAAGTCAGACTAGATCAGTGGTTCTCAAAGCCAGTCTGCCGCTTGTTCAGGGAAAGCCCCTGGCAGGCCGGGCCGGTTTTTTTACCTGCTGCATCCGCAGGTTCGGTCGATCGCGGCTCCCATTGGCCGCGGTTCGCAGCTCCAGGCCAATGGGGGCTGCAGGAAGCGGCATGGGCCGAGGGATGTGCTGGCCACGGCTTCCCGCAGCCTCCACTGGCCTGGAACAGCGAACCACGGCCAGTGGGAGCCATGATCGGCCGAACCTGCGGAGGTGGCAGGTAAACAGACTGGCCCGGCCCGCCAGGGGCTTTCCCTGAACAAGCGGCGGACTGGCTTTGAGAACCACTGGACTAGATCTAGTGGTCCTTTCTGGCCTTAAACTCTATAGCTTTGTTTAGAAAGGAGTGTAGGGAGTTGCTGTGAAAAAGGTATTGGCACGGGGATCATGACAGTAGCAGAACTGAGGAGAAAGAACAGAAACTGTGATGGAACTGGATAAAAAAGGAGAGGACTAGATCATTAAGCAGAATATCCACTGTTCCCTAGGTTCCTATCTGAAGAGACAGTGGTAGAAAGCCACGAAATAATTAAATGGACATCTCCTTGCTCCCTCACTTCCCCCGCCCAATCCTCTGCCTTGCCCAGCGGCTCTCGTATTGCAGCCACTAGGACCCAGGTCTATCACTGTTCTGCCTCACTCATGAAATCATTGTAAGATCAAAGAGGACAAGCAGGGTTGTTTTTTAATCTCATTTGTACAGAAGTAATTACAGATTCACTGTTTACTTTGATGGAGTCACTCCAGACATGCAACTGAGAAAACAGAGAAAAAAACCTGGCCCAAATTCCAGTCTCTCCTGGGTACTATAGATACTTTAATATACTGGCTCTCAAGCTTTTCAGACTAGTGTACCCCTTTCAAGAATCTGATTTGTCTTGTGTACCCCCAGATTTCACCTCACTTAAAAACGACTTGCTTACAAAATCAGACATAAAAGTACAAAAGTGTCACAGCTCGTTGTTACTGAAAAATTGCTTCCTTTCTCATTTTTAACTTTATAATTATTAATCAGCTGGAATATAAATATTATACTTACAGTTCAGCATATAGTATATCGAGCAGGATAAACAAGTCATTGTCTGTATGAAATTTAGTTTGTGCTGACTTTGCTAGTGCTTTTTATGTAGCCTGTTGTAAAATGAGGCAAATATCTAGATGAGTTGATGTATCCCCGGGAAGATCTCTGCGTATCTCCAGGGGTACATGTACCCTCATTGAGAACCATTGCTTTAATCAATCAGTGGGTGTGACTTTGGATCTGATGTAGAACTACCATGGTACTTATATGGCCTCATTTGCATCGTATCTGAACACCACACAAAGATTAATAAATGTATCTTCACAACACCCTGTGTGATGTGGTGTACAAACCCCACACTAGGCAACAAGAGATTTAAGAAACTGCTCTGGGCCCAGCCAGCCCTGCCCTGCCACACTCCTGCCTGGAGTTAAAAGGCAGGGGTGCCATTCACTTGGTGGCAGATGAGGGAAGAGAGCAGACCTGCTACTGGCATCTCTGGCAGAGGAGACCTGAGGGAAAGGTGGAATCTCTCCCTAAGACAACTGCCCTAAGGTCCCTCCTTGAGGGAAGGGAGGACCTGCTACAGAGACAGCCTGAGAGGGAAGCATTCCCCTCTCTGTTTCATATGAACTCTAGGTTTTGTTAATTCCCTTTGTTTGGTTTGGGCTGCCTCAGCAGGGGACAGCCTTAGGACTGGTCTGGCCCAGGAGGATAGGTCTCACTGTTAGAGGAGGCCATTGGCGCCCAAGAAAGAGGAAGCTACCATGCTACAGACAGCTGCCAGAAGGTGCTTTGTGGTGAGAAGACACCCTTCACACCATGCTAACTCAGACAATGACTTTGCTATAAGTGCAAGGTGATGGTAGAAAATGGCCCAGGGAGGGCAGCCTTAAGTGCCCCTGGCTGTCAGACCACTGGTAGCCCTCAAAGGATCCTGGATCAGAGCCCAGTGGAGAGAGAGAGCCCGGGCTCCACTACCAACAACCCCCCTGCAAGTCACATGCCTAAGCCCTGACCGCTAGGTGACACTACTCCACCAACCAATGAGGACCATCACACCTTGTAATGCAAGTAAGTGCTATTATCCCATAACAGATGGGGAACTGAAGCACACAAAAATAAGGTGATTCACCCAAGGAAACAATTGGCAGAACCAGGAATTAAAACCGGATCTTCTTAGTCCTGGTCCTGAACCACCAGACCATCTTGGGCTACATCTGTACTCAAGAGGTCATCTAATCCCCTGTGCTCATGGCAGGACTAAATATTATCTAGACCATTCCTCACAGGTGTTTGTCTAACTTGTTCTTAAAAATCTCCACAACCTCTCTAGGCAATTTATTCCAGTGCCTAACCACCCTGACCATTAGGCAGTCCAGTCTAAACTGCCCTTGCCGCAATTTAAGCACATTGCTTCTTTCCTATCCTCAGAGGTTAAGGAGAACAATTTGCCTCCCTCTTCCTTGTAAAAACATTTCATGTAATTGAAAACTATTATCATGTCCTCTCTCAGTCTTCTCTTCTTCAGATTAAACAAACTTATTTTTTTCAATCTTCTCTCATAGGTCATGTTTTCTAGACCTTTAATCATTTTTGTTGCTCTTCTTTGGACTTTTTCCAATTTGTCCACATCTCTCCTGAAATGTGGCACCCAGAACTAAACACACTACTCCAGCTGAGGCCTTATCAGCGTGGAATAGAGTGGAAGAATTACTTCTTGTGTCTTGCTTACAACACTCCTGCTAATGATGTTCACTTTTTTTGCAACAGCATCACATTGCTGAGTCATATTTATCATATAATCCCCCAGGTCCATTTCTGCAGTACTCCTTCCTTGGCAGTCATTTCCCATTTGGTATGTGTGCAACTGCTTGTTCCTTCCTAAGGGGAGTACCTTGCCAGTGCCTTTACCTGCTGCTGGAGTCTTTCACTGCAGTGGTGAAAGACCCATGCAGCAAGGAGACAGCAGGACACAACACTGCTAAAAATAGCAGTGTAGACAGAGAAATGCTGCTTGGCAAGTACACATCTTTGTAGGGTACATAGAATATCACAGGGTTGGAAGAAACCTTGGGAGATCATCTAGTCCAGCCCCCTACACAGATATTTTGCCCCAGACTCCAAAGTGGCCCCCTCAAGGATTGAACTCACAACCCTGTGTTTAGCAGGCCCATGCTCAAACCCCTGAGCTATCCCTCTGCCCTCACATAGGTCAGGAATGCCTTTACTAACCTAAGCAGTGCTATTCATACCAGTGCTACAGGACTGAGTAGTATATGTACTCTACACACCACTGAGAAGAGTGTGTACTGTAGATGCACATTTGGACTCACTCTGATGTGACATCAGAATTGGGCCCCTTGTTGCCATAAGTGCTGCACTTATGGCCTTCACCTTTCTTCTTTCATTTCTTTTCTATGCTTTAAACCTAGCGCATGTGCTGAAATTCTCTACAATCCCCACAAAGCTTAAATAAATAAATAAATAAAATCCTATTCTTTTTTTCTTCATGTCATTTAAAAATGGCTGTTCTTGTAAGTAAATCTTTGCAAGGGAGCAATCAAAAACTGGGTGAAAGTTGAAATACTTTTAAAAAATACACGAACGCTCCAAATATCTTTAAGATTAGATGAAGTAATTTTGTAGTAGTAAAAAGGTACATTGTTTGTCTAATATCTTATCTGCTACTTGCATGATGATGATTCAGTCCTAGGTGTCCTAAAGAACACCCAGTTCTAAAGAGCTTTATTTTCACCCTTAACTACCTATGATCTGTAATGCTAGGAACTTTTCAGGCCATGTTATCTTATTAATAAAATCTTATAATATGTATGTGTTATTATTGTCATTGTGGCTTTTTAAAAGACTAATTATTAGTCTGCCATATGAGCTCTTTCTAGTTAATTGGATCATTCAGAAATGTGAGTGATTTTTTGTTTTTTATTTCTACTTATTTCTTTTCCTGAATTTTGTTTTAGGCAGTGCCTCACATCTGTCTAAGTAAGCATAGTTTGCACCGATGTAACACTACTATTATTTATTTGCAGTAGCATCTCCTATTTCCTCATTTCATAGATGGGGAACCTATAACATATAGCTTACGCAATTTGCCCAAATTCACCCAGCAGATTATTGGCAGAGTGGTTTCAACTGCTAGATCACTCCTGGAAAAAAATGCTGCTTTCTCATATATCTGTACTGAGCTGAAAAGAAAATGCTTTGGTAAGATTGCATCTAAAGTATTTTATGTCAATTACATTTATTTCTCTTATTCTTTATCACCTTTCAGTTAGGCTAAATAAACATCTATTTGTCAGTTTTCCTGTCGTCTTACATTTCAGTTTCTTGAATGCTCAAATTTAAAATATTAAAAGAGAACATTTTCACCATAACTCCCTATTTATTTTCTGCACTGCCTTCTGAACATTAACATCACACTCCAAAGCCCTTAGTCTGAAACATCTTAATGCCATTTATTTTGTACTTTTAATTGTTACATCTACCGATATTTATTGTCATGTTCTGTGCTACTTCTTTATTTACCTCTTTATAGATTTTAAATTTGCTGCTTGCTGGTGTTTTTTCCCCGTTACCCAGCTTTCAGTAATTAGGCTAATTAAAATATTTTCTCTTTTCTTCTGTCTCAGTAATTTGTATACATGGCAACTTTATATTTAGTGGCACTCATTATTCTGTAACTGTTCAGTAATTAACTGGATAGCTGAGATAAAGAGAAAAAAGCAGAAAATAAATTGAATAGTTGATCATTTAATAGTGAAAAATCATTGGGAATCATTGAAGAACACCTGACTGGATGCCCTAAAAGCCACAATCAGAGAAGGCTGTACAAGTTAAAAAACAAACCTGGTTTAGAGGGGAAGTGAAGGCAGCTAAAAAAAAAAAAAAGTCATATATAACAAAAGGAAGAAAGGGGCCGTTGATAGTAGTTGATATAAAACAGAAGTTAGGATCTGTAAAAAATTGATAAGGCCAGCAATGGGACACAAGGGGAAATCTATGGCCAGTGGATTTAAGGGCAATAAGAGTTTTATAAATACATTAGGAACAAAAAGAATCCTGACAATGGCACTGGTCCATTAGTAGATGGAGAATTATCAATAATATTACAGAAAAGGCAGAAGTGTTCAATAAATATTTCTGGCTTGTATTTGTGGGATAAAGCAGATGATATAGTCTCATCATATAGTGATAACTCTTTCCAGTCCACTAGTATCTCTGGAGGATGTTGGAAAGCAGCTACTAAAGTTAAACATTTTTAAATCACAGGTCCATATACCTTGCCTCCAAGAGGGTTATAAAAGCTGGCAGAGGAGCTTGCTGGTCCATTAATGCTGATTTTTCAACAAGTTCTGGAGCACTGGGGAAGTTCCAGAAGACTGGAAGAAAGCCTATGTTGTGCCAATTTTTAAAAAAACAGCAAATGGGATGACCCGGGTAATTATAGGCCTATTAGCCTGACGTTGATCCTGGGCAAGATAATGGAGCAGCTGATACAGGACTCAATTAACATAGGATTAAATAAGAGTAGTGTAATTAATGTAAATCAGTATGAGTTTATGAAAAATAGATTGTGTCAAACTTACTTGATGGTTTGTTTGATAGGTTACAAGTTTAGCTGGTAAAAGTAATAGTACTGATGTAAATTCTGTAAGTCGTTTGATCTGGTACCATTTGACATCTTGGTTAAAACATTAGAAAGATATAAAATGAACATGGCACACATTAATTGGATTAAAAACTGGCTAATTGAGAGATCTCAAAATGTTGCGGCAATCAGGGAATCATTGTCAAGTGGTGGGTTTCCAGTGGGGGTCCCGTAGGGATCAGTTCTTGGCCCTACGCTGTTTGACATTTTTATAAATGACCTGGAAGAAAACATAAACATCGTCACTGATAAAGTTTGCCGGTGACCCTAACACTGGGGGAGTGGTAAATAACGAAGAGGACGGGTCACTGATTGAGGGCAATCTGGATCTCTTGGTAAATTGGGCACAAGCAAACAATATGCATTTTAATACAGCTAAATGTAAATTGTCATGACCCCAGAGGTTCTAACCAGGGCCCATAGGGTTCGCTAGAGCAGCAATACAGCCACTCTCCACCTGACAATCTGCTGATAATTGCTTACCTGGGAGCCATAGTGGCCAGCCCCATTGTAAGGCTGTGCCTGAGAGGTCCAAGTGGTGGAATCACACAGCATCTGTTTGACCCACTGGCTTTACTTAAGCCAGCAGCAGGCACTGGAAGTTGTTTGAACAACTGGGCTCCATTCCGTTCCTGCTCTCCCAGCTTGATTTCCCGACATCCTGACCCAGCTTGACTCATAGCATCTGACTTGTGGTTCCTGAACTCCTGTTTGTCTCCTGCCTCTGATCTCTGGAATCCTGACCTGGCCTGACTCTGGTTCCCAACTGGTCTGATCACCAGTTTGTATCCAGATTCTGACCTCATGGTATCGCAACTCAGCTGATTCTTGACACCTGTCTCATGACAGCAGACTTTGGCTCTGACTACTAAGTATGGCCACCTATGATCCAACATTTCTTAGGCTTTGCAAACTTTTACTGGAGGTTAATTTTGAATTTTTCAAAACAAGTTGAGCTCCTCACTGTCCTATTCCAGAAAAATGCCCTTTTCCATTAGTCACCTGAGACCCTGCACACATTTGAGCAGCTGAAGATTTCCTTCACCACCACTCCAGTATTGGCCCACCCAGACATAATGCAAGCTTTTGTTGTGGCGGCAGATACCTCTACAATGGCCATCTGGGCAGTGCTTTTCCAAAGGCAGGGATCCAAGCAAATAGGTTGTAGTATCACTCACTACTTGAGGAAACTTGCCCCTGCTGAGCCAAACAATGAGATCTCAAACAAGGAGCTCGTCGCAATTAAGACTGCCTTTGAAGAGTGGCAACACTACTTGGAAGGGGTCCACCACACAGTCCAAGTGTTCACTGATTATATAAACTTGGAGTACCCGTGCAGGGCCAAGGTTGTAAACCAATGACAGCTCCAGCAAGCCCTATTCTTCTCCCAGTTCAACTTTATCTTGACTTACTGCCCTAGAACCAGAAATGGCAAGGACAAAGCCTTGTGCCAAAGATATAGCTCCAACCCATGTGGTATCAGTCTGGAACCAGTCCAGATTCTCAAGTCCCACATTTTTTTCCTAGCAACTTGCTGCCAGGACCAGCTTGCATTCATCCACTCTGCCTTTGTTTCCGGAATTCCACCCAATGAGTTGGCCGTTATCAACTGAGAACCATACAACACCCAGGAGAGGATCAAGTTTGTAAGGGACCACATCTACATTCCTGCAGGACTGCAAGAGTGGCAGTTCTTCAATTGGACCACAATTCCACCTTGGCTGGACACTCAGGGCAATATAAAACCTGACAATTAACATTCCATTTCTTCTGGCAGCTCCCCATGCACCTCATGATACAGACCTTTGTAGCTTCTTGGGAGGTGTGTGACTGCAACAAGATACCATGCCAGAAATCTGTGGGCTCCTCCAAACTCTAGACATCCCATCTTGGCCCTGGATAAACAACATAGTCTGTCTTCATGGCTTCCTGGAACACCCCACCTCCAACAGAGGGCCAAAGTTTACTGCTCGCTTCTGGCACAAGGCCCTACATTTATTGGGTATTTGTGCACACCTGTCCTCTGCATACCATCCTCAGCTGAATGGACAAATGGAAAGAATCAACTAGATCCTCAAACAATATTTAAGTTTCCACACCAGGAGTTGGCAACCTTTGGCATGCGGCTTGCCAGGGTAAGCATCCTGGTGGGCCGGCCGATTTGTTTACCTGCCACGTCCGCGGGGTTCGGCCGATCATGGCTTCCACTGGCCGCAGTTCTCCGCTTCAGGCCAGTGGGGGCAGCGGGAAGTGGCGGTGAGCACATCCCTCCGCCTGCACCACTTCCCGCAACCTGGGACTGCCGCAGCCAGTGAGAGCCACGATCTGCCGAATCTGCGGACGCGGCAGGTAAACAAACTGGCCCGGCACGCCAGGCTACTTACCCTGGTGAGCTGTGTGCCAGAGGTTGCCGACTCCTGTGCTACACCAACAATCACCAGGATGACAGATTTCCACTGTTACTGTATGACAACTTCTTACATGAAATGCAGACCAGATATCCACAGGACACAGCCCCTTCTTTATCAATATAGGTACTCAGTTTCACCCACAATTTCACCCACAACTACCTATATCTTCCCCCAGCCTATCTGCATCAGACCTAGTACAACATATCTAAGAAGAGGTGAAAGGATACCTTGAAAAGGCAAAGGAGGATTACAAAAAGCACATGGACAAGTGTAGTCAACAGGACCTACCTCAGACCAAATCAAAACCCTGTCTAATGCCAATAAGTCAGTGGAGTTGCACCAAGCCTGAATTTAGTCTTTTGTGTTTGGTTTAAAAATGTTTGTGAGGTGTTATAATTAAACAAGCATACAGGAATTAGCATAGCAAGTTCGCTCCATGAAATAATAATACTATGAAACAAACAAATATGGAATATGATATAATTATCCAGTCTACACAGTTAGGCTCTCATCCTGCAAATGCATATGCACTTGAGTAACTTTGCAGGATTAGATCCTAGTAAACTTTTGGCACTTGTGATTTGCACAGCAATTTGCTTATATACTACTTAAATAATAATAATACTTCAACTGGTCTACTTGTGTGTGAGTGTGTGGCAGAATTGGGCCCATGATTTCTCAGCATTGTGTAAACCAATGGTGTCAGGTTTATATAGTCATTTACATAATTGACCAATTACTTAGCATGATAAATCTGAGATTTACATATGCTAAAAGGATGCTTATGAAGAAATTAAATACAAATGGTTTGACCTGCTCAATATACGACCCAGTACTGCACAACCTTACTCATGGGAGTGATCCTTATTCATATTACTAGTTTTAATGAAGTTAATAGCATTGCTCGTGAATAAAGACCAGTCATATAAATAAGGGATTACAGAATGGTCCCTAAATTACAGGCCATAATAATGGCCTTACAAACCCCATTAACAGAGTGACTCGTGATATGAAATATCCCATTGAAATGGATGTGGTTTTTACATGCCATTCACATAATATTTAGCTTTATACAACCACCATATTGAAAACTCTTCTGAAAAGTAATGGAGGTGCACAGACATGTGGAGGCACATCCATTTTGGAAAAAGATTGTAAATAAGTTTCTTAGTTCTCTTTTCCTTTAAATTACAGAGGTGACAGTAATGGCACAGGGGACTAAATGGATGAGTTTAATAAGACTGGGAGCACATCTTTAAACTGTACAGAAAACCTAATATATTATTTCATGTGCTGAGCAAACAGGGGAAAAGAGTAAGTTGTTTACAGGTGATTTAATTGGAGGAAGGAAGACCATGGGAAGGGATATTTTTATTTAATGTCTAAATATATGTGCATATATAGGACTATTTACAGGCTGCATTTCAAACACTAATAGTGGCAGGTGTGCAGTTGTCATATACATAAACTATGAAATGGGTGCACTTTGGAGAGGATACAAATGTAACTTTTGCATTTTCAGTCGCTGCAATAAAAATCCACATCGAAAAAAATGTTAACTAATCAGAATTTAGTGCCAAGGTGTAGATGTTAGAAGCACCAACTCCAAGCATGGAAAGCCTAGGTTCAAAGCCCACACTAGGATGTTGGATCGTACCCTGTGCAAATGCTTTTGTGAAGAGCTGTTCTCCAGGATAGAGAGGTGAGTTATGTTCCTTCTGTCCATCTCCATTCCAGGTAGCTGCTAATGTTCCTGGGACAAATGTCAAAAAGTGTGGTAGATCCTGGAATCCTTTTTTTATCAGCAATCTTTGAAAACCATGCCTTTGGCTGTGGGTGAACTAACAGTGCACATTTAACTGCTATCACATTTGTCCAACACTATGAAGAGGAAATGTGGATGGTGCATAGACCAGGCAAGTGAGAGACCCAGGGTTCTCTTTCTGAGATGTAGGACTAACAGGAATAAAATCTAGAGCATGTCAGGAAAGAAAGCAAACCTGACTCAGTGTGTGCAGTTGGTCATTAGAGTCTGAAGTCCAGCAAAACACAGGATGTGGTAGCAATGGGGGACATTAACTACCCAGACATCTAATGGAAAAGTAATACAGCAAAACACACAATCTCCAAAAAGTTCTTGGAATGTATCAGGGACAACTTTTTTGTTCCAGAAAGTGGAGGAAGTAACCAGGACAGGTATTTTAGACTTGATTCTGACCAGCAGAGAGGAATTGATAGTGAATCTGAAGGTGAAAGGCAATTTGGGTGACAGTGATCATGATATGATAGATTTCATGATTCTAAGGAAAGGAAGGAGTGAGAGCAGCAGAATAAGGATAAAGGACTTCAAAAAAGCTAACTTCAACAAACTCAGAGAATTGGGAGGTATGGCCCATGGGAAGGACATCTAAGGGAAAAAGGAGTTCAGCAGACTTAGCAGTTCCTCAATGAGATACTATTAAAGGCACAACTGCAAACTGTTCTGATGCAAAGGAAAGATAGGAAGAATAGTAAAAGGCCAATATGGCTCCAATCAATCATAAAGGAATCCTGCATGAAGTGGAAACATGGTAAAATTTATAAGGAGGAGTGCAGAAGAACAGCTCAAGTATGTAGTGACTAAATAAGAAAGGGTAAGACACAAAATGATTTACACTTGGCAAGTGACATAAAAGGCAACAAGATGGTTCTTTAAATACATTAGGAGCAAGAGAAAGATGAAGGAAAGTGTAGGTCCTCTACTTAACTGGGAAGGTGAGCTAATAACTGGTGACATCAAGAAAGCTGAGGTCCTTAATGCCTATTTTGCATCAGTCTTTGCTAAAAAGTTTGATTATGACCAGATACTCAACACAATTAATACTGACAACCAGGGGAAGGAACACAAGCCTAAACAGGGAAAGAACAGGTTAAAGAATATTTAGATAAGCTAGATGTATTCAGGTCAGCAAGTCCTGGTGAAATTCATCCTAGGGCACTTAATGAACCAGGTGAAGCAATCTTGGAGCAGTTGGCAATTTTCTTTGAAAACTCCTAGAGGACAGGAGAGGTCTCAGAAGATTGGAGAAGGACAAACATAGTACCTGCCTTTAAAAAGTGGAACAAGGAGGGCCTGGAAATTTATAGACCAGTCAGCATAAATTCAATACCTGGAAAGATACTGCAGCAAATTATTAACCAATCACTGGGTAAGCACCTGGAAGACAATAGGATTCTAAGGAATAGTCAGCATGGATTTCTCAAGAATAAATCATGCCACACCAACTTAATTTCCTTCTTTGATAGGATTACTGACCTAGTGGATGGGGGGAAGCAGTAGATATGATATAATTTGATTTTAGTAAGGCTTTTGACAGAGTTCTGTATGACATTCTTATAAGCAAACTAGGGAAATATGGTTTAGATGAAATACTATAAGGTGGGTGCACAACTGGTTGAAAGATCATACTCAAAGAGTAGTTACAATGGTTTGGTCTCAGATTGGGAGGGTATATCTAGTGTGATCCCATGGGGTCGGTCTTGTGTCTGTTACTATTCGGTATTTTCATTAATGACTTAGACAATGGAGCAGTGAGTACCCTTATAAAATGTGCAGATGACACCAAAATGGGAGGGGTTGCAAGCACTTTGGAGGACAGGTTTGAAATTCAAAATAACCTTGACAAACTAGAGACGTGGTCTGAATTAAACAAGATGAAATTCATTAAGACAAGTGCAAAGTACTTCGCTTAGGAAGGAAAAATAAAATGGACAACTACAAAATGGGGAATAACTGGCTATGTGGTACTTCTGACAAGGGTCTTGGGGCCTTAGGAGACCACAAACTGAACTTGAGTCATCAATGTGATGGAGCTGCCAAAAAAGCTAATATGATTCTGGGGTGTCTTAACAAGAGTAGTATATATAAGCCACAGGAGATAATTGTCACACTCTGCTCAGCACTGGTGAGGCCCCGACAAGAGTACTATGTCCAATTGTGGGCACCACAATTTAGGAAAGATGTGGGCAACTTGGAAAAAATCCAGAGGAGAGCAACAAAAATGATATAAGGCTTAGAAAACCTGGCCTATGATGAAAGGTTGAAAAAATCTCGGCATGTTTAATCTTGAGAAAAAAAGACGGTAGGGTGACCTGATAACAGCCTTCCAACATGTTAAGGATGGTAATCAATTGTTCTCTATGTCCACTGAAGGTAGGACAAGATGTAATGGACTTTATCTGCAGGAAGGGAGATTTAGGTAAGATTTTAAGAAAAACTTTCTAACTATAATGATAGTCTGGAATAGACTTCCAAGGGAGGTTGTGGAGCCCCCATCATAGAAACTTTTAAAAACAAATTGGACAAACACCTACATAAGAATATAAGAATGGCTATACTAGGTCAGACCAAAGGTCCATTGAGCCCAGTATCCTGTCTTCTGGCAGTGGCCAATGCCAGGTGCAGCAAGGGGGAAATGAACAGAACAAGTAATCGTCAAGTGTCAGAGATTGTCTAGGGGGCTGGACTTGATGACTTCCCAAGGCCCCTTGCAGCCCTACATTTCTATAATTCTAATGCTGCCACAGATGTCAGCTATGCTCTGTGTAGTTTAATGTACGTGCAGTAATTTGGGTAGGAAATGTGAAGGAGTGAGGAGAGCAGCTGATTACCTGCAAACTCCAATAGTTTGGACACCAGCTGCCGCTGTTATTCAGACACATCAGGATCAGATATGATGAACAAGGATGCCATTTTGACCGTCACTTTAAATTCTTGGAGACTTCATATATTTCATCATGTTTATTTATAAGATACATTTTTCTACTTCTGTACTGGTACTGATTTTAAAGTGCCTCTCATTGCCTGTCATAATATGGCTCTCTTCTCAGGGATATGCATCACCGTGAATATTTTTTTCATAACCCTGAAATTGATACACTGCAGACTATGGAGTCCAGCCTCCATCTTCTCTGCATTTACCCTCCAACTAAGATCAATAATCCTATCTATTCTCTTTCCTTCACAATCTAGCAAACCTCATTCTTGTTGCTGTGAGCTAATTTCCAGATCTCCTTGACTGATTTTCAAATCACCTGACCATCTGTTTCAAATTTAAGCATCCCAAAGTGCACAAAGTCTAAATAGATAAGGCATGTATAAGAGAAAAATTCAGTGTTGAGATAATATAGCTGAAGATAACTCACAAATGAATGCATAAAGCAGACTGGCAGAGACGAAGTCCAAGGGGACTCACTAATAATACTTCACACAGAACTGTTGAGATTGTCATTCTGTGTTATTCCAGCTAGAATTATGTCACAAAGTAACTGACAAGTAATGAGATGATTCTATGCTCTACAAAGTAGTTGGAGAGTTAAAAAAAAAAAAAAAGAAGGATTAAAACATTGTGGTAGTTTACCCATGCATGGGAGCAGATCCTTTCCCTTCATGAATCTGGTAAACTGGAAGTTTTAGGGGGTTGGGAATGAGCTCTGGAGCCTTGAGTCAAAGTCCTGCTGAGGTTTTCAGTAACCAAGAGTCATTGTCCCCTGATAACTGTTGAACATTTTCTATGCAGGGAGTTTGTAGGATCTTTCCATTTCTTAGTGTACAGGTATCAACAGTGCAAAACTCATCAACACAACAGGCACTTTTGCTGGCAGTCTCAACTATGGCCAATTGAGAACACTATTTAATGGGCCGGAGAAACTGAACTGTATTCTTCTTCCTAGAAAGGACCTCTACTCTCAGAAGAATGGAATTTTGCTCTGCTGTCTGTCTAGAACCACTTCTGTGAATAGAGTAAGAACTCTAGTCTCCAAGGCAGTGAACCTGGTACCTTGCTCAAAACCTAAAATGTACTTTAATAAGTATATTAAACATGCCTGAGGCTATTTGGTGTGTCCCTTGGCTATGCAGCAGAGAAACCTAACGAGGACTCAACCCGAAGCAACACAATTTTCAACAAGATTTTATTGCCTTGTGTTCAGACTGAGCTTACCTGTGCTCTGTAGTCCGTGGACAGGTCTGATGGGTAAGTTTTGCACTTTGGGATCCACAGGAACAATAAGTGCCCTGGCAGAGAGAGACGTACTGAGCACACTTCTATTAACACTGCTAACGAAACACAGCAGGACAAGGTACTGATTCAACTCATCTAAAAGGCCCAAATACTGCTTTAAAGAAGGAGATGGGGGAGGGCCAAACATGGCCCCTACAATCCCTTAGAATAATTAGATCCTGTGATAGGACTTAGTCAGAACTCCCAAACCTTCTATAGCAGCCTTCCCTGCAATCTCCCCCTACAACCATCCTGCCCCAAGCTCACACCGGCCAGCCCAACTTCTCACAGCTTCTTTCTTTCTCCCTTTACATTTCCTTGATCACACTGCTGGGATCAGCATCTCTGGCAAGCTGTCTGCTAGGACCAATGTACTACTTAGCCCCAATCTTGCAGTGTCCTGTATACTATATATTCACAAGGCACAAATTTAATGAAGGACATCAAGACACAGTAAAATGTTTCTGGAGGTACGGGCCCCACTGTTGTTCTCATTTCAACTGATCCTATCGTTAGGAGGAAATAGGCCTTAAAAGTTCTAACCTATGGCTATACTTCCTCCTAGCAAGAGGAGGAGGGGCTTGGGATTTACTCCCATACAGCTATAAAGGTAGCGGGCCTAGGGTCAGAGATGGAAGGCACAGATGTTGCAGGCACAGAGGGTGCCCAAGGCAAGCAACAGTGGTTCATTGCCCAGAGTGCGTAGCGCCAATAAACACACCAAGATGGAGAAGCAAGCAAAGTTTATTTGAGATCTCAAAGCGGTGCAAGGAGACTAACGCCTCAAATCATGCACACTGACACAAGCGGCTTTTCCCTTTTTATAAGTTTTTTTTCTCTTTCTTCCCCCACCCTCCTCCTCCTCCTCCTTCCTCCCCCTGTAGCAGTTACGTAAGCGCAGGTGCATTAAGTAATCTTGGCCGCGGCAGCTCGTTAGTAAGTTTTCCTTCTGCAAGTTATCTTGTCCTGCTAAAGGTGCACAGGCCTTATCACCACTGCTTTAGACCGGTTTTAGCTGTGCTGCAACTGATAACTTACTGTTACACATTTAATTTCACGCTGCTAGCTTTCTAGATCAAGTAGAGTTCAACATAGAGGAGCTTTGGTTCACTGAGGCCTAGATTTATGCCTAGTGACACCAACACAGAGGCACTATCCTGATAATGCTGTAGTCCACCACAAAACTCCCATAGATTTCAACAGGACCTTAGTGCCTGAGTGAGTGAGGTAACTGTATGGATGACCTTCAAAAGTGCCAATACACATTGGACCAGCATTGAGAAATGTGCATACTTATTTAAACCAAACTGAATCACCCACATCCAAGTGTTTATAGCCTCTTTTCTTTCATTTTTAGCTTCATGTGACCCACTTTAAGAGCCTGACCCTGAACCCTTTATTTAGGACAAAACTCCTCATGAAGTCAGTGAAATGTTTGGCTTGAATAATGAGGGCACATTAGTAGGATGCAATAATCTTCCAAGCATTCAGCCTACTAACCTCTGTTTAGTTAGGCTAAGGGATATATTTTACTTTTCCACCTTCCTGGTTATTTGACATACAGACTAGCAGGGATGTGGCAAGCAGGTGCACGTCAATGGTGCATAAATGCACAATGAAAATATTAAGACTTCCCATTATAGTTGTAGTTTGTTTTGTTTTCTGCTAAAATTCCTTTTCGGAGAATTGCATTTCTGGTGCTTTTTTTGTGTTGATAATTACTGTCAGCTATCAAGACTTCCCACTGGTTCATGGATGGATGATCACCTCAAATATTCCCTGCATGAGTAGCAATTGACAACTGCAGGATTGGTTATTATATACTCACCTTACTGTAGTACCCAGCGCTCCACCCAGAACCTGGAGATCCCTGGGCGAAGATACTGTTTAAGCACAGCACCTGCCCCTACAAGCTTACAGTTTAAGGCTCTCCTCCTTCAAGCTGTTCTGTGTGGGTGGACCCTGTGCCTGCATGGCTCAGGGCCTACAATAAGTGACACAGAAACAGTGAGGTGAGATGGACACAGATAAAATACATGCAATATTCATTACTCTAAATAGATAACATTCATATCTACAGTAACTCCTCACTTAAAGTCATCCTGGTTAATGCTGTTACGTTGTTGATCAGTCAAGGAACATGCTCATTTAAAGTTGTGCAATGCTCCCTTCTAATGTTGTTTTGCAGCCACCTGCTTTGTCCACTGCTTGCAGGAAGAGCAGCCCGTTACAGATAGTTGTTGGGGGACTGGAACCAGGGTGGATCGGCAGCCCCTCTATCAGCTCCCCCTATCAGCTCCCCGCTCCCCTTATCAGCTCCCCGCTCCCCTAAGTTCCCTGTGCAGCAGCTATCCGGCAGGCTAGCAATTGCAGCTGTCCCGTTCCCCACTGCCATGTGCTGCTCCTGCCCTCTGCCTTGGAGCTGCTCCCCAAGACCTCTGCTTGCTGTGCAGGGTGGAGGGGAGGAAGAAAGGGGCTAATATCAGGGTGTCCCCCTCCTCCCTGCTCCTGCATCCCACTTACCACGTCTTCCATAAAGCATGGGGGACACACAACAGGGCTCAGGACAGAGGGAGCTTGCTGGTAGCAGCAGCTGCAGTCTCAGCAAGCTGATCTAATCAACAAGGCAGTGTACTTAAAGGGGAAATGCGCATCTCTCTCTCACACACAGGGTGTGTGTCTCTGTCTCTGTCTGTGATGTTCTCGCCCCTCGCTCCACTCTTGCTGCCTTGTAGACTGTGAGAGTTAACCCTTGAGGGCTCAGCCAATTGCTAGTTCATCATTTAGCAGTAAGGCATTCCCTGGGAAATATC
Organism: Gopherus flavomarginatus; assembly: GCF_025201925.1. Lineage (NCBI taxonomy): Eukaryota > Metazoa > Chordata > Testudines > Testudinidae > Gopherus > Gopherus flavomarginatus. The sequence goes on from NC_066618.1 coordinate 287,582,607, forward strand.
CCACCCTCTGATTCCTCCGTCTCAATCAAGCTTCACGATCGCCATCACTGTGTACCAGTATTAAACTGTTTTTATATAGATAGTCTTTTGTCTGGTGAAAAAAAATTCCCTGGAACCTAACTCTCTCACTTACATTAATTCTTATGGGGAAATTGGATTCACTTAACATTGCTTCACTTAAAGTCACATTTTTCAGGAACAGAACTACAACGTTAAATGAGGAGTTACTGTATTAACCCCACCTGGCTCTCAGCCTGCCTAGCACCAAATGGCTGATTCCATTATATGTATCATAGCAGCTGTGGGTTTTGAAGGAAGAGAAAGTGGTAGTGGCCCTACAGATGAGTTCAGGGAGATGCTCCATGTAAGCAGCAGCATAGAAGACGGTATTCTCTGATACTGTCATTAAGTTACAAAGACTGTCTTCGGCAGTTAAAGTCTCAGACAGGCAGAGGTGGAAAGCCAGAGTGGGAGTCAGCTTGTTCTGTGTTAGGTTGAAGCAGAAACTCCCATCCCTAATTTGCTTGAGTGCAGTCCAAATTGGTTGGACTTCCTGGATAAATTTGCGTAACCTGAGGGGTTTGTGTCATGCTGTGAGGTTCCAAAATGGAGTAAAATCTTCAGGACACCAACTTTTTCTTATCTCCGCTGCTCTTGCAGTTTGAACGTCTCGTTCTAACAAGGATTTTTTTGAGTGAGTCCTATGGCCTATGTTATGCAGGATGTCAGACTACATAATCACAGTGGTCCCTTCTGGCCTTAGACTCAATGACTCTATGATCCAAAAGCCATTAAAATCATAGGCTTTGAACCAAGTCCATGTACAATACTCCACCCATTCAGGCAGGCACCTCCTGAGGAATTTACCAGTGGTACTGTTGGAATTAACACTTGCATGTCATTAGAGGCATTTTTGTTTTGCAGGCAAAGTTACAGTTTGTGTGTGTGTGTGTGTAGGGGGGAACCTTATTCAATACCTTCATAACAGGTTTTTGTTTAAGTGCAGTTGCTCACCAGTGTGTATTAGACTCTCCTTATTGGATTAGTTGGCTAGGCTGTTTTACAGAGTTCATTGCTGTAAAATTTGCCTCCATGACTCCAAGAGACTTCAATCTATAGTAAATTGAATGAGTGAAATCCAGGCCTCACTGAAGCTCATTGGTATTAATGGCAAAACTCCCACAGACTTCAGTGGGGCTGGGCTTTCACTTAATAAATTACAAATTTAAAAGTGGGTTTGAATCTGCAGTTTGTCAAACTGAACAAGCTGCCTCTCTCTGATGTGTAAAGGTTGTTGGGTTGTTTGTTGATATGATTGCTGCCATTTTTCAAATGAAGCTAGAGATGTATAATTATTTCGTTATAGCATGTGATGAGCAACACTGAAGTTATGCTTGAAAAGGCTTTTTCATTATAAGTGCCTATTTTAAAACACTCTTACTGTGTGTGTGTGTGTGTGTGTGTGTGTGTGTGTGTGTGTGTGTGTGTGTGTAGGATAGGCTATCCTTTGGGTTTGGAGTTTCTCATGCTTGTTTGTTTTTCTCTCCTTGGGAAGTTTAACATTGCCTTTGGCTGTTTAAACATGATTTGACCACACAACCAGATGTCTTTCAAGACTGGATGTCTTTCTAGAAATTGGGCTACAGTTCAACCATAAGGTGTTGAGCTCCATTCAGGAATTGCTGGGTGAGGGAAATTTTATGGTCTGTGTTATGCAGGAGGTCAGATTAGAGGATCATGAAGGTTCCTTATGGCCTTGAACTCCATCACTTTGGCCTTGAACTCTATCACTAGTCCATCACTCCGGCCTTGTCCACAAGCAAAGACATTTTATCAGGTGCTTTTTGTACTCAGATGGCTTCTTGATAAAACTTCAAGCATGGCATGGACATAGGCCAGAATTTAGATGCTGAAAATAAAGCACCTAACATAAATCTCTATTTGGAAATAAGTAGCTTGATTTTCAGAGGTGCTGAGCATCCACTGGTTCCACTGATTTTCTTTCTTTTACTCAGATGTAGTGAGAGTGAAGTATGGTCAGTCTCCTATTCATGTATTCAAGGATGTGTTTTTGTAGCTACCTTAAAGCAACAACATTTTAAAATGTTGATTGCAGTCCTCGAGCTGGAGAAGCACCTTTGGCATGTGTGAAGAAATTTACTTTAGAAATAATGTTATAAGAGTTCAAGAATTACAGACTTGGTAAATAATATACTGTCTGTAGACCGTATTCTATTTCCTACTACATCAGCCAGATTCTCTCAGCTGGTGCAAATTGGCTTAGCTATGCATTCTTATAGGCATTAAATAGTAAAATTGGTTTTAAAATGTCAATTATTTTTCATGGGAAAATTTTAAAAAACAACAGTTTCAAATTTTCCAATGAAAATTCTCTTGGTCACAATTTTTCTGTCTTTTATTTTTGAAAACTCTTTTTTTTTTGGTCAATGTTTTGGCAACTGAAAATTTTTAACCAAACATTTGATTTCTATTTTCAGTAAAAACAATATTTTGACCAAGGTTAAAATTTTAAATTAAACAATAAACTTTAAACAATGTACTGCGGTGCAGATCTCATGACATTCTTCTAAATCCTGGCACTTCCCTATGTAGCACAGTGATAGTGTGTGGGGTGCTAACAGTGAGCCTGCACTCTGATCACTCTCACACCAATTAGTTCACCTAGAGAAGGCTGACTGGGGTAATGGAAATTAACTATCTCATCAGGTGCGTGGGATGGAGGCTGGGTGAGCTAAAAGTCAATTAGCTCATCAGCTCAAGACTAATAAGAAGGGCACAAGAAGGAAGCGAAGGAAGACGGAGGAACATGGCTAGCCAAGCCCAGTCTCACAGAGCTCTCAGAGAAGCGAGACCTCTGCTCCTGTCAGGCCCTGGGGACTGGACAGCACTGTAAAAGTGTTGGTAGAGGAAACATAAATAGCATGGTGTGGAGATACAACCAGTAGAATCTGAGAGGGTTTCTGTAGGGCAAGAAGGCAGCTCCATACCCTGTTACAAGCAACTTCCTGATGCTAACCATAAAGCACTTCATACACAGTAGTGAATTACAGCAATCAGTTGGGCTGCTGATGTAGAGGATGCATGATTTGGCCCGTGAAACTTTACCAACTGCACTTCAAAGGGGTGTTAATAAATATCTTGCCCGCTTTAGCAACAGGGAAACTGATGTAGAAAAAGTTAAGTAATTTACCATAGACTTGCACTGTGACTGTGGCCTTGTCTACACTGCAAACACAGGGGGTGATTGCAGCTGGGGTAGACATACCCGAGCTAGCTAGCTTGGGTTCTAGGGCCGTGAAACCACAGTAGCACAGGCTAGCCACCTGAGTAATTACCCAGGGCTCCAGGCAGACTTGTGGAGCCCACACTGAAGCGCAGGCGACTGTAGCTTCACTACTACCAATAACCAAGCTAGCTTGGGTATGTCCACACCAGCTGATGTCAAGCCCTGCGACTGCAATGCAGATGTGCCCTTTGGCACAGCTGTGACAGGAGCCTAGGTCCTCAGCCCAGTCCCGTCCTTGAATTACTGTACCTTTTTTGAATCTGCATTTGTTTCCAACAAACGCCTGCAGTGTGTGGTCCCATATGCATCTGACTCTCACATTTCACATTCAGAGGAAGGTTTATTTTTAATGCTGATAATGAGATATTAATTTGTCACAGGGGATTGACAGTAAGCAGCATAAAAGCAACTGCCAACATCCACAGCCAAAGTTCTGATAGTGAAATGAAAGGATTAAGATGTGGGAGGGAAATAAGAGAAGCAGCAGCACATGCTTGTGTGAAGAAAGTGTGGGCAAGGATCACTATCTTGGAAGGTCACCAGTTCTGCTTGTAGACAAGGGAAGTTTAGCACACCATTTACTTTGCCAGTAAGGTTTTGTTTTGTTTTTAATGAATATCATGCTCATGAACAGTGCCAAATTGACAGCCCTTAAACTAAAAGCTTCCTCTTGAAAGTTCAGGAACAGAGAGAGGCAACAATGCAAGCTACCTCACACAGTCCTGTTAATATGTCTCATCCCTGACCAGCCAAGCATGAGAGGATAGTTCAGACTCCAATCCTTACCCTCTGTGCTGAGTGTCAGCAGGGAAATCAATTAGTTCCACTTGTCTTATGACTTATGGCTGGGGACACCAGTCATCTGGGAACTAGACTGTAATCATCAACTCATTTCACAGAAGCCATGAGGCATCCTCCCAGACAACTTTTGGTCATTGTTACCTTTGCTGGATTTGAACTATCATCTTACAGCGTCTTTCTTACAGTAATAAAATATGAAGTCAATTTCTTAACTGATCACCCACACCACTTTTCTTAGAGCTCTTTTAATTTTGATTGCTTCGCTAAAGAAAAAGGACTCGGGAGTTGAATTCAGTTTTGTACAGTTGATAAAATATCCTTAACATTAGTAACTAATGGTATAGGATATAAAAAGACAACAATAGTATTGGGCTATGATTCGGTTAAGATAAATTAACAACTGGTCAAAATACCCATTTAGGATTTCAGAATCAAATCATACAACATAAATGGAAAATAATATTTATGATCAACTACTATCTTAGGAAGGTGACTTTGTTTATATTTTTGACTAAGGGCAGGTCTACTGTAGCACCTCTGGTTAAGATGCGCCATGACAATGGGAGAGCACTCTCCTGTTGGCATAATTACTCCGCTTCTGCGGCGGGAAAGTGCCTCCCACCGACAGAGTGCCGATGCAGATAGCGTTTAGGTCTCTGTAACTTATGTCGCTCAGGGGTGTCTTTTTCACATCTCTCAGTGATGCAAGTTAGATTGACTTAAGCAATGGTGTAGACCTGCCCTGAGAGTCCCTCACAATAGGGCCTCATTTGTGTCAATTGGTTATCAATTCCAGTGTTGCTAACACAATAGAGGAAAAACAATCCAAAGCCAGCTGTAAGGTATAAGACAACTTGGCCAACTATTTAGATAATGTAGTGGTACAGGAGGCCCACTGCAGCAGGTGGTGGGGCAGAATCGTCCAGGGAGGCTGTGGAAACCTGCAGCTAATTAGGGCGAGGCTTGTTAGGAGCCAGACAAGAGGCAGCTGCTGGGTCATCCCAGATATAAGGAGCTGCCCAGCAGAGCAGAGGGGAGTCTTTCCCTGACAAGCAAGAGGGGAGGACTGGCTCCCAGGGATAGCACCTTTGATAGAGCAGCACTGGGCAGGCTTAGGGGAGCAGAAGGAAAGCTTCAGCCTGATACCTGCCACCTGAGACCCCTGAAAGAAAGAGCCGAGAAGGTGCAAGGGCCAAGGGGAAGTGGCCCAGGGAGCATAAGCAGTAGAGGGGAGATAAGGAGGGCAGGATATGGCTGCCACCAGTGGGTCCCTGGGCCGGGACCCAGTTTAGTGGATGGGGCTGGGTCCCCTTCTCCCCCCTTACACTGCACCTGGCCATGGAGGAGCATGGCCCGATACAGACTGTGGCTTGCCCCTGAGGCAAGAAGCTAGACTTTGGGGCTGCAGTTGACCACGAGGGCAGGTGCAGGACTGCGGATACCCCCTGAAGGGGAGAGACCTGAGTGAGGCACACCCGGAGGGCTGTGTCCAGAAGAGGACGCCACAAGCCAGGCGGAGGGACAGTTTGAAAGGGCATTTTGAATCATCGGCAGACATATAGGTCATTATCTGACTGGTGCACACCAGCATCTCCAAGAACACCAGGGGTCACTCAGTGAAGTTAATAGGCAGCAGGTTTAAAACAAATAAAAGGAAGTATTTCTTCATACAATTTACAGTCAATTTGTGGAACTTGTTGCCAGGGGATGTTGTGATGGCCAAAGGTATAACTGGGCTCAAAAAAAAAATTAGATAAATTTATGGAGGATAAGTCCATCAATGGCTATTAGCCAAGATGGTCAGGGATGCAACCCCATGTTCTGTGTGTCCCTAAGCCTCTGACTGCCAGATGGTGGGACTGGATGACAGGAGATGGATCACTCGATAATTGCCTTGATTTGTTCATTCACTTTGAAGCACCTGGCATTGGCCACTGTTAGAAGACAGAATATGCGGTACGATTCATGGACCATTGGTCAGACCCAGTATGGCCATTCTTACATTCTTATGTTTTAAGAGGAACCAAGTTGGATTATCCAGCAGAAATAGGATAAAATGGCCTGTCTCCTTCAGTACATCACTTCCTGAAAGCTGAAGACACCTGGAAGGGAGAAGACTGAAGTCCTGGGGCAGCCACCTAGGAGTCCTTCTAGTGGGGAAGGAGTTATAGGCTTCGCCAGTAAGTGAGGCTGACCCCTGGAGCTGTGTGAAGCATGACTACAGCATTGGTAAGGCCAGTGCAGAAGTGGTGATCCATATTCCTTCTCTCCAACACCTCCTTTTTGGAGCTGGGAACCCACAATATGCCCCAAGGAACAGGACATTTTCCCCCTGTCAGAGTAAGCTGATACTACCAAGACTGTGATCACACCCCAAATGGAGGTGCCATAGGCCGGTAGGAAGTGATCCATGGTAGTATAACTTGGGATGGACCAATGAATGGTCCAGATATGGCAACACCCCTTTAGGGCCCTGGATAAGGACCCAGTGGAGTGGGAGGGCCCAGGTCCCCCTACGCTGCTTCTCTCTCTTCCCTATTGTGACAGGACCCCATGGAGAGAAGAAGGGGCATAAAGAAGGGACTAGCCTGCCATGTACAACCCAGCAGGTCCTGCTTGAGGATGAGCGGACTGAAGAGACCTGTGGAGCCACAGCTTGACCACTAGGCCAGTTGGTTTTTCGACTGACCTGCTACACTCCGTTACACACCAAATGCATTCTCTCAGAATAGGCCACTCAGACGGTATGTAGCCTTACTTCTCCCACTCACTAGTTCTCTTTCCTTTCCTCCTTCCCTTCAGTGTCATGATGTCCAGTCACTGAACTCTAAACAGAGTGGAGTCGAATTCTGATTTCATTTACACCTGCACAATGCAGTTGAAAACAGTTTGCAAGGCTGTATGCGAATGAAATTTGGCCTGCCTGTAACAACCTTCTCACAGAACAGTATGGTGCACACTGTAACCTCTGGAGTAAGCAGGGCAGATTGTCTGAATGATGACAGTATTTGCAGGGAGCAAACCCTGGGAGGATTGCAGGTCCCCAGGCAGTACTCAGCCTGAGCATGCTACCTGGCAGCTTACTGGAGGAGGGGACTAGTGGAGCTGTAGCTCACCAAGGGCTTTGCCCACAAAGTTCCTGATTGGGGGAGATATTAAGCCCCGCTGATTGGTTGAGATACACTATTTAAAACAGGAGGAGGCACAGGAAATTGTCTAAGCAACTAGGTGATTCCCTGGCAACTAGGGATTCACTTCAGACTCTGCCTACTCACCTGACCCCTGAGCCCTGTCTCCCTGCCTGTTCCTGATTCCTGCCTTCCTTATCCTAGATCCTCCTCCACTTCCGGTTCCTGCTTTCCTGCCTTGCTCCTCCACCCAACCCCTGACTCCAGCTCCAGCTTGATCCTTGGCTTAGGGCCTGACTCCGTCTCTCTCTCTAACCCCCAGCTCTGGATCTTGATTCCCACCACAAGGTCTGGCTGCTCACATCCTGGACCTCACATTGCCTCATAAATAGTGCCGCCTACAGCTGAGTTATCCTATATGATTAAGGCTGGGATTTTCAAAATCACCTAAGTTCCCATTGAATTTGCACGGAACTTGGGCACCTAACTCCTTTAGGTTCTTTTGAAAATATCAGTCAGCATCTTTACCTCTTCTAACAAAGTAGAGGTGAAGAAAAAGCTGCAGAGGGACATACAGAAAAGGCAGGTGGTTAGACTTAGGGGCAGAGGGGAGATATTGATGAGTTTACTAATTCATTTGTTAGAGTGTTTAAAAGGGAACTGAGTGACTGATCAATCTATCATCATTGCCATATCCATCAACTGTATACTGCCCTGAGGAAACCTAGCAGGAACCAGCGCTAGCATGAAAAAGCATCCTTGGCTATAGTGAATCTCAAAGAAAAGGTCCTCCCTTGGTGTTCACACCTCAACTGCTAGAAGAAGACCTCATCCTCCCTGATTGAACTAACCTCGTTATCTCTAGACTGATTCTTGCCTGCATATTTATACCTACTTCTGGAAATTTCCACCAAATGCACCTGACGAAGTGGGTATTCACCCACGAAAGCTCATGCTCTGTTAGTCTATACGGTGACACAGGACTCTGTCGCTTTTTACAGATCCAGACTAACACGGCTACCCCTCTGATACTAAAGAAAAGGATGTGGCCATCATTGTTTCTGTGGGACCCACAAATCCTAGTCACACCAAAGTCAATGAGACTCACAACAAGCAACATTTCTGCACCTCCAGTGTGGCGCTATCTGCCCTTCCATGTGCTCAGGGTCAATGTGGTTCCATCCCAACAGCGGATTCTGCAATGACTCTGGTTCCCTTCACAGGCATCACTGCATTCCTCCAGGCTAACAGTCCCAGTCCACTCAGCAGGATCACCCATGGCAGCTGTAGTAGAGAGAGCAAAAGCCTGGAGCACTGGGCCTGGTGCAAGATTTGAGGCCTGAACCAGAGGCTGTGAATTAAAGTTAGGCCAGGTATTAAAGTAGAAGCTTACAAGTTTACTGTTTAGTACATGGACTTGGCAGAGTTGTTGCTAGCATATTAGGCACTAGGTAGTTACATAACTATTTTTTAAGGCTAGTTCAGATATACACCAATTTAGTATAAGATAAGATGGTTTGACAACAATAAATAGGGTTGTTGTATTTAAGATGTTAGCAACAAGGGGAGGTAACAAACAGATGTTGTGACATATGCAAAGTGGTGTGTAAGTTGTGTATTTCAATTGTTTGTTTTAGCCTATAAATGTCAGGGTACTTCACCTTGATTTTTTGTGTGGCATAGGAAACGGCAAAAAATCTCACTTCATCCATCAAAGCACCCAGGGATCTTTTCCTGACTCACACAACTGAATTCTTTGTATGCGCAAACCTGCTAGAAGAGGCCTTTCTTCAAAGTCACATACCCTTTTTTCCTCTAATTGTTTAATTGATCCTGAAGTGGATTCTGCTCTGAAGCACCAGACCTGAAATTGATATGACTTTATGCTGGGATCTTCAAAGGAGTTTACAGGAGTTAGGTATCCAAATCCTACTGGGGGCAAATGGGATCTGCACGCTAACTCCCCTTATGCTTCTGTGAAGTCCCAGTCCAAGTGCCAGTTAGTCTCCAGGGCAAGCCAGCTCAGAACACAGCATACCAATGTTCACCACTGGCTGAGTTTCCAGTTCCAAATCTGCTTTCAGGTACTGACCATGCTATTTAAAGCCCTTTGTGTGCCTCAGAAACAAAAGCTTCAAGTTGCTGACCTTTGCACAAGTAATGTAGCTCAGAGTACAACATCTACTGCATTACAGAGACTACAGATGAACTCCTGGGGAAAGAAAACCTAAAGAAGAAACCTTGGATCATGGAGAAGATTATTGAGTTATGTGATCAATGAAGGAAGCTAAGAGTGCAAAGGAAGATGGATGAAACTGCAAGAGTGCAATATTCCTGTATGACATGAGAAATAGAGGCACTGATTAAACTGGGAAAAGAGAATTGGTTTGAACAATAGTCGATATGCAGAACTTTTGCAGCACTAAGAAGATTTCCAAATCATCAAGGCTCTTTCAAAAGTTTTCTCTGGCAGAAAAACACAATTTCACCCAACACTTTGGTTAGTATTGCTGCGAAACTGTTGTGATGGGTTGGGTCACAGAAACCCCCCTTGGGAACTGTCACTTGATGTGCTAAGACTACCTCTAAGCCTGTTATCCCTGGCAGCTTGGGACTTCAGTGCCCTGCCTGGTTGTGCCAGACATGCTAGCCTGCTACAAACACAGACCCACGTCTGAACCACGTCCCCCAAAACCTGCAGACTTAACTGAAAACAGCTTAAGAAGTGCTCATGTCTCCAACACCCATAAATTCAGTGCTCATGTCTCCAACACCCATAAATTCAGTTCCCAATGGGGTCCAAACCCCAAATAAATCCATTTTACTCTGTCTAAAGCTTTTACAGGGTAAACTCATAAATTGTTCGCCCTCTATAACACTGATAGAGAGATATGCACAGTTGTTTGCTCCTCCAGCTATTAATACTTGCTCTGGGTTAATTAATCAGTAAAAAGTGATTTTATCAAATATAAAAAGTAGGATTTAAGTGGTTCCAAGTAATGACAGACAGAACAAAGTAAGTTACCGGGCAAATTAAAACAAAAACACACTGGCTAAGTCTATTAAAAAATAATTGCAGTTAAATCTCACCCTCAGAGATGTTCCAATAAGTTTCTTTGACAGACTAGACTTCCTCCTAGTCTTGGTCCAGCAATCACTCACACTCCTGTAGCTACTGTCCTTTGTTCTAGTTTCTTTTAGGCATCCTTTGGGATGGAGAGGCTATCTCTTGAGCCAGCTGAAGACAAAACAGAGAGGTTTCCCTGGGCCTTACATAGTCTTTCTTGTGGGTGGAAACCCCTTGTGTTTTCCTCAGGGCCGGCTCCAGCTTTTTTGTCGCCCCAAGCGGCAAAGAAAAAAGAAAAAAAAGTTGCTATCGGCGGCACTTCAGTGACAGCTCTATCACACCGCTTCCTTCTTTGGAGGCAATTTGGTGGCCAGTCCTTCCTGCCGAGAGGGACTGAGGGACCCGCTGCCAAATTGCCACCAAAGACCTGGATGTGCTGCCCCTTCCCATTACTGCTCCAAGCACCTGCTTCCTGCGCTGGTGCCTGGAGCCTGCCCTGGTTTTCCTATGTCAGGATTTCTCAAACAGGAGTTGCTGCTTCTGTAGGGAAAGCCCCTGATGGGCCGGGCCGGTGTGTTTACCTAACCCACCTGCCGGTCTGGCTGATAACGGCTCCCACTGGCCACAGATCGCTGCTCCAGGCCAATGGGTGCTGCTGGAAGCAGCGCAGGCCGAGGGACTTGGCTGTATGTTAGCTATTCTTCACACACTACTGACAAGGAGGTAATCACCTGAATTTACGGCACAACTGGAGTGACACCTGATATCATCAAGGTGATCTGACAAAAAGTTTGCAGGAGACATGAGTAAGATGAGCAGAAGAAGAATGCCAAAGCAAATATTTCAGGGACTGGTGTCAGGGGCAGAGGCCACCCATGATGAGTGTAGTTTGATAATGTGGCTGACTGGATGGGATGCGGTATCGTATGCTTCTCAATGACCTATGTGAAGATCCCAGAACATGCAAGCAGATTGCTAGCCAATGACTTGTGTGTTGTGGAGCAGAGACGACCCGTGCCTGCCAATAGTGGGGGGGAGGGCAGAGCGAGGGCAGCCAGCTTCAGTAGTGTTACTGAGCATGCTCAGTCTGCATGCGCATGCTCCGTAGAAGTTAAGCAGCAAATCTGGCATGGCCCCACATACCCCATCTCCACTTCACCTCTGATTGTGTGTACTGTTCATTGTGATGTGACGCAATGGTGCTTTGCAATACGAGAGAACGTATGGAGGCATGTGCCTCAGTCTCTCTGAAAGACGGCCCTTTCCTCTACCATTGCTGTGGGAGCCAAAATTGACAGGAACTCTGGCAGACCCCACAGTTTAGAGGGAGGAGTGACCTGAGAACAGGGAGTTCTTGATAGAAGGCCTCAAGCCACAGCATGGTCCACTACCAGAAATCAGAATGAGCCCTCACCTTACAATACAGCTCTTCATACAATCCTCGTCTCAGAATGCAGTAATAGAATGACCCAGTGACCTTCTCCAGGTAACCAGCCACCAAACTAATCCTGCTTGAGACATTAGTTATCACAAGGGAAATGGAGAGTGTTTGTGTCTTTTATTTAGGCGGCATTAGATATGCCTTATTTCTGTTTGTGACATGTACTGCGGAGATGGCCACATTAGAAAGGCAGATAGATACTGTGCTGCTACTTTGCTTTTCAGAGGTCATTTAGTTGAAGACTATATGATCAGAAGCAATTCTGGTTTGGTGTTGAATACGCACTAGGACTTTTCTGGAACAAACTCTTTCTCTGCATTTACTTATCGCTTTTTGCAAAAATAAATAAAGACTGACAATCCCTTCCCCACCATTCCCCCAAACTCTCTTTCTTCCTCAGTTCTCATTGCGATGTATCTCACTGTGAAATCCTGCCAGATAATTTAACATCTCTCACTGCTTGATCCTAGGGGCTCAATTTGTTATTTACTGATTCTGCTCTTGTCATTAGCTATGACCAGAGATCAGCTTGCATTATTCCTAGCAGGTTCTCTAACACATTGGTTCTTGAACCAATCACTTACTAGATCCATCACTTCTGGCCATATTTTGTGCTACGTGCCTCAAGTGCTAGTGGGCTGGTGATAGCCTAATAACCACTATTATAGTGCCTGCTTTTGCCACAGGGGGAGAAAAGGGCTTGCCTCATATCTTATCAACACTGTATTTAATAGAGGTAAAGGGTGGGTCATCACATGTATTTCTGTGCCAGGGCAGAATTGTTCCCTCATATGTGGTGGACCTGTTATTTAAAAATTTCTAACTTTAGTAACTGCTGTTTAACATTCTTCTGAGATACTAGTGGAATGGAAAGAATGTTATTACCATATAACAAGACTAGGGTATGTTTCCCCCCAAATATAGAACAGAAATATTAATTGAATACTTCTGCCTTTTCCACATTATTATTGATAAGTCAGTACCATCGTCAGGTCAGGCTGGATTACAGCTGGCCATTTATTACAGTGCTATAAATGAGCCTCCATGATCATTTACCATAGGTAAAGCCTCTCAGACAAAGAGCAGAATCACTGCCCAGAAGAGCTTGACATCTCAATACATAACCTTGAACAATTACAGGACAATACAAGAGAGGAAAAGGCTCAGGGTGATCAGCAGCCACTGCACGGTTCATGTTACAGGTGGGTTCCCAGGGGTTTATTATGCAAGAAAAGGAGGCAGCTTGGCCTTTGTTAGTGGGCAGGCTGGGCCAAGGATCAGTTAGCAATCTGCCATTGCATGGTGGGGAATGGATGAAAAAGTCCAAGGGATCAGCTCAAGAAAAATATGGGCAGCGAGGGGAGGTGAAAGGCTTGGCCGTGTGTATTCCATGAGCTATCTATTCCCTGGTGTACATTTTGTATTAATAGTTTCATAGAATTTAAGGCCAGTAGGGGTCATTAGAGATCTAGTCTGACTTCCTATCTGCCACAGTCTATTAAGTCTCACCCATTTATCCCTGTATAGAGCCCAATAATTTGCATCTGGCTAAAATATATCTTCCTTACCTGCCTGTATAACCACCAATACATTACAAAGCAGCTGCTCCATCCATTGGAACATAACAAGAAGGAAGAATACAGTCCATCCTACCTGCAGATCATACAGGTATTGCCCAAATGTGTGAAAGAGCTACCAATAACATACCTGTGCTGTGTGCACAAAGTGAATGACACTGGTGCAAAGATGCGGCTCAATCCCACTCCCATTGAACAGCAAAATTTCTATTGCCTAAATAGAATCAAGGTCAAGCCCTATACAGTTCTTTGAGTCCGATACAATGTTGCACTGAGCTACAAATAACTTTTGTCACTACCCAGACTTAGTTTGTTGCTTTCAGAACACGCTGACAAACACGAAGTGGCGAGCACCCTTATCCCGGGATGATGTTTACTTCTGATCTAGAACAGTTCAGTTGCAGATTGGTAATGACTGAAGTTGGGTGCTCAGAGAACTTTTTCCCACAGAGTTTCAGAATGCAGGAGGGAGAAGTGTCCCGGTGTGAAATGAAGTAATAAAAAGTATGTTACATTCTTATTTTGAAATACAGAGCTTATGAAAAATTCAAAAGGTAATGCTTGCCTTTTGTTTGCTGGCAGTGAATCTAGTTTGCAGTTCAAGGAAAGGAAGATGATTATTTTGGGGTGCTTTAATGTTTGGGAGCTTTTAAGTGGAGATAGATTTGTTCTGTCTGTTGTTGATACACTGGAAGTTCTTGAAGACTGATATTGCTCTGCCCATGTTTTTATTCAGATTGTCACTTGTAATGAAATAGAATTTAATTTTACTTTCCTAAATGCATTATATTTTTCTCCTCTTAATATCAAAAGAGTGTGCAGAGATTTTTATCACTGTTCACAAACATATCGGTTTTAAAAACAAATATATGTAAAGAATTGATGTTTTTATAGTCGCTTAAATTTATTATTTAGTTCTATTTCTTCAGTCATAGCAAGAATATATTTTTTATGAATACCGTGGTATACTTAATTCTTAAAGACAATTTACACACTAAAAATAAATAGTAAAATCCCAGTAGGTTTCAACATGTTGACACATTTTGGAATGAGAATAGTAATGTGGATGACTGCTAACTTTAAAATACGTAAGATGGATATTCAAAAGTGATCAATAGCAAGACCAGTGTTTGGTAAGAGCAGAAAAACATAGTCACCTAGAGATTTACAGCACTATGCCTTTGCTCTTCAGGCTAGCCACCGCCTGGGGTGAAAGTAAGGCGATACGGGCTAGTATGGTGTACCGGTAAAAGGTGACTGCTGGTACCGGCCCATGCAGCTGACTTTAATGTGCTGCTGCGGCAGTGCTTTAAAGAACCCTGCTTAAAGTGCTGCCTTGGCAGTGCTTTAACGTTGCAGCTCCTTCTGCGCCTCCCATGGGTGGCTCCGCCGGGTCCCTAGTGGCAGGGCCGCCAACGGGGAGAGTGAGAGGCAAAAGAAGCAGCTGCCCTGGGGTTGGCGATTTAAAAGGGACCGGGGCTTTGGCCGCTGCTGCCGCTACCACAGCAGCAGCCAGGGCCCCAGGCCCTTTAAATTGCCTCTGGAGCCTTGGGTGGCGCGGGTCAAACAGCACGGATGGGCTGGCTGGGGGACTCTGAACCCCCCCAGCCCCATCTCTTCTGCTCAAGTCCCCGCCCTTCCTGGAAGGGGCAAAGCCCCCCCCCCCTACCAGTCAGAGATAAATTTTACTTTCACCCCCTCTCTTCTTCTCCTCCTTTTATAGGCAGGTTGTTGCTCAGGCCTGCCACTTCCTCCTCTACATCATCCATCTGATCTGAACAGTCTGTCTCTATCCCTCCTGCTAGATAACCTAGGCATGTCTCACTTGCGATTCCCAGCACTTCCCTGTCCTCACTCCAGCCTATCCACAATGCAGCTGGTAAACTCATCTTCTGCTCTGCCTCCTCAAATCCTTTCACTGTTTTCCTATTCAAGCTCATCACTGCTGAAGACACTGAACAACCTCATCCATGCCTGCATCTTTTTCTCCCTCATTATTATGCTCCTCCTAAGCCACTTTCTTTAAGGCCTCCCTCATCTCCCCTTCCCACTCTTGGCTTCTCCCATTCTTTCACACAGCTGGAACTGCCATCCACTTATTTATAAAGCATCTTCTCTGCCCTTCTACAAACTTCTCCTTAATTCCCATTTCTTCCTCTAAGCTGTCCTCTGTTAGCGTTCTCACCCAGGTTAACTCCAGACCTTCCTGTACTGTTGCCTCAGCATGATAGCCTGTATATACTTACATGATACGGATATTACTAGATTTCATAACAATCTAGGGTAGCAATTCAGTTTACTTTCATATTATCTGCAAGTTAACAGGTAAATAGTGGTCCTTCTGCAATGATAGTTCTATGGACCAAATTCTGCCCTTGGTTACACTCAAGCAGCGTCCCACATGAGTCAGGATTTGTCCTGTCATGTATTTGTAAGTAAAATAGAGAAGATCTGATCTCCTTATCTGACTTGCTTTATAATCCTCTTAGCTTACAGATGCACCTTCCTGATATAAGGAAAGTGAGAAATCTGTAATTCATGATGAATTTATATGGTTAATGCCATCTGATAAAATACAAGGATATAAAGCCAAGACCTGAATGCTGACAAGGACCTTGAAGTAAAATTCAGTTCTTATGATGGACAAGTTTTGCCAGGCTCAAGAAATATTATTGTATGGTTAGCAGAGTGGAAGAGCAACAGAAAGATGCAAAAACAGGAGGAAACAAACAGGAGTGACTTTTGCACGAAGCTCAACCCTCATTACAGCTCAAAAGATAGATACATATGCATTAATTGGATAATGGTTTTCATGAAACCAATTAGAATGCAGCTCTGATACATCAGTCTACTTTCTCTTCTCTGTCCCTGCTATAGGTATATAGATTACACCACTTCTCTTGAGGGCTTGCTGATTTTTTTCTTCTTCCCTCCTAAGTCACAACTTTCCCAAAGAGAATTGTTTGGGAACTGTTATTAAAGTTCCTTTCTGTTCTAATAAGGAAGAACTCTGAGACTCTCCATGCTTCCCATATGTTAGGTGCCAATTTGCTTGCCATATGGTTCTAGAAATCATAGAATCATAGAGCTGGTAGGGAAGTCAAGAGGTCTTCAAGTCCAGCCCCTTGCACCAAGGAAAGACCAAGTATACCTATACCATTCCTGACAGGTGTTTGTCTAACCATTTCTTAAAAAACTTATGATGGGGATTCTACAACCTTCTTTGGAAGCCTGTTCCAAGACTTAACTACCCTTATAATTAGAATTTTTTTCCTAATATCTAACCTAAAACTCTCACTGCAGATTAAGACCATTACTTATTGTCCTACTTTCAGTGGATTGATCACCGTCCTCTTTATAACAGCCCTTAACACGTTCAAAGATTGTTATCAAGTCTCCCTGAGTCTTCTTTTCTCAAGACTAAACATGTCCAGTTTTTTTAACCTTTCCTCATTGGTCAGGTTTTTTAAACCTTTTATCATTATTGTAGCTCTCTCTTGGACTGTCCCCAATTTGTTCACACCTTTTCTAATGTGTGGTGCCCAGAAGTAGATACAGTACTTCAGATGAGTGCCAAGTAGAGTGGGACAATTAGCTCCCATGTTTTATTTATGACCACAGGTGCTGACTTTTATTTTTCCTGATGAGTGCTCCACCCTGCTGTGCCCCAATGCCCGCTGAACAACCGTGGCTGGTGGGTGCTGAGCACCCCGTATTTTTTTCCGTGGGTGCTTGAACCCTGGAGCATCCACAGAATTGGCACCTATGCTTATGACACTACTCTTAATACACTCTAGAATATTGGCCATTTCCACAACTGCATCATGTTGGCTCATGTCCACTATAACCCCCAGATCCTTTACTGCTGTACTTCTGCCCACCCAGTCATTCCTAATTTTGTAGTTGTATGTTTGAGTTTTCCTTCCTAAAGTGTAGAGTACTACACTTGTCTTTATTGAATTTCATCTCATTAATTTCAGACCAATTCTCTAATTTGTCAAGGTCAGTTTGAATTTTAATCTCCTCCCAATTTCATATCCTCTGCAGATTTTGTAAGCATACTCTCCACACCTTATCCAACTCATTAATGAAAACGTGAATAGTACCAGACCCAGGACTGACCCCTACAGGACCTCACTAGATATGGCACATCTATGGCTCCCCCACCTCTCTCATCCACTAGGCGAGTAACCCTGGTAAGAAAGGACATTAGATTGGTTTGGCATGATTTTTTTCTTGACAAATCCGTGCTGGCTATTATTTATAACCCTATTGTCCTCAAGGTGTTTACATACCGATTGTTTAATAATTTGTTCTAGGATCTTCCCAGGTATGGAAGTTAGGTTGGCGAGTCCACAATTTTCCAGATCCTCTTTGCTCCTCTTTTTAAAGGTGCGTACTGTGTTTGCCCTTCTCCCGTTGTCTGGGATCTGACCTGTCCACTATGAGTTCCAAAATTGCTCTGAAATCAACAAGATACAATTAAATAAAGAAAAGTACAAAGAACTTCACTTAGGAAGGAAAAATCTAATGCATAACTACAAAGTGGGGAATAACCACTTAGGGGGTAGTACTGTTGAAAAGGATCTTGAGGTTTGTGATGGGGTTCCCAGAGTGCAACCTGGACTGTGCGACCGCTGAGCCCTCTGTCCCACCAGCCTGGGCTGCCTCTCACTCTATGATGCTGTTAGCAAGCTACAAACCTCTAACAGGCACTGCACTTACACAGACATCCACAGACAGGGACACATCCAACTGAGTTAAATGAATGCCTCTCCTAGCCACTCATGAACCAACAATGGAGAGAGGCACCTGTCATAAACAGATAGCTAAGGGTTAATGTTCTTTTACCTGTAAAGCGGTAACACCAGTAACCTGAAACACCTGACCAGAGGACCAATCAGGAAACAAGACTTTTTCAAATTTGGGTGGAGGGAAGTTTGTGTGTGAGTTCCTTGTTCTTTGTCTTGGGTCTGACCCTCTCGGCTATGAGAGTGATTTTTCTATCTCCTGCCTTTCTAATCTTCTGTTTCCAAGTTGTAAGTACAAAGATAGGAAGACATAGGTTTATATTGTTTTCTTTTGTATTTACATGTGTATAGTTGCTGGAATGTGTTAAATTGTATTCTTTGTGGATAAGGCTGTTTATTCATGTTTCTTTTAAGCAATTGACCCTGTATTTGTCACCTTAATACAGAGAGACCATTTTTATGTATTTTTCTTTCTTCTTATAAAGCTTTCTTTTTTAGACCTGTTGGAGTTTTTCTTTAGTGGGAATTCCAGGGAATTAAGTCTGCAACTCACCAGGGAATTGGTGGGAGGAAGAAGTCAGGGGGAAAATCTCTTTGTGTTAGATTTACTAAGCCTGACTTTGCATACCCTCTGGGTGAAGAGGGAAGTACTTGTGTTTCCAGGACTGGAAACGGGGAGGGTGGAGTCCCTCTGTTTAGATTCACAGAGCTTGCTTCTGTGTATCTCTCCAGGAACCCAGGGAGGTAACACCTGGAAGGGAGAAGGGGGGGAAATGGTTTATTCCCCTTTGTTGTAAGATTCAAGGAATTTGGGTCTTTGGTGTCCCCAGGGAAGGTTTTTGGGGGGACCAGAGTGCCCCAAAACACTCTAATTTTTTGGGTGGTGGCAGCTTTACCAGGTCCAAGCTGGTAACTAAGCTTGGAGGTTTTCATGCTAACACCCATATTTTGGACCCTAAGGTCCAAATCTGAGAAATATGTTATGACAGCACCAGCCAATTCTCCCCAGCTTCACAGCCTTGCACCTCAGAACTCTACCATCTTGCCCTGGTCAGAAACCTATCCGATGTAAGTTCATTACCCTTTCTGCCCCTCCCTTAATGTGGAGAGGACACACACTAGCCTTTGTAAACTGAACTGAGATTTCCCAAGCAATTCAACCAAAACACAGTTTAAGTGATTATAAGTAGTAAGCGTAGAGATCAAAGTTAGTTACTAAGAAATAAAAGTAAATTTGCAATCTGAGTTCTATAAACTAAACAGGATTTGAATCAAGCAGTGTCTCATTCTGACAGATGGTACAAACAGGTCATAGATCTCCATACACAGGCTGGAACTCTCCTCCAGCCCAGGACCACGCTCCCCAGTTCAAAATCTTTGTCCTCCAGTTGCGTTTCCAGGTGTTGAGTTGTGGAGGGAGTGAGGCTCTCTTCCCCTCTTTATAGTTTCTTTCAGCTTGTGGGAAAGATGTTTTGCTGTGATGGGTGTCAAGCAGTTTCCATTGTCTGTGTGCCCTCTCTGAGAAGTCTACATTGTATACAGTTCCTGAGATAGTTGATTCTCTTTAATGGGCCATCAGCATACCTGATTACCCCATTGTTGTACCTGAAAGGCTGATTATGGGTGTTACCAACCTCACAAAATATTTCAGTAACACACACTTAGCAGCAGCAAAGAGTCCTGTGGCACCTTATAGACTAACAGACGTTTTGGAGCATGAGCTTTCGTGGGTGAATACCCACTTCGTCAGATGCATGTAGTGGAAATCTCCAGGGGCAGGTATATATATGCAGGTAAGCTAGAGATAATGAGGTAGTTCAACCAGGGAGGATGAGACCCTGTTCTAGCAGTTGAGGTGTGAAAACCAAGGGAGGAGAAACTGGTTCTGTAATTGGCAAGCCATTCACAGTCTTTCTTTAATCCTGAGATGATGGTGTCAAATTTGCAGATGAACTGAAGCTCAGCAGTTTCTCTTTGAAGTCTGGTCCTGAAGTTTTTTTGCTGCAGGATGGCCACCTTAAGGTCTGCTATAGTGTGGCCAGGGAGGTTGAAGTGTTCTCCTACAGGTTTCTGCCATTCCTAATATCAGGACACTCCCTACACTAACAACGGAACAAATCAACATACCCTTAGAGCCCCGACCAGGGTTATTCTATCTACTACCCAAGATCCACAAACCCAGAAATCCTGGACGCCCCATCATCTCGGGCATTGGCACTCTCACTGAAGGATTGTCTGATATGTGGACTCTCTACCCAGACCCTATGCTACTAGCACTCCCAGCTATCTCCGTGACACCACTGATTTCCTGAGGAAACTACAATGCATTGGTGACCTTCCAGAAAACACTATCCTAGCCACCATGGATGCAGAGTCCCCGACATAGGACAGACTTTTCTTCTGGGCTGAGTGTGTAGTTGGATAGATTGACGATATTGCTGAGTGGGTTGGGGGTACCACGGTTGTGGCCCCATGAGGCAAGCAGGAGTTTAGACAGCTTACAGTCCTTTTTCCTTTGTAGAGAGGTGAAGTGAGTAATGTAAACCTCTCCAACACATCATCAGGGACTTACAACACATCCTGGACAATGATCCCACACTCTCACAGGCCTTGGGTGGCAGGCTAGTCCTTGCCCACAGGCAACCTGCCACCCTGAAACATATTCTCACCAGTAACTGCACACCGCACCATAGTAACTCTAGCTCAGGAACCAATCCATGCAACAAACCTCGATGCCAACTCTGCCCACATATCTACACCAGCGACACCATCACAGGACCTAACCAGACCAGCTACACCATCACCGGTTCATTCACCTGCACATCCACCAATGTAATATACGCCATCATACGCCAGCAATGCCCCTCTGCTATGTACATCGGCCAAACTGGACAGTCACTACGGAAAAGGATAAACGGACACAAATCAGGTACTAGGAATGGCAATATACAGAAACCTGTAGGAGAACACTTCAACCTCCCTGGCCACACTATAGCAGACTTTAAGGTGGCCATACTGCAGCAAAAAAACTTCAGGACCAGACTTCAAAGAGAAACTGCTGAGCTTCAGTTCATCTGCAAATTTGACACCATCAACTCAGGATTAAACAAAGAATGTGAATGGCTTGCCAACTACAAAACCAGTTTCTCCTCCCTTGGTTTTCACACTTCAGCTGCTAGAACAGGGCCTCATCCTCCCTGATTGAACTAACCTCATGACCTCTAGCTTGCTTGCATATATATACCTGTCCCTGGAAATTTCCACTACATGCATCTGACGAAGTGGCTATTCACCCATGAAAGCTCATGCTCCAAAACGTCTGTTAGTCTATAAGGTGCCACAGGATTCTTTGCTGCTTTTACAGACTCCATCTTGGTGCTGTGATTCTGCACAGGGGAACAAAGGGATTTCTGTCCACAAGAGAAAGAATATAAAAGTCCCTGGAAATCCCTCTATTTGGTCTTCAGCTGGCTCAGAAGATAGCCTCTCCACCCCAAAGAGATGCCTGAAAGAAACTGGAACAAAGGACATTAACTACGGGGAGGGGGAGGGCGGTGAATGATTGCTGGACCCAGGAGTCTAGTCTGTGAAAGAAGCTTATTGAAACATCTCTGAGGGTGAGATTTACCTGCATTTAGTTTTTTTCCTGTATTAGGCTTAGACCTGTGTGTTTTTGTTTTAATTTGCTCGGTAACTTACTTTGTTCTGTCTGTCATTACTTGGAAGCACTTAAATCCTACTTTTTATATTTAATAAAATCACTTTTTGCTTATTAATTAACCCAGTTAAGTAATTAATACCTGGGGAGCAAACAACTGTGCATATCTCTATATCAGTGTTATAGAGGGCAAACGATTTATGAGTTTACCCTGCATAAGCTCTATACAGAGTAAAATGGATTTATTTGGAGTTTGGACCCCATTGGGAACTGGGTATATGGGTGTTGGAGACATGAGCACTTCTTAAGCTGTTTTCAGTGAAAGCTTGTATCTTTGGGGGACGTGATTCAGACCTGGGTCTGCGTTTGTAGCAGGCTAGCATATCTGGCTCAACAAGACAGGTTACTGAAGTCCCAAGCTGCTAGGGAAAACGGGTTCAGAGGAAGTCTCAGCACATCAGGTGGCAATCCCAAAGGGGTTTCTGTGACCCAACCCATCACAACTAGATGATCCCAATGTGCCCTTCTGTCCCTAAAATCTATGAACTTATGAGACTGTCACACATGCTTAGCATCCAGACTCAATACCTCTTTTTACATTGATCAAATACAATGATGGAGCAGAAGTACAAAACTATAGCTACTAAAATCCACAGATGTTTGGGGTTTTAAAACAGTTGTTTCTACTAAGGTGAGAAAAGTCACCTTCACTAAAGCAGATATCATCACCAAATTTTATAGAGCCAGGGAGATTCTCCTGCTCATATCTCCCCTCCCGCTCCCAGGCTTTGAAGTCTTTTCAGAAAGGAAATACAGTTAAAAAGATCAGCCACCTTTGAACACACAAATCTCTGGGGCAGCAAGAAGTTGTTTTGTTTTGTTGTTAGTAAATTAAGTATTCTGTTGGTGAAGCATAATTTAGCCAAGCTATTAAAATGCAACCATGGATCTCATTAATGAAAAGTTGCTAATTTAGCTTTTCTCCAATTATGGTCATAAAATCTGGTGAAAAAAAATACCACTGATTCCTTCTTTCTATTGCCTGTAGCAGGACAACAAGGCGGAAACAAAACTGAAAGACCATTTTTCAGGCAAGAGAAAATGAAATCAATTAATGTCCTTTTCCTTTTTAAACTCCCTTCTCCCTGCCTTCCTATCCATCTTTCTCTGTCAAGAATAATATAACATGTTTCCTTAGGACTAAGAATGCATAAACCTGATGGAAGTTCATTTTTATGTGAACACCCGATTTGCAAAATTGTGTTGTGTTCACACTGTTTCCTTCCAGTAACTTAAATCCATGAGGCTTGATTCAGTTCTCGTCTGGATGAGTTTTATATTCATACTGCTCTATTGGGTTGTTTTTCCACTACACTGCATTTTGTGCAGTGATTTACATCTGTGCAAAAAGTGCTGCTTTAGTACCATTTTGCATTCATTGGGCAGAGAGGTAAATACTATCCATGATACAATGCAGTGGAGAATAGGACCATTGGTTCACTGGAATTTCTCCTGATTTACACCTGTATGAAAGCTGAATCAGGATCATTTTAGTTTTCAAGAGTGATTTAGCTGTGACTCTAGACTATGGCCCAGGGGCCGCATCCAGCCCTTCAGACTTTTAATCTGGCTCTCGAACTCCCACCAGGGAGTGGGGTCTGAGGTTTGCCCCACTCCACCACTCCAGCCAGGGAACGGGGTTCAGGGCTTATCCCGCTCCATGCATGTCGTGGCTCTGCACAGCTCCCAGAAGCAGATGCATGTCCCCCTCCGGCTCCTACACATAGGGGCAGCCAGGGGCTCCGCGTACTGCCTCCGCCCCAATCGCCACCCCTGCAACTCCCATTGGCCAGGAACCATGGCCAAAAGGAGCTGCAAGGGTGATGCCTGCAGACGGGGCAGCGTGCAGAGCTGCTTGGCCATGTCACCATGTAGGAGTCAGAGGGGGGACATACATCTGCTTCTGGGAGCTACTTGAAGTAAGCACTGCCAGGAGACTGCACCCTGACCCCCTGCTGTGCCCCAACCCAGAACTCCGTCCTGCTCTCCGAACCCCTTGGTCCCAGCTCGGAGTACCTTTCTGCACCCACAGCCCCTCATCCCCAGCCCGGAGCCCCCTCTCACACCCTGAACTCCTCATTTCTGGCCCCACTCCACAGCCCATACTCCCAGCCCAAGCCCGCACCCCAACCTCCAATTTCATGAGCATTCATGGCCCGCCATCCAATTTCCATACCCAGATGTGGCCCTTGGGCCAAGAAGTTTGCTCACCCCTGGTCTAGAAGAACCACCAAAACTTTAGGATAGTACAAATGTGTATCTGATGTACAGTCTATTCTATTCTATTCTATATTCCTCACGCATCACCACATAGTCTAAATGCCTTCTAGTAGTGCATTAACCAACGTGATTAACATTTTTCAAATATTTCTTCTCTTATCCCCACCCACCTGGGAGAGAAGACTTTACAATAGAATATTGTGTTTTAGATATTTTTATATAATACACACATGTTGCTATGTGTTTATGTTGGAGAAGGCAAGGTTAAATAAATGGACCTTGCACTTGAAGTGAGAGGGGTGAGGTATGTGATGGTCCTTAGTTCCCAGGGGAGTTCATTCACAGTCTCAGATGGGCCATCAAGAAAGCTCTGTTTCTTACACAGACAAGCTCTACCTTAATTGTAGAAAGCTCTATTGTGCCAGGGAAGTGAAATTGTCAACAGTGGTCTTCATTCCAGAGCTTTAGTTGATCTTTTAGATACCCGGGACCCAGGCCACTGAGCACCTTAGAGATAAACCCCAAGACTTTGAACTTCATTCAGTGGTCTGTGGGAAGCCAGTGTAGGGAGTGGAGAACAGATTGCTGTACTCATGGTAGCCAGTGCTGCTGAGGAGATGGTGCAGCATTCTGTACCAGCTGGAGTTTCCAAGCCCTGAACACTTCATACCCAGGAACATTGCTTTGCTGTAGTCCAGCCAAGAGGTGAAGTAGGTGTGTATAACAGGCCAGGTCACTGTTTGCCAGGATGGTATAGATGCTAAGCCACATTCTTTTTTCATTTATATTGGTGTAAATCAGGAGTAATTCAAATGACTTACTCCAGACTGACACCAGTGTAATGTATCCAAACTTGGCCCAGTAATAATAAATACAATTTACCCATGTCTATTCAGAGGACAACTTATTTTTGATCTAATATAGAGAGGGGGCACATTGAAATGATATCTTACAGTCCATGTACATGGAAAAAGGCTGCCAAGTCTGTCTGTATAAATCCCCAAAACTGCTCTTTTCCTCTGTTTGAAAAAAAAAATAAAAAGGAGAGAAAATGACTTTTGACTCTGCTAACTGGGAATACAGGCAAAGGGTCCACTTACTATGTATTATCTGGGGACCAATAGTTATAAATGTGTAGGTCTGAAAACAGACTCTACATAGTATAATAATGCTTAGTACAATGTGTATTAAACACCCAGGAGTCAGGTTTGTCGGAAGAGAAAACACAATATTTACCCTCAAAAGTCTGAGCACAGGCTTAGAGAAACTTCTAGTTTACACTGGGCATGCTCAGAGATCTCATATGAGTATAGTCCTACCCATACTAGTGTCATATCATATTTTTGCACAGGTGCTTCCGCAATAGGGTTCTGATACCTATGACAACAGCACTTCTTAGTTCCATGGCACTTTACAACGTAACGAATGAAGCCTTTATGAGAGAGGAGAAGATGATCTCCATTTTACAAATAAAGAACCCTAAGTAATAATATTAAGTGACCAGACCAAGAAAGAGATGCAACCATACAGAAATTTTGGGAAGAAAATACATGAGTCTGAGTCCTCCAGCAGCTATTCACTGGATAGTAAAAATGCAAAAGCTCCATCAATGGCTGTTAACCAAGATGGTTGGGCATGCAGCTCATGCTCTGGGTGTCCCTAGCCTCTGATTGCCAAAGCTGGGAATGAACAACAGGGGAGGTATCACTCGAGGATTGCCTGTTCAGTTCATTCCCTCTGAAGTACTTGGAATTGGCAACAGTCAGAAGACAGGATACAGGGCTAGCTGGACCATTGGTCTGACCCTGTATGGTTGTTCTTATGTTCTAAGACAGTGTTTCCCAAACTTGAGGATGTCGCTTGTGTAGGGAAAGCCCCTGGTGGGCCAGGCTGGTTTGTTTACGGCTCCCACTGGTTGCAGCTCGCTGCTCCAGGCCAATGGGAGCTGCTGGAAGTAGCTGCCAGTACGTGCATCGGCCCGTGCCGCTTCCAGCAGGTCCCATTAGCCTGGAGCAGCGAACTGCAGCCAGTGGGAGCCATGATCGGCCAGACCTGTGGACAGGGCAGGTAAACAAACCAACCGGCCTGCCAGGGGCTTTCCCTACACAAATGGCATCCCAAGTTTGGGAAACACTGTTCTAAGAGATAGCTGTGGAGATATCCTTCTAGTTCCCGCCATGATTCGATCTCTAGTCCAAAGGATCATTGGGAATCGTGTCAGAGTTTAGATTACAGCTCTGACTTCCATGCTCAGATCACCATGAATAATATCCCTGAAGAATTAAAAGGAGAGTGTTTTTGTAAATATTTTAGGATGGCAGAGATTGGCTTATGCACTTTTTTGGGTTATAAAAGCCACAGTTTGCAGGCCTGAGCTGTGCTGCTAAGTAAACAGGCATTTTTTCCAATGGGTTGGTTCCCTGCATCAACTTCAGGACTAGCCTATTCCCTCCTCTGAAAGGATGTGGGCCTGTGATGGCTGCAGCTCCCTACAACAGATCAAAGGGAAGCAGTTCCTGTGAGGCAGTGCTTCCATTGGAGCCTGTCCAGGAAATGACTCTGACTTCCGGGCACTCTCTTCTCCATGAACAACCAGTAGGGCAGAGCTCCCTGTCACTCAGTCCACCCCAGTAACCCTTCCAAACAGTGGTTGCAGGTTGTTCTGTGTGGATGGGTGAAGAGGGAGTAGGTGTGGCTCTGGCACAAACACCGCTCTCTAACACAGTTATGACACCATGTCTTCTTGTCCAATGGACAATAAGCTAAACATGTTAGAATATAGGTGCTCGTCGTGCTCCTACTCATTGTTACTAGAGCTGGATGAAAGTTTTCTGATTGAACATGTTTATCTCAGAAAATGCAGATTCACTGAAAGTGAAACATTTCATGGAAATGTAGATTTCAACAAAATATCATTTCAAAACAAAAAGTGAGGTGGAGAATTCCAGTTTAGCAATGGAACATTTCAATTTTCTGTTTCCTTTCCATTTTAAAAAAATTGGCTATTATATTATTTATTTTTTAAGGACAAAATCAGAATGAAAGGTTTCAACTTCATTGACCCTATCAACCAGCAACATGTTTTCTTTTGGAATGTTGCTTCATGAGAAATTCTGAAAAAAAATGTTTTTTGATTCCATTTCAGAATGGAAAAGAATTCAAATATCACAGGATTTTCTGAAAAAGTTCCTGCCCAGCTCTAGTTGTTGCCAGGGCCACATCTCCATAGATGTCCACACATGCACTCAGCCACTCCTACATAGTTATAGAACTATGTTTTCCCATCTACACTAGCAATAAAATCCAATGCTCATAACCATGGTTGGGCACCATGTACTAGCATGGTCTCTCTTGTAGTGTAGACTTACTCTAAGTGTGATCTTGACTTGACTATGAGTGGATTGGATGGTGTCAAGGGCCTTGTTCCTCTACAGCAACCCTTTGGGCTTTGACAGGGTCATATACTCACGTAGGCTTTCAGCATCCAAGTTGGGATAGTTAGCATAACTGACACAAGGAAAGAAAATCAGACCTCTGGTTCAGTTCCTCTGGAGTTTACCCCTTCTGGGTTCAGAGGAAACAAAAAAAAACTGAAGGCAGGGAAGAAAAAAAAAACAGTCGCAAACGAACTACTGGTCTCTCTTTCATCAAAAGGGGCCTTGGACAAGCTTCAGTCTGACCCAGTGTCCTCTGTCAACCATGAGAAGGTGTCTTGAGGTAACTGCGTATAGTCCAACTCACCTCTCAGTGTGCTTGGACAGTTCATGGGCAGGGGAGTAGGCTCTGCCTTCCATCAGACCTCTCCCTGGGAGCTGGGGGAAGAGAGTTCCGTCCTCCACCCAGATCTGCCTCCTACTGAGGTGGGCTTCCCCACTTTTTAATTTCTCCTCCAGTCTTGACAGGCTTTGCAGGGTGGGGATGCTTGAGTCCACTGCAGGATTTGTATACCCCATTATAGATAGGCTGAGTGAAGGTTGCATGCATGTGGGAGGTGAGAGGAAAACTCTGCTCATGCACCAAAGGCTGGGTGAGGGCAGATTCTATCCTTCTGGCTCCTGCCAAGACCCCCAAGTGCAGGCCCTATTTTGTGAGACTTAGGGAAGGGATCAGGATTTGGCCTGTAGAAAGGCAAGATCTGTCTCTCTCCTCTCACCCTCCTCTCTTCCAGGATCTCTGATTTTGTCCAAGATTGCTCCACCAACACAGTCTTCAGATGCCTTCCAGCAGCTTACGGTCATTGTCTTTCTAGCTTCATTTATTCACTCCTGGCTCAGCTTCAAAGCTGTAGTTAGGCTTTCCAATCACATTACCTTGAAATGCTTCTATCAGAAATATCCTTCCCTTAGCAATGTGAAGTCCTAGAGCTTACACCAGATGTTCCTCTTCCCCCTTCTCTACTTACCCAAATCTCAGATAAAACCATGGGGGGAAAAAGCCTGAGACTGTAAGAAAAACAGATGGCTCCATCAGTTCCCCATGTCACACATGCTGCTGTGGAATCCAGCCATTGAACTAAAACTCTGAAGGCTTTGCAGAACATAAGGGAAAAGTGTGACTGATTTGACCACATTGCAAAACCTCTATGGGCCTGGTTCTCCTCTCACTGCCACAGTTGTAAATTGGTGACTTCAGGGAAGTGTAAGTGAAAAGGAAATCAGGTCCTATAGTGTTTGAATTGGGGAACTGCTTGGCTAACCTATGGGTGGAAAAAAAGACTGACAATCTTCCTTTCTCACAGCTTGCTGGTATTTGACGCAGTATGCAAACTGCTGACTCAAGTACTAGTCATGTACCATAACCGACATCTGAGTTAGCAACAATTGAAAGGACCGGGGAAGTTCCCATCTCTCCGAGCTATTGTTTCTGATTCTTCACACTCAGGTCATGTTTTGAAGGTTTTCTTCTCAACCATAAGAAGCTAGTAATTTATAAAAGAGAAAAGGTGAGACTTGGGATAACAATCTGTTTGCACCCCTGTGGCTAGGCCTAGCACCCCCTTCCCTATGGAAAACACTGGTGTGAGGCATGATGGCTTTGGGGTATTGGGGCTAGCACGCTCAGCACTTGCACTTTCTGTACCAGTAGAAGAGGTGTAGCGTGCATATTGTCCCCTACTGGCACCCTCCTCACTGCTAGCTGAACATGACTCCACTGACAGAAGCACTAGTGGGACTTCCTTGTGCTCCAGGAATGCAAGTGAAGTGGATATATGTATATTATAATCAGCTGCCTAGTTTGGATATACACTAGGGATCGGCAGCCTTTCAGAAACGGTGTGCCGAGTCTTCATTTATTCACTCTAATTTAAGGTTTTGTGTGCTGGTAATACATTTTAACATTTTTAGAAGGTCTCTGTAGGGGACCCCGGAAGACATTGTTACGGTTTAAGCTAGGGCTTGCGCTTTCTCAAGGAGAGGTTATTAGCGGACAGAAGTTGCTAGCAGCTGCTGCTTCTAACCGGTTAAAACTGCCCTGTGTGGGAAGCCCTGGTGTTTTGAGGAACTGCAGAAAATCTGCAGAAAGTCCCTGGCCCGAGGCCAGGGGAGGCAGCCATTGCTGATGGAAAGTCACTTACTGCATATGTAAAGGCTAGTTTGCATGCTATTAGCATGATGCTATAATTGCTAAGGGCTAGAGCTTGCGCATTGAACTTCGCACCTGACCGAGCTGTTCGGACGTTGGACTCCCCAAGCCAGTGGCAGCAACGCGTGGAGTTCCCGTTGCGGGTGTGTCACTTAACCTTCATTAAAGCGAATTAATTCACCTGTGTGTGTGGGCCTCGTCCTTGCAGAGCATCCAGGCACACAACATTTGGCACAGCAAGCAGGGTGTTCTGAGGGATGATGCCGTTTTCGCCGAAGGTCGGGGATGTAGGGAGGCTGTCGCTGTCCCTACAGCGCATACCCGGGTGGCCCCAGACAGACCGCTGGGGACCGGTTGCGCGAATCATGGCAGGGTGGACTGCCCCTGCCGAATGGCCGGAGTTTCGGCAGGCGGCCGGTGTCATGCCCGCCCAGCTGGCAGAGACGCTGCAGCGACTGCGGGTGGACCGGCGCCCCAGGGCAGAGCGGCGAGGTATAGGGGAGCTAGGATGGCTCCTCCTAACTGCCCTCCGAGCCCAGGATGAGGAGGTGCTCCGCTTGCAGCGGGCCCTGGAGAGGAAAACGCAGGAGTGCGTGGCTCAGGCAGAAGTTCGCGCCGTGGCACAGGCTGTCGTCACCTCCCAGGTGGAGCGTGCCCAGGAGCTGACGAGATGATGTGAGGTGTTAGTGGCCCGGGGGGCCAACCGGCGGCGGCTTAAGCAGGGGCGGCGGCCGGTGACCACGGCCCAGGTCCGTGCTGTGACGGCTGCTCCCTTCTGGGACCCTGAAGCCTGGGACGGGACAGTGGAGGGCTCATCCTCCTCCTCGGAAGAGGAGGAGGGTGAGCGGGAACCCCTCGTGGCTCACGCCCGTCCTGTCGGGGAGCTGAAAGCCATAGGTAATCAGATGCAGCCAGAGGTCGTGCGAACCTACAAGACGAGTAAGTTGCAGGAGATCATGAAGTCATTTCGCCAGGAGCCCAGGGAAGGTGTCTTGAGCTGGCTGGTGCGAGTCTGAGACAACGCTGGAAACACGGTGCTGCTCTTGTATTATGATCTGCGGCAGCTGGGGGTCATGGCACAAGATGTACAGGTACGGGAGGAGATGTCCACCCTCGGTCCCCCTGCAGAGGGGCAACCGGAGTCCCCATCCCTATATAGGTGGCTGGCTGAGGCCGTAGGGGCGGCCTATCCCTCAGTGGGTGAGTTGGAGGCGCTGGTGAGCCCCTGGAAGACGATCTTGGAGGGGATCCAGGCGCTGCGGCAGCTAGGGATGGCTTGGGCTGTATCGACAGGGGGCACCGAGTGGCCCGACAACATGCTAGTGTCAAAGTCGACAAAGGCCGCCTTTATTCGTACAGCTCCAGACGAGCTGAAGCCCTCGCTCCTTGCGGTAGTCATGGCGGTGAATGGGCGGGTTGGAGACTTAGCAGCTACCCTCATGCAATTGGGGACCGCCTTGGCTAGGGCTCGGCCTAAGGCCGTCCGAGCCGCAAAGGGCCAGCAGAGCAAAGGACAGGCTGGGAAGGGGCTGGAGAAGGGAGAAATACGAGTGCCGCGAAGAGTCTTGTGGTCAGATCTTTTACAGGCGGGAGTTCCCCGAGAAGACATCGACGGGCAGCCGACAGTTGACTTGTATAAACGCTGGATGCAGTTGCCCGCCGCCAAGTGAAGCATGGGTCCTGAAGGAGAGAAGAGTGTGGAGCAGAGCAAGCCCGCAGAGCCCTCAGCCCCACCTGCGGACTGGCAGCTGCCCCGCTCCTACTGAGGGCGTGGCGGGTCCTCCGCTCCGTGCGTGGCAGCAGCCACCTATGGGAGGGAGGCGGGGGACCAACGCCCCATGTACCCTTAGGGATCCGCTGGCCGAGGGGAGGAGTGCAACACATGTTGGCCCTTCTGAATACTGGTGCCGAAGTCACAATCTT
The DNA here is from genome assembly GCF_025201925.1 of Gopherus flavomarginatus. Classification (NCBI taxonomy): domain Eukaryota; kingdom Metazoa; phylum Chordata; order Testudines; family Testudinidae; genus Gopherus; species Gopherus flavomarginatus. Next base: position 287,614,123 of record NC_066618.1, read on the forward strand.
GCATTCCGCACAGACCCAGGGCAAGGCCGCGATGGTGAGGGTCTGGGAGGTGCCGAGACCCCGGCATATGAGGTCGCGGTCACCTTGACCCTGGGGAAGGCCCCCCCGTTCCAAGCCACGGTCCTAGCAGCGGCCATCGGGGAATATATCCTGGGCATCAACGTCCTACGGGGTCGCTCGGTGGATACACAGTATGGCCTGTTTGCATTCGGTCACCCCCAGTATGTAAGTGCGGTGCGGGTGCGGGAGGTGCGGACACTGACGATCTTGCGGGGCGCCCCGCGTTGGGAGCCAGTAGTGCTGCCCCTCCCAACAGCCATAGTCTCCAAAAAGCAGTATCGCCTGCCGGGGAGAGAAGAGGAAATAACCCAAACGATTGACGCATTGTTGGAAGCCCAGATAATCTGGCCCACAATAAGTCCGTATAACAGCCCCATCTGGCCGGTGCGGAAGCCTGACGGGACGTGGCGCATGACAGTAGACTACCGGGAATTGAACAAGGTGACCCCCCCGCTGACCGCTGTAGTGCCCGACATGGTTACTTTGGTCGAGCATGTTGCGGCCGCGGCCCAGCCATGGCATGCTGTATTGGATTTGGCTAATGCCTTCTTTTCCATAGCTATCGCCCCGAGCTGCCAGGAGCAGTTTGCATTCTCCTGGCAAGCGCGGCAGTACACCTTCTGTGTGCTGCCGCAGGGTTGGAAGCATTCCCCAACCATATGCCACCAGCTAGTCAGTGCTGATTTGGCCCAAGTTCAGTGGCCACCCCAGACCCGCCACTATCACTATATTGATGGTGTCATGATCTCTGGCCCCTCCCGCGAGGCAGTGGCTGACGCCCTGCACGCTGCCGTGGAGGGCCTGGAGGCGAGGGGCTGGGCAGCGAACCCAAAAAAGATACAAGGCCCGGCCCAGACTGTGGTCTTCTTGGGCATCCTGTGGGCGGGGCCAGAGCACCAGATCCCCCAGAAGGTATGACAAACAATACAGAGCTATCCCATGCCGCAGACCAAAAAGGAGCTACAGGCGTTCCTTGGCTTACTGGGATTTTGGTGCGCCTTCATTCCCCACTTGGCCTTTTTGATGCGGCCTCTACATGCACTAGTGCGCAAGGCCGCGCCCTGGCAGTGGGCATGCAGTCATCAGACCGCCTTTGAGCTATGCAAAGACACCCTGCTTACACATGCCCGGCTTCATGCTCCACAGCCGAGGGTCCCCTTTGAGTTGGAGGTTACTACGGTGGCAGACGTGGCCTCCTGGGGACTCTGGCAGGCAGTCGGGAGCCAACAGAAAGAATCCATTGGCTTTTGGTCCCAGGCGCTGAAGGGAGCGGAGCCCAGCTATACGCCCTTAGAGAAACAAATCCTGGCAGTGGTATGGGCGTTGCAGGACACCGAGCACATTACGGGCCCTACGCCCATGGTGGTCCGCACGCCCATTCCCCTAGGGCGTTGGGTGAGGGAGGACCCTGCCCAGACTCAGACCGAGGTCACTCAGAATGCCACCCACTTTAAATGGAAGCACTATTTGCAGCAGCGCATGTTGCTCGGCCGACCCTCCATTTCCACCCCCCATGCTGTGTTACTAGGGGCGGTTACCTTTGAGCATGTGCCCTTTCTTACGGACGAGCTGCCACCGGTGGACGAGCCTGTGCCCACCTCCCCGGTGGGAGAGGCACCCCCCGTGGATCAATTGCCTGTAGAAGACCGAGAATATGCCTGGTTCACGGACGGATCAGCGGCATACACCGCTCATGGTACTCGGCAATGGAGGGTGGTAGCATACGCCCCCTATGCAGATGTGGTGGCGATGGCCTGGGGCACTGCTGGCTCCAGTCAGTGGGCGGAGCTCCGGGCAGCTACGCTTGCAATTGCAGAGTCCCCGCCCCAGGCATACCTTTACATGGACAGTTGGGTTGTGTACAAAGGCCTTCGAGCCTGGGTGACCGCTTGGGAGGCCAAAGGGTGGGAATTGGCGGTCCAACCCCTGTGGGGGGCTGGCCTGTGGCAGCAACTTCTCGACTACGCCCGACAGGCCCCCCTGGCCGTGCGGCATGTCGACGCCCACACCAAAGCCCAAACCGATGAGGCTCGGTGGAATGCAGCCGCGGACGACTTGGCCCGAGGGGAAGTCGTCCAACTGGCCGAGCGGTACCACGAGGAGGGGGGCCACCGGGGAGCTCGGGCTACACAGTATGCGGCCCTACGGCAAGGCACGGCCCTACCCCTATCGGCCTGCCGTACGGCTCGGGCGGGCTGCCTGATTTGTTCCCGGCTAGCGCCTATTGCCTTGCCAGAGCCGGCTGGTCGTATCCATCGTGCTATGGGCCCCTGTCAGGATTGGCAGGTGGACTACATAGGCCCCCTGCCGCCCGAGCGGCGCTGGCAGTACGTCTTTACAGCAGTAGATACATATACTGGGGTGCTGTTTATGCATCCAAGTGCCACCGCAGCAGCAATGACCACGCTGACAGCCTTGCAGCAGCTGTGCTCTCGGTATGGGACCCTCCGGACCGTGCAGAGCGACCAGGGGACCCATTTTACAGCCCAAGCAGTCAGGACCTGGGCTGCCGATGTGGCGTTAGACTGGCACTTTCACCTCCCCTATACGCCAACAGCAAGTGGCCTTATAGAGCGTCTTAATGGATTGCTGAAAGACCAGATCCGCCGTCTCACACCCACCCACACCCTGTGAGGCTGGGCGGGGGTGCTGGAACAGGCTGTTTGGCTCTTAAATAACCGGCACTTGGGGGGAGGCCAGACACCCTTACAACGCCTCACCACTCCGCCTCACATTCCGGTCCAGCTGCGGGTAGACCTGAAACACACCCCTGGGGTTCTTGATGCAGCGCAAGGGGTGGTGACCCTTTACGCCGTCTGTTCCACCACCTTGCAAATGCAACAAACGATAGCCCCTTGGGCCGCCCAGGCACAGCTGGGATGTGAGCCCCCCTGTCTGTTTTGTGTTTCGCCAGTACGCAAGGGCCTTAGATTCTACCCCCCGTACTGGTTGAGCACAGAGCGCTCTCTTGCGTTGCTTTCCTGTACTAACGAGGGTGCAGGGACACTGCAATGGGAGCAAGGGAAGGCCCTCTGTAACCTTATCCCCTTACCCCCCACAGACCTTGTGAGCTGCGATTCCAGTGATTCAGAATGGCACGTCCTGGAAAGTGTATGGTGGACCTTGCCGCAGCAAGAGCCGCGAGCAGCTGGAGTCCTGGCAACGGGAGAGGGCTGGGCTGTCGTACTACCGGAAGCGGATGATGGCCCTCGCATGGCGTCGCTCTCGCGACTTTCACGGCGCTCCTTGTGAGAAGCATGGTGGTCCCAGCGGCAAGCCCCCCCGCCAACGCATGGGTGATATTGGCGCAGACAGCCATTAATGCAACATCTTTTTGTCTCCCCAAGGTGCATGCTGTGGGGGCAGTGATGGAAACTTGCTTTATTGGTGTTAGTGCTACCCCGAATGCACTACGAACCGAGCAGTATACAAGTTTCCCAAGGCCCATGACATATAAAGAGTTGTATATGTTATGCACGGCAAAGGCCGTACGTGATGCTAGCATGTATCCTTTTCGCCTGGCTAATGTTACTCCAGCGGACACCTGTGTGTATTTTCGGAATGCTACACGTGCTAAAGTAGATCTTACAAATGTGGAGTTAAGGTGTCAGAATAAGATTGAGATTTCTTTTGCTAAGGGGCATTGCAAATTGCCTGCTGGGTGGTTTTTGTTGTGTGGGCGGGTTGCATATACGTATATTCCTGCCAATAGTGACGGGGGACCATGCACCATTGGCCGAGTAACCCTCCTGATGGTTCAACATCCCCAGGCAAATTATGCTCGCCGCCGACAGAGCACTATTCCTTTAGATTCTAGTTGTAAAGCCGAAGTAACCCTCTACTCGGAGGGGAGAGCGGCAGCTTTATTGTTTTCTTTAGTGGGTATTCCAGGCATGGTAGCGCATAATTATCATGCAGTTGCCCACCTTGCCTGCACTGTAGCTAAGTCTCTTAATTTGACTTCCACGGTTGTGGCTTTACTTGCACAAGAATTAGGTGAAGTACGTCAGGGTATGTTGCAAAATCGCTTAGCTATTGATTATTTGTTATTGCGACATGGGCATTCATGCAAGGATTTTGCTGGTATGTGTTGCTTTAATGTTACAGATGCTGGAGCTGATATAGCGATGGAGTTGCGGGAATTGCGTCATTTAGCAGAAGGCACTGGCCAGCAAGACGGAGATTCTTGGCTGTGGTCCTGGCTCACATCCCTTCGTGGTTGGGCAGCACATCTTGTTCAGGGCTTGTGCATCGGTCTTATCGGGATTTTGAGTCTGTATGCAGGATGTGGTTTGTGCAGCTTGTGCTGTATGTGCAGCCGCTTGAGTGGCAGTCGGTGCTGTGGTTTAATTCATGCCGACTCTACCTGGTCCCTGGCACCTCCGAGTGCCTCTGAGAGTTGGGATTATCGGCCCGCAGCCCCCCTGTCCCTGCGGACACCACTCACCCCCTGGAACGCCTACGGGCACTTGAGAAACGAGGGGAGGAATGTAGGGGACCCCGGAAGACATTGTTACGATTTAAGCTAGGGCCTACGCTTTCTCAAGGAGAGGTTATTAGCGGACAGAAGTTGCTAGCAGCTGCTGCTTCTAACCGGTTAAAACTGCCCTGTGTGGGAAGCTCTGGTGTTTTGAGGAACTGCAGAAAGTCTGCAGAAAGTCCCTGGCCCGAGGCCAGGGGAGGCAGCCATTGCTGATGGAAAGTCCCTTATTGCATATGTAAAGGCTAGTTTGCATGCTATTAGCATGATGCTATAATTGTTAAGGGCTAGCGCTTGCGCATTGAACTTTGCACCTGACCAAGCTGTTCGGATGTCGGACTCCCCAAGCCAGTGGCAGCAACGCGTGGAGTTCCCGTTGCGGGTGTGTCACTTAACCTTCATTAAAGCCAATTAATTCACCTGTGCGTGTGGGCCTCGTCCTTGCAGAGCATCCAGGCACGCAACAGTCTCTTTCTATAAGTCTATAATATATAACTAAACTATGGTTGTATGTAACGTAAGTAAGGTTTTTAAAATGTTTAAGAAGCTTCATTTAAAATTAAATTAAAATGACCAGTGGCCACTGAAGATCAGTTCACGTGCCACCTTTGGCACGCGTGCCATAGGTTGCCTACCCTGATGTACACTATCATCATGTACCAGAGGAATTGGAATGACTCAACTGTGCATCAACTGCATGTCATATTCCCTAAATTGAGAACTTCCATTGGCTATTCCTACAAGTGGTAGGGCTCTGTGCTTTTGGATTTGTGTCCTGTCTCTGCTATTCCATAATATTTTGTTCGAGTTCCTTTAATGTACCCATAACTGTGGTCTCTGAGTGCTTCTATGGTACCTGTTGTCATGAAGTTCCAGTTGGTCACAGAGTGCAGAACAGTGAGAGCTCTGAAGTCTTAGATGGCCATGTATTTGCTGACCTATGTGATTATGAAAAGCTTAACAATCCTTTGAGTTGCAAAGGGCTATGAACCAGTGAGAGATTATTATGAAAGTGTTGAGGTCTTGCTATTGAGGACAATATACAGTGCAAAAAAAGTAAGAAAGTCCAAGTACATTACAATTAGAGCTGTAACCATAGCACTGAAATTCCCCACTTGTTCATGTGCTTTTGATTACCTACTACCCCCCTAATACAACTGAAATTTTTTGGTATCAAATGTGGTTTTAAGCAATCAAATCACCACATAGTAAATTCATTGGACCTATTATTTTTTTTTAATGGATGTAAAATACCAGTGGTCTCTAACATTAGTACCCTGTGAATTCACCTGACTGAAATTTCACACATCTCTTCAAGTTATTATGTACGTGAATTTCATTTTACTTCACCTTGTGGAGTTTGATCAGGGTTTCTCCTTGGCCTAATAGGAGCCTTTTAACAGAAGCACCTTGGAACTTTTCTTTGTTCAGATACTTTGCTTTGTTAGATCATTTTTTAAAAAGAATTCAAGTCCTCCATAATGAGAAATGAAATGTGATCCCTCATATATTTTTCTTTCCAGTTGACAAAAAGCTAGTATCTATCATCACCCCCCACACACTTTATTCAGTTTAACCACCCATCCTACCATAATAGTGCTAGTTCTGTGTGTTGTCTCTTTGATCATAGGCTAGGTGATGAGACCCAGAAAATCCAATATCCATTATCTTCTCGGTTCATCATCATCATCCCTCATCAACTACTGTGTCATATATCACAATTTCCCTCTCCCTGTATTTTCCCTGAACCCTTTTGAAATGTAATGTTGTATTACTTTTGCTCCAGACCAGTAACACATTGATCTGGAACTGTTCAGCAATAATGTACAACATGGTAGGTTACTGAGTGACTCATAAGTATGGCCGATTGACTGAATACTTTTCAGCATGCTCCTACCGAGGAGCTCTGTAAATAAATTGAATTATTCTTGATTTTTTCCCTGGTATTTCATGCCAGGAGACTCCAGTCACATATTTACAATAATCCAAACTACAAGACAGTGGTCAGCTACCAGGTAACAGCACATACAGTGTGAGGCTGTCGTCTAAGAGAAATTCATCCAAGTGCCAATATACAAAGCTTGCACATACTTACATTCAATTATAGCAATACAGCATGGAGCTAACTCCTATACCATTTTCACACCACTGTCATTGTTTTCTTTGTTTCCTCATTATTTATAGACCCCCACACTAAACCAGGGCAAGGCATAGGCAGTATTGGGCTAGGAAGGCTGCACTCATCAGCAGCTGCTATGGAGGGATAGTTTAGAGGGACAGTGGTAAGCTAGGGACATGGGGGAAGTAGGCTAGCACCAGGAAGTGAGGCTGGTGCCTGGACCTGTAAGAGGAGAGGTTGCAGCATTCCTAAGACTACTCTGGAAGCCATGATCCAGATTCCCCACTTCTCCCCTTTGGGCAGTGGAAAGCCACAAGAGATTGCAAAGAATAGAACACTCTCCCACTGACAGACTAAGTGGATACTCCTGAGCCTCTAACCATACCCCAAACAGAAGGTACACTGCCTTGTAGGAAGCAAATCTGGGAGAAGTATAATTTGGATTGGTCACTGGATACTGTAACCCCTCTCTGGGCCCTGGGTCAGGACCCAGTGGAATGAAAGGGTCTGAGTCCTCTTACCTTACTCCCCCGTACCATTCCCGTGACAGAACCCTAAAGGAAGTGGAAGAGACCTTTGGAATGGATTCAGGCCTGCTGCATATAATTTGGACAGAGTCCCCTCCAGAGCAATCGGGCTGGAAAGAACTGTGGAGCACTGCCTGACCATTAGGCCCGCTGGCTATCAGACTGACCCTCTGCATTCATTCAGAAAGCTATTCCAAACTAGTTGTAATTAGGCAGTTCTTCCCCAATCAGTTGTGACCAGGCACATTACAAGCAAAATGCACATCTCTACACCCCAACATGTTTGTTGAGGCTGGTCTAAATCAGAAGACTATATTGCTTTGGAAGTATAACACGCTTGAAAGGAAGGTTTGTCTCACTAGCTGATTTTAGTAGTGACCAGGATCACCCCTTTATTACTAACACGGAGCATCTGGCTTCATACTTTGTTTTCCCATGTAGCCTGACTCAGTAGCAGCCTAGTTTTCAAAAGGGGTTTACAGGGAACAGATCAACTAGTTGGTTAAAAATAAGAACTTTCACCCATTTGTAGAAACAAACATTTTTTTAAGGTTTAAGGTTATCTTCTTGGCTCATCATCATCATCCCTCATCAACTGCTGGGTCATGTATCACAATTTCTCCCCTCCCTGTCGTCCCCCCCCATCTCTTTTAAAATGCAATGTGTGCTACTTTTGCTCCATACCAGTGACACATTGATCTGGAACTGTCCAGCAATAACGTATAACACACTAGGCTACTGAGTGACATAAAACTATTGCTGATTGAATATTTTTCAGCGCACTCCTACTGCAGCTCTGACCTCTTCAGGGGAGAAGGCCCTGACCTTTACACATTCTTCCACTCCTTGGTTACTCCCTTGGAGACCAATCTTTTTTACCATGGTATTTACTATTGGGGCTATGGGTGGGGGCTTCTGCAACTCTTCCAGTGTTTCAAGCAAGGGACCATATTGGAGGTGGCCTGGAGAGCCCAAGGGAAAAGGAAATTCATGGGGATTATCCCTCTTATAATTATAATACGAAGGACACAAGTCAGCGTCCTGCTTTGACACAGCTCCCTCCCCCAGCTACTTTCTCTGCTTGCAGCCACTGTTTCATTCTGCTCTCCCAACATGGCTCTGAAACCACAACTTTGTCTCTTCCGTTCCCTGTGAGTTGCCTGAGTTTTATTCCGAGATTTCTTTGGTAAGGCTTTAACTGCTGCCTCGCTTTTGTTGTTGTTTGTTTGTTTGTTTTTTGTCTGCTTGTTTATTTACAGACTTGTTGTTTTAGATTTTACTTTTTTTTATAGTTACACACTTGATTTTGCAGTGCCACTATTTAAGGTGCCTGAATTAGGCTGGTAGCCCAAAGAGTGTTTGATTTTGCTTTTAGGCGAATTATTTCTTTATTTTATTTTTTTAAGGTTTTTATTTTTGTCTTTCACTGATTAATTAACTTATTGTATTTATTTATTCATTTATTATTGCTACCATTTGCTTACAGAGCTGCAGGAATGCCCCAGGGCCAGTGAAGGCTTCAGGCTTCCAGGGTCCATTATCATATTCCTGTACAAAACCTGTCAACCTGTTACCCAAGTCCATTTCCATCTTTTCAGATATTTCCTTTCCTTCAGACATTTTTTTTCTTAACCAGGCTATCAGCCTGGGCCCTGAGTCCCAGTAACAGAATGTATTCATAACTGACTCATGGTCTATGATATGGGGAACTTACAGGTTGCTATCCCGCTCCACCATCCTCCTCTATTGCCACAAAGCACTTGTACCAATTGTCCCCTCCTCTCCACCACTCTTGGCTGGCTCACCAAATCTGTTACCCATGGTTTTATGAAACCCAAAGCAGTGGTAACTTAACTGTATTTTTTTTTTAGGCAGTGCCAGGAATAAATGAATGGGGACACAGCTCCTTCGTCTGATAAATGATTGGTACAAACCAGAGTTTTTACCTAAAACTACTTTTTATTAGGCTGTAAGCACATACACATGTATGCTATAGCAACAGATCTAGAGCACCCCAAACATTATAGTTACCCAAAGTTTGAGATGGTTTTGAGTGATTACCAGCCAGGTTTCCAGGGGCCCTCCTGTCATTCAGCTGATAGAGAGTTTATGTGTTAGCTCCTTACCCAAAGAAAAGCTTTCTTGGACTGCTCCGAGGTATTATTTTTATTTAATTTTTATAGCTAATTTTTATAAAACATATAACTTATAGCAAGCCCTCCTGGGTTACCACAGTAACTCCTACTGGGTTATCAATGTTTAAAATTTTAATAAATTATTTATTATTTTTATTAGAAAAGCAATATTTGTATTTTGAGTTATTACAATAATAAAATTTATATGTTAGGAGTACTTAGAACCAAAGTTGCTGTTTATTTACTTTTTTGAATTTTAATTAGTAAATCTGCAACTGCCACATTTGGCCTTGCCTATGAAAAGCCCTAACAATCTTTCTAGCAATGTAATCTTTTGCTTTTAGTTAATAATGGCTAAATACACCCAAAATAGCTGTGGTTTGGTTTAATCAAGTTTTAAAGTTACACTTGTACATCAAACTGGCAGAGGCAGAAGACTGGTAATTTCAAAAGAAAAAGACTAACTGTCTGGCCAAAAAGCTAGATCTGATCTAAATATGATGGCTTCCTATCCCATAAGCTGGAGTTTGAACGAGGGGAAGAAACTGCAATTAACTTAAAGGAAAAAATAATAGTGATAAAAAGAAACAACAAGGCACACATGATTTTTTTTTCTTTTTAATGCTTTCAGTTGATTAATGTAACAACCTGGAAGTGATCAGTGTGAAACTGTTTGGGCCATTAACAAAATGCATAATTCCAGTGCTATAGCATTAAAAATAGTGCCAGAGAAGATGATTTAGTGCCAAACTTCCCAGAACACCTGGTGCTAGGGAAACATTCTTCTCTGCTTGCTCTGTTATTAGATTGAATCCACCCTTAGGCTTTTCTCCCTGGAATATGCCATAGTTTGAGATGTGTATCATTAGTGCCTCTCTACTGAAGTACTATACAGTATAGTCATTTGTCTCCATCCAGCAACCAGTGCTCAGCTAGGGTGCAATGTTCTTTACGGCCTATGCAAGACCTTTCATCCTGTTTCACCTTCACACAATTCTTATAAGGCAGATTCTGTGACCCTGGCTCAAGCTGAGTAGTAATTACTCTCACACAATTAGTTCTGTTGGGTTTCTAGTTCTTTTGCACAAGGACACTGGATATTCAGGTTAGGGTTGGGGCAATCGTTGTCAGATAACATAGGCACTGAACTAACCTGAGGCCTGACATTTGAGCTGAACTTTTATGTCCGGTGAAGTATGGAATACTTTGGTATTTTAAAAAAGTCTTTAAATGTTCATGTGGTTCCCACTTCCTAGGAGAAGCTGAGTCTAGGAATGCATCTATTAAGTTATGATAATAATAATACCCAGCTCTTATATAGCACTTTCCTCAGTGGATCTCAAAGCTCTTTACAAAGAAAGTCACTATCATTATCCCCATTTTACAAATGGGGGAAACTGAGGCACCAATATGTGAAGCTACTTCCCAAAGGCTAGCCTTCTATAGCCCAGGCCCCTGGTTAAGCCACAAGGCCACAACAGTAACATTGCAAAATAATGTTATAATGCTGATTATGTTGTATTGAATTTGTTTTACAGACTCTATCAGCCAAAATGTTTACCCCTTCTAAACATCAGTGCCATTGATATTAGATGTGGACCTGAGCTATAGCTTTTGGATGTGGTTAGGGATCCTGGTTTTGAAACCCCCTCTTAAGTTCAAGGGTGTTCAGATTCAGCATTTTTGATTGATGCAGTACAGACAGGTACTAGCCAGATAATTCAGATGTAGATCCAGGTCTGTGGTTCCTGGCTACTCCATAGTTGAAGGGCTTTAAATACAAAATTTTGGTTTGGCCTATTATTACAGCAAGAGCGAGCTGTATTGGGAAACAATCCGTCCCCATCCTCTGAAGCCCCAGAAACCTCTCAGACTGTCAGTAGGTGGCAACTTGTATGAATTGCTTTATATTCCATTCACCAACACCAGCATAGTCTTGTGAAGCAAAGTATTTACAGTGGTTCTTGTTCAGCTAGTCCACCGTGTTCTGAGATCTCAAGGAAGGGAGACCTCTGTTTCTCCGAGGCCCTGTGAGAAAGGGCCAAAGGGCACAAAACAGTGCTGGGGACTTGCCCAGGATTTTGACTTCCCCAGTCGTGGTGATCAAGAGACAGACCGGGAAACTGATGTGAGGGTTTAGCATCCAAGTGATGGAGCAGACTCTGCAGTGGTTGGTGGAGTTGCAGAAAGAGCTGCAACAAACTGTGCAGTCCTTCCAGCAATCTCATCAATTGGAGAAACAATCCCGACCGGCGTGGCTCATGAGACAAAAGAAGAGTCTGCAGGAATTTATCAGGGAACAAGGGTAAGTACAGCATCAGTTGCTTCAGAAACTGATGAGTCCCAGTATGGGGAACAGCATTTGGACACAGGGGGTCAGCCTGTGTAATATGGTGCCAGCAGATGACCCCAATGCATTTCTAGTTACATTTAAAAGAGTAGTAATGGGAACCATCTGGGACACAGGAATATGAGTCCTCTGGTTAGCAACCTATTTGCGGGGAGGCTCCAGCAGATATATGGCCCTGAGCAGTGGACAGTCCAGAGACTGTGATGATGATAAGGAGGTCACATTAGACTGCATGGGCCTGTCTATGGAAAAGTACTGACAGAAGTTTCGAGCTGCTAGATGGGCTGGAGGTGTATGGCCCAGGGTATTTACCCAAAGACTGGGCTACCCATTGGTTAATGCAAAAGATACAGTACACAGAGTGTACTGTATCTTTTACAGGAATTTACAGGGATAAAGCCTGCTGAGAAGAAAAGGGAAGACCAGATGAACTTTCTGTGGGAAGTTGGAAATGGCCTGACTGGGACCTTGGGGATGTGGCAAAGATAAATGGCAACCATCTTGGTGAAGGTGGGGAAGAGATGGGAGAGCAGCCTAGCGGGCACGGCATCAGGATGTTCGCTGACAATGAAAGATGTGGTAAAGCCACACTAGATCCTGCCAGGGGAAAGGCTTGAGACTGGAGTGCATCCATGGGGAGAGAAGACTCTGTCCAATGGCCAAGATATCCCTGGAGGTCCAGGTAAAGTCCAGATGGAAACGAGTTGGGGTTGTGGATAGGTTGCCCCATTTGGTGGTATTAGGGACAGACTGGATCCCCATCCTCTTTAGGAAGAAAGTAGGAATCTTGAGTCCATGGTAAAAGGCAACTGAAGCATTGGGGAGGATAGAGAAAGGGCTCCAAGTAGGAGAACAGGGGAACCCTAAACAACAGGATACAAGCCAGCAGGGGAAAAAGGTAAACACACATTCCCAAGGAGAAAATGGAAAGAAGGAAGAACTGTCTGAGCAGGCATTCGGGCAAAAAGGAAGCCCAGAAATATCAGAAGGGAGTGGGCTGTCCACAGAATGTTCGCTCCCTCTCACTCCCTGAGAAGAGGAACCCTGAGATATGTTGATATCACTAGGAAAACAAGAGGCCATAGAGAAAAAAGGTGATGAAGAGATAGAACATGCCCTGCCCAAAAGAAAGAGGGTGGGCAGGAGGAGATCAGATCTTCAAATTGCCCCTGGTGTGAAGACCAGTGGGCTAAAACAGAATGATGGGGATGTTCTCCATCCATTAAATGTGACTTCTGTGGGTGGAGGTGGGCAAAGGTACCCGGTGCCTTCTCTAAAGAAGGGAAGGTGCAAGGGAAAAGGAACCTCAACGGTCAACAGTTGGGGGAGGTGTGTGAGAACGCGCTAGGAGATAACAGGAGTTGGGCCCTAACTCTGATCACTTAGGGCCCAATCAACTCTCCTGGAGAAAGCTGATGGGGGATGTGCAGTTAATTAGCTCATCAGGCTGGGAGGGTTGATTAACCAATTATCCATCAGCTGATGGGTACAAAAGAAGTCACAGGAAGATAGTGAGTGGGGGAGGACCTAGGCTAGCTGAGCTCAGTATGGTCCGAGATCTGTTTCTCAAGGGCTCTCTGGGAAAGGGCCAAAAACAGTGTAAATATTTTACTGCACAAGACTGTATTGCTGTTGGTGATGGGAATATAAGTAAATTCACACAAGATACCACTTACCAGACAGTCTGAGCGATTTCTGGGGCATCAGAGGATGAGGATGGAGTTTTCCATTAAATGTGGATTTCAATCTGAGTTTGGACTCAAGGTCTGTGGCTAGAAAATCATAGGAACAACCTTGGTCTGCAAAAAGCCTGAGATAGGCACCCAGGCTCTCTGTACAATGCAGGGGGAGAGAGACGTGCCTTAGAATGTGATCCACAACAGGCAGCATCCTATGCAGGTCACTGGCTAAACTAGCCAGTGGGAGATACCAAAAAGAGGGGAGTGTCCTAAGCCCTGCCCTCAAGGACAGAGGTGCCTAAGCCCGTCTGGCAGGGAAGCGCCCCTCTTTTCTAGCGCTCCATGACTGGGGATGCCTCTCCTGGAATGAGGCAACTTAGGCGCCTAAGGAGGAATTATCCATTTTATAACTTTTAGCCCAGTGGTTAAAGCATTTGCATAGGATGCGGGATATCCAGGTCCAGTTCCTCGCTTTGGAACCAAGATTACAAAGTCCATGGCAAAATCTTAGAATAGGACCAGATCTCCTGCATCTCAGTCCAGTGCTTCAGTAACAAAAAAAACAAAAGAAAACAACAACCTGTTTTCAGAGACTTGAATGACAAACTCCAAGGGGAACTCAACCTCCCTTCTCTGTCGGTCACCTCTTTATCAATCCATCTGTCCTCTCCTCCACAGCAAGCCCAAGGACCTCCCTTTGGTGTCTCCTGGCAACCTGCCCTCCCTCTGTTCTTTCTTCAGCATCCAGGGGATTTGCAAACTTTATAGTTGTGTGAACATCTTCCCCCTATTTAAATAATATTGTGAACCTGCTCCCTAAGCTATGTCTGCACGGTCCAGAATCTGATAAGAAGGTTTCGTATACCTCTTATAAAGAGAGCAGCACACTGCAGAAAAAGGAGACAGAAGAGTGTTTTCATAATGTGCACTGCTTCTTCTGCTGTTCATTCAATAAAGGAGAGAGACATTATCCTGACTGCTGCTCTAGCACCTGCTGTGCCAAACACTAACTCCAAGGACACACTAGATGCTGGGCAGCTTACATAGATCATAGATATTTGAACAAGTATTGTCCACGAGTCCCTCTTGAGCTGTTTTACAGCACTCCGCTCAGTCGGGTTCTGATCCATGACACGTGCTCCTAGGTTCTATGATAATACAAATAATAAATAGGAATAATTCTGGGTTGGCAGGCCTAGGAAAGGAGTTTTGAAGGTGTCTTTCTGTTCTCTTGGGGCTTGTCTTCACTGGAGTTTTTTTCCCTCAAGTGAATTAATTGCTAGACATTGTTAACACCATTGAAAGAATAGTGTGGACACTTCCCAATCATTTGTTGAAGGCTACAAACTTTTACCCTAGGCTGATCCCTTGACTAAAGAACAAATGTTTGGGGAGTATTTACAGTAGACTTTGCAGATGGAGACAACCCTGAAGAGATTGCTGCTGATGTTAACAGGCCATTCCTCTCCGTGACACTGGCTGGTGTACCAATGACTGGTCTTAGCCTACCTATGATACACACATCCAACTGTGTCCTGACCCTGGTCCTCAGCTGTAACTCCTATACCATGCTGCAGAATGAGGAAAACTCCAGACTTCTGCCAGACCTTGCTGTACACCTGAATTAACTTTACATGAGAAGTAATTTGCAGACTCCATTCCTTCTCCCCTGCAGAGTGCTGGTGGTTTCTTAATGTAAATTATTAACTTAATTGTCAGTTAATTTGTCCTTAAAAGCTACCTATGCCCACAGCAATACTAAAAATTCAGATTAGCAGCTGAATTCTTGGTGGTGAAGCCGAATCAGATCTCAGGGGGTTTGCCCATCATTAATTTGAATGCACTCCACAGTATGTACCAAATGATCCTTTTTAGAACAGTTTCCTGTCCTACTGGTGCTTACATTTGAGCTTTGTGTGCACTGAAAATGTTTTGCCTGCTGCTAATCTGCACTTCTGTTTTGTGGATATTGGCACATAATAAAGTGTATAACAGAACAATATCGCCTTGTTTCTAAGCATTGATTATCATTCCATATGTCTTGACAAAGGCAATACAAGTCATGTAAATGGATTGGCTAGTACATTTCCAGGTGCAAATACATTTTCCTTTTGGTGAAAAATCAAGAGAGAAACAACAGGAACCTATAAATAGAGCTGGGCAAAATGTTTCAGATAAAACTTTTTTTTGGAGATTTGCATTGATCGAAACATTTCACGAATGTGTGTCCAATTTGGCAAATGGTTTTGGTTGAAGCAAAAGAAGGAAACATTTTGGAAGTGGTGAAAGGAAACTTCAGCTTCAATTTTTTCAAGTCATAGTAGATTCACAAGGCGCCATAGCCCTGTGGATCAGGTACTCAGTTGGGATGTGGGAGACTCAAGTTCATAGTCCCTACTCTGAACCCAGGTCTTTTTTAACAATTGGCTATGCCACAGTGGGTCTCTAATTCTATTGAAGCTGTTCCATTTCATATAAAATACTTAAATATTCACTGGAGCAAGGACCCCCTCCCAGGTGAGTGTTTTTACCTTTCTCCACTGCCTTGTGCAATCATTTACACCACTTCATAGTGAGTGCAAAATACTCCCATCCTGCTCTGGCAGCTCTTGCATTCTCTTTAAAGCAGTGTCAATTACTGTGCTCTGGGTAAGGTAAGAGAAAATTAGGCCCTACATATTTCACACTTGATGTTTAGAAAATTAAGTCATCCTCTCCAATTTAAAAGTATTCTCTTCTTACCCCCAGTCTTTCCTGCTTTTTCTTATCTTTGCTGCCTTAGTAACTTTGAAACCCAACTTAATGCTAATGCATTGGTTGAATTACAGAGTTCTTTGATAAAATAGAATCGATACACTAGGGAGTTACCTAATTCTATTCTATTTCCTAGTCCCTGCTCAGCCCCGTAATGAGTTCCTGCATAAATTAAAGGAGAATTAATTGTGTGACATGTAGGACCAGGTGTTGTGGATTTTACAGATACGTTTTGCTGATGAAATCCAATAAATGTGTTTAGTTTTTCTTTGTTTACTATAACAGTTTCCCAAGTTTCCTCACAGAGAGGCACTTGCTAATGTGATTTCATGCATAATAATCAGATCAGGGTAAGGTTGCATAACAAGAAAGAACTTACGTCTATCCTCTCTAGGTAATAGTCGAGTAAGTCAGTCAGGAAATCAGTCTGCTTTCAAATAGGGTATATTTAAAAATTTATGATGCAATGATATCTTATACTCCCTAGGTTTGCAGGAAAGATAGTGGTTTAGTGAAGTGTTGACCCACACCCTAAAAAAATGGTGATGCAATTGCCATCATATATTATGTAACTGAGACATCGATACAATACTAGCCTTATTCCTAATTGTTTTATTAGTAATGATTATTTTTGGGACAATAGATCTCTCTGTTTCTACAGCTCACACAGTTTGAATCTGAAGCAGCCCTCTATAATCCTAAAGGAAAAGAGGGCATATTACATTTTTACATAAGTCACATGAGTCCTCTTTTTCTTTTTCTAGGTCAGGGAGCAAATTAGAGAAGCACTGTTAATGTCACAGTGGATAAGCTTGTGTCAGTGTTTCAATATTTTTGTGGGGAGATATCTCTCAGGATCACCTCAGCTCTCCTCCCCCTCCCCCCAACAATTAATTAAATAACAATGCTTTCAAAGAGCCTACACACAGTGCTTCTTGCTGGCTCAGGAGGGCAGGTTGCAGCTTTTGTGGTAGCTTATTATTTTTTATTTGTATTATTGTAACAACAGGGTCCCACTGTGATAGGCTCATCAGTGCTACTCTGAGTTTCATTCAGGTGGGATCAGACTAGAACTTCCAGAGAGTATGGTCTAGTCTCTAAAGCAGTGACGCCCATCCTTTTCAGACCACCATACCCCTTTCAAGGGTCTGATTTGTCTTGCGTAACCCCCAAGTTTCACCTCACTTAAAAAACTTCTCGCTTACAAAATCAGACAAAAAATATAAAAGTGTCACAGCACACTATTACTGAAAAATTGCCAACTTTCTCATTTTTACCATATAATTATAAAATACATCAATTGGAATATAAATATTGTACTTACATTTCAGGGTACAGTATAAACAAATCACTGTGTGTACGAAATTTTAGTTTGTACTGACTTCGCTAGTGCTTTTTATGTAGCTGTTGTAAAACTAGGCAAATATCTAGATGAGTTGATGTACCCCCTGGAAGAGCTCTGCATACCCCCAGGCGTACGTGTACCCCTGGTTAAGATCCACTTAAGAGCATCTACCTCTTTCTGGCTTGGCAAAAGAGAGCCTGAGGTTGGCTCCCCATTTCAGGTCCCACTCAATGACATAGCAGCATGTTGTGCTGTAATGACTTCAATATTAAACTGGTGTCCAGATTGCAAAAAACCCTGTCACCACTGCAGTCAGGTTTGAAGGCAGGCTCATCAAGGAGATGAAGGATTTAATGGGCATGGAGACTAACTTGCCCTCTCAAAGCCTGATCCAAATATCCATAAGTCCAGGGGAGTCTTTCAACTGAGTTCAACAGATTTTGCATCAGACTCTAAGTCCCTTTAGACAAGGGATGAGGCGAATTCATGGGGGTGTGTGAGGAAGCTTGCACTGGGAAATGGATCTGTTCTGCAGACGACAGAGAATTTCAGTTTCAAGAGCTCCAACATCAATATGAAATTCAATTTCTCCTGGAAAGAAAAAATTAAAAAGCAAAAAATAAATCTTAAAGAAGTGGATAAAAGAGCATAACTTTCCACAGGCATTTCTAGTCTGAAAGACAGAAAATAGTTTCGGTGGATGCTGAGTTGAAAGAGTTCACGAGCGAATATGCTAGTTGGCAGTTATTTGGCTTGAATGATGCCATCCCAGAGGAAAGCATCAGCTCATAAAACTTTCCTTCTAGCTGCTCTTGGATTCCTGTTAATTAATTGCAAGGAGGCACTTTTTAAACTAGAGGTGTGCCAAGTTGCCAAGTTGCTGATATTATTGCCGTCTTCTTTCAAGGACTAGTTCCAAACTATCAGAGCAGCTGCATAATGGTGTGATTCCTACTACAGGTGTACCACAGAAAATACTGGAGGGGAAGGGACTGTCAGAGGGAGCACAAGACAACTACTCCACTCAACATAAAAGTTTGCAACATAATTTACTGGTGCAGTCATTCGCTTCTCTAGAATGCTGAGGAATGAAATCCTGAGAAAGCTACATCAGGACAAGAATGCAGCTGCTGGTCTGTTCACTAACACTGGATGCATCCCTCCATTTCACTCCTCTGCATTAAAGCATAGTCTCCCAATGGTCACATTCTGATTTTCAAAGCTGTGAACGGTATTGGTTCTAGCTACTGGAGGCAGCCGTCCCTCCTTCCACGATGATGACCTCATACAACAACTTTGCTTTCCGTGTTGTCTTGTCTAAATAGACTGTAAGCTTTTGGGGTCAGGGTCTGCCTCTTACTATGCATGAGCCTAACACAATGGGCCCTGACCTCAGTGGGGCTTGTAAGTGCTTCTCTAATACTAAATAATAATGGGAGAAACAGGGCTGTTGCCAAATGGGAGACGACTTCGAACCATAAGCTGAGCCAGATGCTTCTCCAAGGCTACAGAACTCCTTGCCAAATGTAATAAGAATAACTGACACCCTCTTCACATTCAAAATGAAATGTGGAACTAACACATTTGATTTTTGTTTTCAACAGTAACCCTGTCAAACACATTAGCAGCCTCACACTTTATATTTATTTACAAAAAAAAAAAAAATCCCACCAATAACTTTAAGTTTGCTCCTGCCGGCAGAGCTGCAACAGACAGAGATTTTGAGAAGATATTGAAGATGCACAGATACCACAGAGATGGACTACCTTATAAAACCCTAGATTAATAGACAGCAATTGGTGTAGTAGCCATGTGGCTTTATATAGTATGGTACAGTGAATTTATTGGAACACAGCATCATTTTCAATATGCATTCTCAACAAGAGAAAAATGGAGCAAATGCTACAATGATCTAAATAAGCTGTATTTTGTCAAGATTAGAGGGAAAATAGCAAAGTGGAATCTCAATGTTTGTAGCTGTGAGCCCCACAGAGCCATAGAAGGAGATCGTCACTTTGAATTTTTAAATCAAAGTTGTTCCTTAAAGAGAGCAGAGGAATAATAGGTGGCAGAAAACTTGTTCAGCTATTAATGATGCCATTCTGTTAGCAAGATGTAGGAAAAAGAAGATAATGGTTATCACAAAGTATGAGAAAAATGGGAAAAAATAAACTAGAATTTCAAAGCCATGAAAGCACTGGGGAGGCAGTTTTTCATCCACCTTTTTCCACATTTGACTAATACATCATAGCAGAGAGATCTCAGTAGAGACACAGTTTGAAGACATTGATGACAGCTAACAGAAGTATAGTTTTCTTCCAAAAGTGACCATGCATTTTGATTTGGTATTCAGGCTGATACAATTCAAAAATACAAAAATTATAGCCCTTATTCAGGGAACTACTTAGACAAGTGCTTGACTTCAATGGGATTTAAGCCCAGGTTTAAAATTAAGCACGTACTAAAGTACTTTCCTCACTAGAGCACGTACTAAAGTGCTTTCCTCACTAGAGATGCTGCCTGAGTTGGGGCCTAAGTTAAAGTAAGTGGGTCAAATTCATTCCTGGCTCAGCACAATTGAAGCCCCTTCCAATGGGAGCTGCAGAGCCAGTGCTTGGGGCAGGGACAGCGGGCAGAGGCCCCTGGCTGCTCCTGCTTCTGGGAACCTCACAGAGCTGCTGCACGTGTGGAGCGGAGCAAGGCAAGTCCCTGACCCCGCTCCCCGGCAGGAGCACCGGAGCAGGGAAAGCTCCCAACCCTGCTCTCCAGCGGGAGCTCAAGGGTCAGATTTAAAAGGTCAGATGGGCCAGATGCAGCCTGCGGGCTGTAGTTTGCTCACTCCTGCCCTAGAGGATATCATCAATTCTCTGGCATTTCTCTCTTTTTGAAGTTAAAATGCCTGGCATATGGTGAGGGTGTTTGTTTTTGGTGGGTGTTGGTAGGGGGTTGGAGATACAAGAGGATGTTCATATTGTGAATGTCACTTATAGTGGAAAGCCTTTCTTAAAGAGGAAGGTTTTACAGTGTTTCCTCAAGATACTCAGACTCTGGGTTTGCCTGATCTCCTCTGGATGATTGTTCCATAGCTGGATTCCCTCAACAAAGAATACTTTGTCATCATTTCAAACATGGTTTGTCCTGGGCTGCGTGACCTGCATTTTTTGTCAAGGAGAGCAGCTTTCGTGGAGGATCATATATTGAAATTCAGTCTTTGATGTAGCTGGGGCTTGATCCATTAATTGCTTTGAAAATTAGGATGAAGAACTTGAACCTGCATCAGAAGATGACTGGGAGTCAGTGAAGGGACTTAAGCATGGCCTGATGTACCCACAGCAGTCTGAGCCCTGGAGAAGGCAGGCAGTTCTTTTGTGTACCAGCTGGAGCCTGTGCATTGTCTTCACATTCAGCTTCAGATGCAGTGAGTTCCAGTAAGCCAGCCTGGAGGTGACAGATGCATGGATTACTGGGGTCAGTAATTTCTCTGCCTCTTTCAGACCCTTTTACCTCATCTGATGGACTTTGCTTCATTCAGAACTGTCATTGTTGGTGTTCACCCAAGATCATATGTGGTATTTGTAATGTTAAAGAGTCCAACGTTCACTGCTAGCCTTGCAGGGTGGGAATCATGTAGCCTGGGCCACAATAGACAATGGCTTGTGGTACTGCAGCACTTTCAGAGATTTCATGAGGCACCTCACATATGCCACTAATATAGCAGTGTTCCCTCATCTGAGTTCTCAGCCTAATCATAACATTCGTGTCAGTGGAGTTACACGAGGGATGGTTTGGACCCCACCGTCTCCTCTTGGGGAGACGTTTATGTTTTAGAGTGACAGTAATGACTGCCTCCTAAATCCCACTTAAATTCACTCTCTTTTGACAGGAGTGAAACTGGCTGAGGCTTTTATTTTCATTCCTGTTCAACGTTAGCATTTCCCCTTAGATTACTCCTGCCATTGTGATCTCTCTTGCTGTGGTTTTGACAGCATGCCACTACTGGCGCAACGGGGACCACACTGGGCTGAATTTCCTCAAAGCAATGTCCTACTGGTAACAGGTCCTTCTGCAGTGGGGAGTTGGCAGAGTACGGCTGGAGGGAGACAATATGCTCCTCTCTGTCTTCTCCGCTTCTTTCCATCTCAAGGCTCTGAAGGGCTCCCCTCTTGACCACACATGTCAAAACCTCTGATTCTGAAATTTGAGGCACATAAGCTGTGGCAAGGTTCAAATTTACAGGCCCTGAAAGCAATAGCTTGCATTAACTTGGATCCTAAGGACCTGAATTAAAAACACTCTTGATCATTCCCTTTTAGGATTTTTGCTTCAGATTAGATTAGAAGGAAACAGAGGTATTTCAGACTCTCTTTTTTGTGTCTATACAGTAGCCTGCTGAAACGGGTCTCTGTCCTGATTGGGGCCTTTGGGATCTCCCATAATATATTTACTACTACTAATAATAATAATTTATAATTAATAGACACTAGCATCTATTTTGTGTATAGGTTACATGTGTGTTGGTTGTAATATGTGAGAATCTCACATCAGTCACACGTCCAGCTGGGTAAATTAGTAATGCCATTGAAATCAGTGGAGTTACAGTAATGTCAAAATGACGTAAATAAGATGAGAATCAGGGCCATGTTATTTATCTAGTATTTGAATATTGATGATAGGGTATTGTCATTGTAAGGGGCAATATGATTTATGTGAACAGAGTCCCCAATTTTTACATATGGAATCACACAATATTTAAGAGAGAGAGAGAGTCATTTATCAGACAAGGATACACAAAGATTTCAAGAGTAGAAGTGACTCTGTTTCTTAGTATGGGGAAAGAAGAGCATTCCAGATAGATACCATGTTGATGGGCATGGTACAGGAATCTGAACAGAATAGACCAGGCAGCATGATACCAGGGAATTTGAGGGGAACTGCTGGAAAGAGGTAGGAGCAGGGAAGTGGGTGGTTGGGGAGTAGATGGAGGTGAAGGGAGGGAAATTTTGAATTAGATTCAAAATGGTTCTGAAAACAGTGACAGTGATGGTGATGCGGGTGGTGTGCTCTTTTTCCTGTGCGATCAGAGTACTTGTGGTCTCAAGACTCTGGGCTGCTGGACATTTAAAAAGGAGAGGCCAGATTGAAGACCCTGCTCTGCTCTCTTTGCGCTGGTCGCATGACTCAAAGGACCCAAAACATTGCTCATGTCACCTGCTAGGGATATCCCTGAGAGTCCCCAGCAGGCACAGAGCTGTCAGAGCCTACAATTTCTATGCTTCCCTCCCTCCAGCCCCCAGCACAGGATGAGTATTGAGGACAGGGGGAGTGGCTAGAGCACATCATGTTCCAGCAATTCCTCGCTAGCATATGATTCCTAGGGGATGATACACTAGCCAGCTGGTGCATTTTATAGCAGACTTCAGGATGCTTGGTCCTTTGCCAGGGGCTGGGGAGAAAATCATGGAGCCATGACTGGCTCTCTGAATACCTCTGCCCTTGCTGCATCCAGCATACATTTAATACAGTAGAGAATCTGGCCCCCAAGGTTTAACTTTACCATAAAGTAGAGCAATACAAGGTCAGATTCATAGACTTTAAGGCCAGAGGAGACCATCGTGATGATCTAGTCTGACTTCCTGCACATTGCAGACCACAGAATCCCACTCACTCTTGTAATAGACCCCTAACCTCTGGCTGAGTTACTGAAGTCCTCAAATCATGATTTAAAGACTTCAGGTTACAAAGAATCCACCATTTACACTAGTTTAAACCTGCAGGTGATTGAATATTTTATTTAGGGAACAAAGAAAAGATCTGAGAGGAGGATTGTAACAGCAGAGGCAGAGGCCAGTGGAAGAAGAAGATACTTCATTCAGAAATCAAATTTTAGTTGGGATGGTTGCACCAGCAAAAGTACTGATGTAGCCAGGGCCGATACGGGCAGATGAATATGGAATAAAAAGAGCAGAAAGTGAGTGGATGAAAATGTAGAACTGTGTATCATCCGCACAGGTAAGATAGCAATGAGACATTCCATGTGAGAAACACACATTAACACACCTTTTTATCTGTATGGAAAGAAAGGGATCTATGACTGGAGATATGGCCAACCATTCTGAGAAGAGTCATCTCAGAGTGAATGTTGGTCAAGTGGGAGAAGCAATCAGAGGGATGAGAGAAGGAGGAAGGGAGAAGCTAAGATGATTTCCACCAGTTCAGGATCTACCACTAAATACTGAGGGAGGATTTTAGTGAGCTGGCATAAGCACACATAGCATGGAGTCTAGTATGGAAACTAGACTAACCAAGGATAATACTGTAAGGGGGTCATTTGATACTGTAAGGACGACTGTAAGGGGGTCATTTGAATTATCAGTATTTGTGCTTTAATGAGCGTAGTGCTTCACAGAGCACTTAAAAAGCCCCCTATCCCAAAGAATGCTGGCCCTAATTCAGAGACATACACAAGCTGTTCGTGGGGCAATTGTTCCAATGGATATACTGGTGGTGAGAGGATCAGGATAGAAAGGCTCTACAAGAAAATTGTGGTTTAAAATGGACTGGGAGGGTGTTTGACTGGTGCCTGGAGATTGTTAGGCCCATTGGGAGCAAGAGGCTGTGAAGAGACACAAAGGCAAGAATAGAAGAAGGAGACAAAAGGATCAGTTAGAAATAGAGGATACGGAGGCCCATATGCAGTAAGATGATGGAGGAAATGAGGGATGAGAAGCAAGGAAGGGCAGCGTTTTTCAGAGACTTTATGGTGAGGACATTGTGCTTGAACAGAATGTGGAGAGAAAGGGGTAACCAACGAGGAAAGGGATTGGAGGAGGAAGTGACACGATCTGAGGGGTGTGATATATCAGAAGCTGATTTGAGCAGTGGTGTTAATATACTAGGCACAGTCTTATGCATTGCAGTGGCACATTATGGATTAAGCTCTTCAGAGCGGAAGCCCAACCTTCCTATACATTTCTATGGCCCTGTGCCTATTTGGGGCATTGCTGTAATATACATAATCACAGTGTCACCCCTCTGCTGAGCTGCAGCAGTTTTTTAGGGCCTTACAGCTCAGTTTCCGGCTTGTATCAGGAATCGGTGCTTTGGAATCAGATATTTCCTTTGTGTAATCTATTTATTTACAAAGTGTACTCAGTCCCTGATTGCGTGAAGAAAACTAGTAGCAGCACAGAGACAACTCCCGTTTGCAGAAACCTCTGCCCTGCCTTCAGAAGTCTTTGTCTTTTTCCAGGGTCACACACAAGTCTCACCGCTTAACAGACTCTGTACCTCCTTTCCCTCTTAGCCCCTGCACACTGGGAAACCCTTAATCAAAGGCTGGTCACTAAGACCACCTGGTCTGGCTAGGTGAGTTTGGGTGTCTATCCTGCTTTAGAGCAGCTGCTCTGCTACACAAAGGAACTGATGGCTTTACCTGCCAGAGAAAGGTGAGCACTGTAACCCACACAATACTCTTAATGACTGTCTGGGTGCCCTTACTGCCTGGCATCTTTAGCTCTTGCTATGGGGAGTTTCATCCCAAGAAATGTACTGTACATCAATGATCCCCTAATAGGCAAGTCATAATAATAAAACTAGCAACCAGGGCCGGTGCAACCATTTAGGCGGACTAGGCGGTTGCCTAGGGTGCCGAGATTTGGGGGTGCCAAAAAGAGCCCTCCAATTTTTTTTAAATGGTTGAGCAGCCACTGCTACTGGGACAGAGAGGGAGTCTGAGCTGCCGGCGGTAGCCAGCAGCCCAGGGTGTCCGCTGGGTCAGGGCGCCTCCACGGCAGCCCGCAGTCCAGGGTGTCCCCTGGCCCAGGGAAACCCCGGGCAGCCACTGCCCTGGAGGCGCACTGACCCTCCACAGGCACCACTGCGGCAGCTCCACTGGAGCCATGGGACCAGCGTGTGGGGCGGCGAAATTGCCTAGGGCACTCAAAACCCTAGCGCCGGTCCTGCTAGCAACCCTGTTTTCCTTTAGATGTACTCTGAAATTATGCCTAAAACGCTTATCGAGGTTAATGGGATCTTCATGCATGCATCCAACCTCATGTTTTAGAGAGAGCTGACTCTTAAAGGGCCACAAGAAATTACTATTAAGCCCTGAATGTTTTTTTGTATTATTTTGGCTGCTCTCCATTAGAGCATGCCTACAGGCAGATGACAGTGTATAAATACGAATTGTTCTGCTCTGACACCTTCCAACACTCCAGCTGCCAGTAATCCACTCAAAATATCGGTGTGCACAGGCCCTCCTCCTCCTCCACACACACACACACGTAAGAAGGAGCACTTCGTTTTAAGTCAGCCTATCTGAAAGTGCTTTTTAGCTCCCATTGGAACGCTTTCCTTGAGAGCAAGAAAACTTATACGAGACCAAACCATTCTGCTATTAAAAATGGGACATCCTTTTTAATTAGATATCCATGGAGATTTTTTTTTTTAACATGAAATGTATTTGTTCGGTGCCCTTGAATGCTAACGGAAAGGGTGCTTTACCAGTGTGTATTTTAATTGTAACGGAAGGGAAGAAGATGGCCCTTTGCTTCCTCCACAGATGGTTGCTTTTCACTAGCCACCTAGATCTACTCTATTGTTGCTTTAGATACCATGTTATCCATGTCCCATGCTGAACCCCTACTATCCAGTTCTGACTATTCAAACACCTCACAAAGGAATGAAATCATGTGAAAGCACAGAAACCACGAAAGGAGCTATTCCTATATCCCTCTGCTTCCTTTCAGCATCTTTCTTTTCCTTCAACTGGCTTTTGTCTCTAATTTCTAAGGCCAGTTGAAAAGTAGACATTTTGTGCTGCAAACGTGTTGTTTATTTTCTCTCCTCAGAACATGGAGAGCTTGATGTATTGCTTTATATAAACGCTACAGATTAAAGCTGCTCTTAATATTTATGGGGTTTTTAAGCACGATGCTAATACAGCGCTGCTGTCCTTAAAGATATAACAAAACACAACCCTCCAGGGAAAAGCTATGAAATAAATATTTTTTGAGATAACATGTTTCTTCACTTTGCATAAATTTAACACCGTGCTTTCTGTACAATATGTGATCTTTCTGCTAACTCCCCACAGAACAAATAGCTCTGGTGAGATGTTATGAAAGACAAGCAACAAAAGCTAAGGAAGATACCACACATTAAGGATCCTGAATTTTATTTAGGGTTCGTTTTGGGGCGGGGGGCGGGGAAAGGATGGCCTACTTAAAGTTACAGAGACTTCCAATGTCGTGATGCAAAGTTGGGTCTGAAAAAGCTCTTAGAATATGTATTAACCATATTCAGACACATGAAATCTTAGTAGTCAACATGCAACAAGCAATATTCATGAAGGCTTTGAGGTGCCTGTAAGGCAAATTAATAGGACCGTGCAGTCACCTCCGTTCAGAAAGAGGGTTGTAGCATGCATCATTCTGTACTGTAAGGCTGTGAGCTAATTACTTGTACGGACGAGCTCACTGGAAATGAGATATTACAATGCAAGTAGTATGTCTTGATGCAACAGGCGGCTGCAGAATGCTGCCTGGAGCAGTTGCTATGCCAGAAATAGCCTCTTGGAAATTATGCAGCTTTGGGAACTTCACACCTTTTCTTTTCTTTTCTAATTTCTTTGTAATGTTATAAACCACCATCCAGGACTGGGAATAGGTTAATGTATTGCATCAAAATAAAAATGCAAGCCTCATGATAGGGGAAATGCTGGATAAAATAATACATTTACATCGGTCAAATATATTCTGTAGGTTCCCTTACTAAATGGCAATGTCTCACCATGCACCTCTTTCCCTGTCTCCCTGCAGTTTCCCTCTGTCTTTCCTTGCTGACATGACAATCTGATCGTCCTTCAGGCTCTGCTGCTCGAGACCTGTCAGTTGAATTTAAGGTCATCTTGTACAAGTAAACAGGGGTCTAAAGAACTGGAGTCTCATGTAACTACAGTATTACAATTAAGTTGTACCCCAGTTCTGCTACACTGAAGTCACTTGGGGTCTCTGTAGGTGCTATACATTGAAGGATCAGGGCCTTGGATAGAATATGTGTAAATGAATCAGGCTCGACCTAGTGTTAGACTACTGAAGTGGAAGATGCATCAATTGACAGACAACAAAGCCATGGAGTGTACCTGATTTTGGTGACTCTAGCTCCTTAACCGTCATGTGGTTAAATTCAAGCAAACATCATTATTATTATTAATATTATTGTTGATTTGCTAGACTTGTACTAATCCGAGAGTAGAAGTCCGTAAATTATGGCATTTATTTTCACTAGATTTGCTAAAAGGTTTCTTATTCATCTTGTGACCTCAAGGCTGAGAGGTTTTAGCAATCTCCTTACTGGTAAATCCAGTGAAACTATGTGCCAATCATACACAACATACATGCCCAATTTCAGTCGGTATAACTAGTTAATTGCTTAAAAATGAAGTGTAGTACACTGACTATGCCCCCTTTTATAGTTATGTAATAGAGCATTTACTGCACACCAGCATACTGTGTCCTCTTGGCTGGAAATGAGAAGAGACTTTCTAATCAGTAGAGGAGCGAGATTCTAGAACAGCCTTCCAATAGGAGTAGTGGGGGGCAAATTGTGCTTTTCAGATAATAAACTACTCCGCATATTAACTTAAGCTGCAGATACACCAAAATGATGCTAATAGACAGCTCTTCTGCACACAGTAGCCATCTGGAAAACTCTGGTTTCACTCAGGGTCCCAAGACTCTTGTCGCAGAAGGTGAACAGCATCTAGGAGAGCGATTGAACCAGTTCGATCACCCCTGGGGCAGAGCGGCTAGTGCTTGACAACACGCAAAACGGCAATTCCTCCAGCTGATCATGAAGTTGTGCTTAATGATGATCCAAATGGAGCCCAGCTGATCAACCAGACTATGGGTGTAAGGCTGAGCAACAAAAAGCAAGCACGCATCGATGTGTGGCACCCACAAGGCTCTGACAAGGGCATATGTAGACAAGCAAAAATCCCCCTTGTGCAATGCAAATGTTACCCATACAAGTGTAACCCATACAACTTCTGGGTGTGGTGTTCTAACTGAGCCCACCTAGAGAGAGTTAAATGAGTCTGCTCTACCGCCTTAGCTAACAGCCAGTTGGCTTTTAGCTCATGCACTAGCTCCAGAGGTCCCAGGTTTGATCCTGCTGACTGGTGGTGTTACACGAGTTTTGGAAATTCTGCCGTTAGAAAATCTGACACAAGTTGATTTTCATTCACCAACACAGTGATTCTGCCTCTGACGTGTTTTTGGGGACAAAATGTCAATGTTTAAATGCAGCTTTTTGGGGGGCTTCACTTTGCCTCATCCTGAACATCACTTCGGTGATCGGCTGTAAGGAGTCTGAGAAAGGAGAGGAGAGGAGGCAGCAGAGGGGCTGTCCTTTTGTGGGAGGCTGGGGAGGTTAATGATAAACATCTTTCCTGCCTGGCTCCTCTGAAAGAGTGGTAGAAGGAGTTCCTTGGAGGGAGAGTAAGGGTCCTGGGCCTGGGGTGGGGCGAGGGGTACATCTTCATTAAATGATGAGAGGCAGAGGAGTGGCTGAAGGCCAGTGCTAGGCATAAGTAGACTAAGCAATTGCTTAGGGCCCTGAGAAGCTCAAGGGGGCCACCCTATTCATTTTTTAAATATGTGTTGTGTGTTTATGTGGGGGGGAAATATCCCTGCTTAGGGCCCCCAATGGACTAGCACCACCTCTGGCTCAAAACATAGGGGAGGAGGAAGAGGTACAGCTTGCAATGTCCTAAGGCTTTCAGTAGAGCCTGCAATATTGACTGGAAAGCTCCTGCAGTCCTCTAGAGTTGATTTTACACAGCCCCTTGGCATTAGGAAACAGCAAATGCTATTTACCAACAAAGCTGAATTATTATCAAATATTTACATGGCAATCATACAGCACAGTTCATAACACACAATGCAGGGCAGAACTGAGTATGGGGATAAGTTTACGTACCAGAAATTAAGTACCATATTATCCCAGGGCTGACTAATGAGAGCCTTCGTTCTGATTTGTTTACCAAGGCAAGATGGATAAAGTAGCTTTTTACCAGATCAACAAATACTGTAAAAGACATAAAAGGTCAAAATGGATAAATATCAAGCCACACAAATCTCATCTTTAGCTAAAGGAACTTGCTGTTTTCATGACAACTCATCTTACAACAGGATGCTACAAACCCATCAGAGACACACTGTAGAAATCATATGTTGAAGCACTGTCCATCTTGCTATTAATAACGTTACAAGTATTTTCTTGTATCATAGCAGTGGTTTTTAACTGTTCTTCATAAATATTTCTGGAGCTGGCTGAATTACACTTCTATTGATTTCTCCATTAAATGTAATCTGAAATTTTATAGCATCAGTTGAGGAATGAAATCATTTAACTTTGATGCAACACTTGCATTTCCTCTATGGATTTTTGAGGTGTTTCTGAGAAATATATTTTCATTTCACGGGAGAGACATTGATTTGACAACTTGCTTTACAAAATTAGAGTCACTTTCATGTAAGGCAGCAGCACTGGGGAATCTGTGTACCGCCTTGGTGCTATTTGAATTTTCTGCACACACTGCAGTCCCACAGAGCAATTTGTCATTACCTCTGCTAATGATTATGTGAGCCTGAACCCAGGTGAGTAGCTGGTAAACAAATGCTGATTTCTGGCAACCTAACAAAGAATGTGGTTTTAACTTTTGTCAGAAAAGAGTGACTCAAGTTTCTAAATACTATACGCTTGGGCAGCATATTATTGTGGATTTCAGTGTTTTCTTTCTACAGAAAACCACACACGCCTAGAATCTGCTGCACAATCTTAAACTTATACTATGATCTAAGCCACTGTTAAAGTCAGCATAGGGGGTTGAACATCCCCACCTATTGAACAGTATATTGAAGTTCAATCCCCCCCGGAAAAATGAAGAGGTTTCATGAGAAACATTTTAGTAGAAAAGCCAAAAATGTGGGAATGAGATAAGAAAAAAAGGAAAATGTGTCGAGCCATCTTACACTCTTACTTTCACACAGTGTATTAAACTAGTAACTAAGGGGTTAATGAAGTCCATGTGAGCTGCTATGGTCCTATTGGCTACAACTGCAGAGGAACTATAAAAAGTGAGACATTGTTGCAATGCATGTTCTAGTCAGATGTGTGATTCAATTAGCTGGGTTGCCCAGAGCCTTTTAAGAGAATGTTAATAGCTTCCAAGTTGCAGAGGTGCTATCTACACTGAAACGATACTATGCCTTGGGGACTAATTAGAACACATTTCCCTACATGTTACCAAACTCTTGAACAGTGTTGCATTTTATCATGACTGACAAACCCCATTCATTAAACCTCAACTATGCTGAGAACCCAAATCATGTTTTAATGGATCCAGCAATATAGTAATTTCCTACAGTGTACACATGCTCTTCCATCTCCCTCTCTTTGGAATCTCTCTTGTGTTTAATAAGGAAATCCAAATGATCCTTCCAGTTTCTTATATAGTGATGACTTTTACTTGATCTCCAACTTCTGGAGCTCCTTCAGTCTGAGGTTCTAGGGGGTCCTACCAAAGGGACTACAACTAAGATGGCTCCCAAAGCCCTCTGACCCCATTTGCAGCATGTGTTGAGTCAGGGGTGGGGGCAGAAGAAACTAGAAACCCCGAAGGAGGCTTCTGCATGGGGTGAACTTGGCAAGCAGTTGATTGGACCAATGACAAGCCAGGGCTACACAGCCCTCTTCTCTCCACTCCTCCCCCACTTCCAGCAAGTTAACTGGGGAAGGGGCAGCCTGACTTTACAAAAGAAAAAAGAGAGAGTTTAGGTTGAGAAGCTGGGAGAGCGACAGCCTGGCTCAGGGGAGTCCCTGCTGAATTCCCCTTCCCTGGAAGGGAGTTTGAACTGCTGGGACTCTGACTACAGGTATCAGGGCGACAGCTCCTGTACTGCAGTGACCATCATCCACAGAAAGAGAGCCAGAACCGGCTACCAAGAGGCAGCTGAGACCCCAGGAGGATTCCAGGCCAGGGAACCAGTGGGCTGGGTTGGAGGACCCACCTTACCCAGAGGTGAAGAACAAGTAAGGTGACTTTTGTTTAAACCAGCCATGGCTGCAGTGTTTCATCTCAGGACATGCAATCTCAGTGGTACCACCTGCCTTGAGAAGGAACTGGGGTAGGAGGAGTTTGTGAGCATTAGGAGGTGGGGGAAATGGTTGATCTACCACTGTTTATTACTTATTAGTTAACCTTAACCCCTTCCTTAAGTTCTCCAGATCCTGTTTTCTTGTTCCCATTGAAGTCACCTCCTCTGTGATGATGTTATTACTAGTGTGCCGGTTTTATTTACCTTAGGTCCCCTGGGTACTTGGCTTTTACACTCTTTGCCAGCTAGTAGTACTAACATTGATCTCTCAAGGGACAGTGCCCATTTATCTGGCAGAATAAACAGAGGAACAAGGCACCAAACAAAAGAATCCATACGAGGACTGGGGAGAAGCTGCTACAAATATTGGGAGAGAAAAGGGAGGATGCTTAAGCCATGCCTGCATGGAGGGGCTATGTTAAAATTTCCTAAGTTCAACACAAAAAAAATAAGACTGACCATATTGGGACAGACCAATGGTCCACCTAGCCCAGTATCCTGTCTTCTGACAGTGGCCAAATGCTTCAAAGGGAATGAATGGAACAGGGCCATTATCGAGTGATCCATCCTGTGATCCACTTCCAGCTTCTAGCAATCAGAGGTTTAAGGCTACTCAGAGCATGAGGCAGTATTCCTGACCATCTTGGCTAATACCCACTGATGCACAGATTTTAGGCCAAAAGGAACCATTATGATCACGTAATCTGACCTCCCGCATAGCAAAGGGCACAGAATTATGGCCAGTGATTCCTGCACCGAGCCTTCTGGTAACTTCTGGTAGAGCCCTAGCACACTGTTTAGAAAGACACCCAGTCTTATGGTAAAGACTTCAAGTGAATTTGTATTAGGCAAAACAAGGCACCATAATAAACGACGCAATCAAAATTCATGAGTCAGACCCCCCTCAATCCTGATATTGTATTTTTTCATCTGCCTTTTGTTTTTTGGAACTCCCACTGCCCATCCCCAGGGGATGAGGGGAGGGAGAGTCTCACAATTTGTGTTGCCCATTCTGCAAGATTTATTGGGTAAGGTGGTTTCGGCCGCCCCTTGTCCAGCAATTATTCCTGTCTCCTAATCTCCCCTCTGCATCAGCTCTTTTGCCTCCAGCTCCCACCCCATCAGTTCAGTCCTCCAGACTTGAGGGGGGGGCAGTTCCAGGGGCTCTCACCCCCCTCTACCCCTTACCAGGCTGAGGGGCAGGGCAGTTCCAGGGGCTATTTAACCCCACCCCCCCGCCCCTTCTCACGCTGGCCAGGTACTGCAGGGAGGAGCGGAGGCCCAGTGCAGTTCCAGTGGCTCATGGGGCGAGGGCGTGGAGCTGCACTTAGCTGATGGGAACTTTAATAACCCTTCTCCCCCCACGAGAACAGTGAGCAGAGGTGAGAGACTCTGCTGGCTTCCAGCATGTCTGACCTTCACGAGGGAACTGGAACATCTCACGTCATCGTCAGACAAGCTCAAGTACCTGTGAAATCCCGTCACTCATGCTGAAATCACTGGAGTTGGCAATACTGAATATGCAAATGTTATGCAGAATACCCATGTGCCTTTTGGATTGAAGGGACCAAATTAATTGTCAGCATAAGCAGCACCACTCTATTGCTATCAACGGAGTTACACCTGCATATGGGAGTGATGGATTTGATGTTTTTACAAGCAATGCTATTAGTGAAGACAGTTCATTTCCGTGAATCCCTGGGTAGGCATTAGTGAACCATCTCAGAGAAAGTAAGAACTGATCCAAAACTCAAACTGAATATTTGAAGCTTAACTTTTTTTTAAAAACACATTTCATACCTTTGCACTTCCGGGTTCTGTTGAGTAGCAGAAATGGATACAATGAAATACTGCCTGGCAAAGAGGACTGTCCTTCAATTTGCAGTCTGATCACGTCCAGGAAATATAGGCAATCTTGCAGGATTTTCTGATTCTAAAGCAAGGTCAGACCCAATTTTCATGCCCATGGGGTTCAGATAGGTGCTTTTGAAACTTTACTCTAGACCACTAAGGGATTTAGGAATCTAAACAAAGTCTAAATCCCAGTTTTAAAAGTGACTTGGGCACATCGAGGGAGCCTATTTCCCAGTCAAAGAGACTCCTAAGTGCCACAGTGACTATTGAAAGCAGGACTTCGGTGTCTAAGTCAGTTATATTTTTTTGAAAATATTACCTCTTAACTTTTGGGTGCTGTAAGCAGGTGGAATTCTACCCCACTCTGAACAGAGGATATCCACATCAAAGACATCTTCTTCCTGGGCTAGGTCTGTATTGTTAACACAAACAACAAAACATAAGCATCAGCTGAAGATTTTTTCCACAACTTGGTTGTTCTGAGGGTTTATGGCAGGCCCCACTTTGCTTCGATTCAGAGACATTCTCACTCTGACACCCCACCCACCCCCACCTTCTAGATTATAGATAATTTGACACTACTGGTCCAGCCTTGCAGGGTGTGTCTACACTGCAATTAAAAACCCATGGCTGGCCCATGCCAGCTGACTTGGGCTCGCACAAAGGGGCTGTTTAACTGCAGTTAGGACATTCAGGCTTAGGCTGGAGCCTGAGCTCCAGGAGTCTGTAAGGTGGGAGGGTCCCAGAGCTCAGGCTGCAGACCAAGCCAGAACATCTACACTGCAATTAAACAGCCTCTTAGCCCCAGGCCAGTGAGCCCAAGTCAGATGGCACAGGCCAGCCATGGATTTTTAATGGCAAAGTAGCCCTACCCACAGTGACTCAAGACATCTCTTGGCACCTCTATGAAGGGTTGAAGCATTTGACATCAGGATAACTCAGCTGAAGAGCCTTACATCCCAACATGTGCTCTTAGAATACGCCACTCTGTTACATACTTTATCCAAAGTGGACCTTCATGTGTTTGGAAGTTCATCCGTTGCTAGTTCTGGGACTTATTATCTGACAACAAAACCATTAGTTTTACCTTGGTGCTCTTATTTAAAAAATGTCTTTTGTAAGAATGACGGGTCAGTAACCCTAGTGAAAACCAGGAGGAACTTCAGTGATGACAGTAGGGATATATCTGTATAACAACAATGTAATCGATATCAGAACCAGGCCTAACATATGTAGTCTGAGTTCAAATGATGAAGTAGGCAACTCAGACACTGACGTATTGGAGCTAGAGATCAATATGAACATATCTGCTCCACTTGAGTAGCCTTTATGGCTTTTTATTGGCAGGGGATGCCTTCAAAAGAAATATCTTTTGGCCAGGCTTTCATTACCACAAGCTATCTTATGGTTAAAATATTCAGCGGTCAAATATAGATCATCCCTCAAGTAAGTAATTAGAACAGTAGTCCCAGAGAGAAGTATTCAGAGGTTAGAGAGGATAAGAAATTGAACAGGAGCCAACAATGCAATTCCATCACAAAAAGGCAAAAGCTTTTTTGGGTTGTATTCATGAGAGTGCAATATATTAAATGAGTGCAGTAAATATTTCACCATATGTGGCATTGGTAAGGTCTCGGTTGCAGTATTACATTATGTGGTTGACTGCATTTAGTTTGGGGCACAGCTGGACAAATTCATCCCTGGTTTAGCTTCACTGATTTATTATTATTTGTATTGCACTGGTATCTAGGAACCCCAGTCATGGACCGGGACCCCATTATGTTGGGAACTGTACAAACACAGATAAAAAATGCAGTCCCTGCCCCCAAAAACTTGTAATCTAAGGCATGTTCACACTCTCTAGTGCCTCCAAGCTTTGGACCAGGGTCTGTATGCTCAGTCTGGATTTGTCAGAGGATAGCAGCCGAAGGGTGTGCCCACTCTTTGAGCTGGGGAGGTGATTCCCAACTCAAGGAGACGTACTCACGCTAGCTCTTATTGAGCTAGTGTGCTAAAAATAAAGTGTAGCTGCTGCAGATGGCTGGGCTAGCTACCACACTCAGGGCAACTAGACACTCTCACAACTTGCACCACCATAGCTACACCTTTTATTTAGTATACTAGCTAGGCTGGGAATCACATCTTGTCATAAACAGATAGTTAAGGGTTAATGCCTCTTTTACCTGTAAAGAGTTAAGAAGTTCACCTAGCCTAGCTGACACCTGACCAGAGGAACCAATGGGGGAACAAGATGTTTCAAAAGGAAGGAGGGAAGTCTTCCTTTGTTTAGAGTCTCAGTTTCAGCCGGAGTGAAAAAGATCAAGGAACAAGCCTCTTATCAGAGTAGTAAATTTTAGAAAGGAATTAATAGGTTTATGTTTATTTTCTTTGTAACTTGTCTTGGTGACATTAAGGGAATTATCAAATTTGGATATTCTTGTGTGTATTAAGATTTTTGCCCAGGGGAACATCCTCTGTGTTTTGAATCTGTTGTCTGTGAGAGTAGCTGGTATGCTAACCTCTCCCAGAGGGTTTTCTTTTACCTTTCTTTTCTTTAATTAAAAGCCTTCTTTTTAAATACCTGATTGATTTTTTCCTTGTTTTTAGATCCAAGGGGATTGGATCTGGATCCACCAGGAGCTGGTGAGAGAAAGGAGGGGGGATGGTTAATTTCTCCTTGTTTTAAGATCCAAGGGGTTTGGATCTGTGTTCACCAGGAAATTGGTGAAGTCTCTCAAGACTACCCAGGGAAGAAAAGCAGTGCTTGTGAGTGGTGGCAGCGAAACCAGATCTAAGCTGGTAATTAAGCTTAGAAGTGTCCATGCAGGTCCCCACATCTGTACCCTAAAGTTCAGAGTGGGGAAGGAACCTTGACACACCTGCAGCGCCAAGGGCAGATATTCCCTAAGCATAAGACAAGAGACAATTGGTGGATACAGCCAGGAGAGCACCAGGAAACAACGAGATAATACTCGCCAGCATGATTGGCAGGGGTCTTAGCCCACCAACTGCTTAATTTTTGTCAGGCTTTTGGTGGGTATCCTGGCACAGGAGCGTTTTAAGGAGAAATTTGAAGGAGGACAACGAGGTGGCTCTGTGGATGTTGATGGGGGGGACAGCATAGGAGGAAGCATGATGGTGCTAGTTTGAAAGTGTAACAAGTGGGCAGTGCAGGCTGGTAGCATTGTCAGAGTGGAGGCAGGAGTGGACATCTTGGTAATCACTGAGAGTGTGGCCTGGGCATGAAAATGATGACAAGTAGTTTATGCTTGATGTGACAGAGAAGAGGGTGCCAGTGAGGCGGATTTGTAGAGAGGGGTGACGTGGGCCAAACAAGGGGCTAGGAATATGATCTTAGCAACAGTGTTTTGAATGGATATAAGCTGATATAATTGGAATAGAATTGATCTGAATGGAATCAAAACCAGGATGAATTTGGGCCAGTGCCATAGACTTTA
This sequence comes from Gopherus flavomarginatus, assembly GCF_025201925.1. Classification (NCBI taxonomy): domain Eukaryota; kingdom Metazoa; phylum Chordata; order Testudines; family Testudinidae; genus Gopherus; species Gopherus flavomarginatus. The sequence goes on from NC_066618.1 coordinate 287,651,043, forward strand.
CCTTTAGAACAGCCCGTTCGGGAGGGTGTGGGTGCTTCCTTTGTCTCTGATGTCTTTCTCCTGCAGTAGAGGTCACTGTAGAATCCATCTAAAGACGGCTGTGTTCCTCCATGTACAGCGACAGGGAAACCATTCGTCCCACCCCTTTCTGGGGCTAAGAGTAGCTGAAATGAAAGAAGCAAAACTGAGCACTCCCACCGCCCCCAAACAGTTTGGGTTAATCCTGCTGTCCTTGAAAGGCAAACAGGTCAATAGTCTCTGTGATTGGATTGGGTTTCTAATCTCGTCAGCCTAAGTGGGCCCAGGCTGAGCTTCCTGGGCTCTAAGGAAAAGAAAAACAAAGTAAAGGAGGGCCCAGGTGGCAGAGGATCTTCAGCAGCTTTCCTAGCCAGCAGCCCCTGCTCTGTGAGTTCAAGGAGCTCCGAGATCTACCTCTGCTTCCCTCTGAGTGCCGCCCTCAGTGAGCTTGGATCCCTCCTTTCAAGGAGTTACCATTCTCCAGCTGCAATGGGCCTCACAAGTGTGCTGGAGTTGAGTTGATGGTGCCCAGATGAGCCCCCTCGTGACTGCTTAGGGGATCTGTCCCACCACAGCCAGGATTTTTGAAAAAGAAAAATTGTCTTGATGTTAAGGCCTTAGACAGGGACCCTGGAGATCTGGATTCACTTCCTCTACCACAGATTCCTTGTGAGACCTTGGGCAAGTCACTTAATCTCTCTGTTCCTCAATATCTCACCTGTACAACAGGAGTATTAACACTTCCTCTCTCCCGCCCTTTGTTTAGACAGTAATCTAGTCATGGCAACAATGGCCTCTTTCTACTACGCATTTGTACCATGCCTAGCACAATGAGCCCAGATCTCATTTGGGACCTCTAGGCACTCCTGTAATATTAATAATCATATTTTTAAATATAGAGAAATTTGAGACAGTTCAGAGGGGAGCAACTGAAGAGATCAGAAGTTTAGAAAACATGAAATAACCATCATCATGCCAGACCTGCACCTACAGCTATCATGGATCTCCACAACTGATTATGCATGAAAGCAGCACTACAACTGCGACCAGGCTGATCCTGGCCTCCATTTGTGCATGGGTGCTCCCAAACTGATTTACTCCTCCTTCACATAAAATCAGTGGAGGGACAGGAGCCCCAGCAAACTCTTCCTGCTGTTGCTCTGAGTGGAACAGGCAGGCACTTGTCTGGGAAAGCATTTTTTCATACAGAATTTTATAATTTTGTGCTTGGGACAAGGGATGCTTGATTAGGGTGACCAGACAGCAAGTGTGAAAAATTGGAGGGGTTGGGGGGGGTAATAGGTGTCTATAGAAGAAATATCAGGGGTGTCCCTATAAAATAGGGACATCTGGTCACCCTATGCTTGATGGCCTTCACCCCCGATCCTGGAGACCATTTGTGGGCAGAGGTTCCTCACAGCAAGTGTGTCTGTACTGCAATCCAAGGTGTGATTGCAGCTCGGATAGATGTGCCTGCACTCACATGGATAAAAACACTGGCACAGATGTTGCAGTGCAGGGTCTGGGAGCAGTGTGGTGCAGTTACCATGTTGTTCTCGTGACTGAAACATTGATAACATGCAAGCCAAAAATGCCAGTGAGGGGAATTCAAGAGAATTAGACATGTTTAAAGATAAAAGTTTGAGTTTTTTTACCTCCCCTTTTTCTCTTCCTTGTCAACGTGCATTGTTTAGTTAAGAGAAAACAGATTGTTTCTCATCTACATTTAAACACAAGACAACACCCTATCTTTGTCATATCACCAAGTTTTGAGCATTTGATTCCTGTTAGGGATTAGGTACAGGTTTATGGACAGGTTTGAGCAAAGCATTCCCTTTGTACAACGCACAGCATCTAGGCACATAGGGACTTTGGTTGCTAGCCTGTACCCTGAAGCAGAGTACAACACTGAAATAGTATTGGGAAATGAAATACCAATCCATAAAAAAATTCAATCCAGCCATGATGTAAAGATACATTAAAAGTCCCTTATTATAGCATCCATACTTCAGGCTAAAAAAAGAAGAAGCAAACAGTACTGGAAAAGGGCAAGGTTTTTTCTTCCAGATGAAAATGACATTACAGCTAGGAAATAGAGGACAGAGTTGTGCCATGGTAACTGGCACTTTTTATAACAAACAAATCAATACGTCTGCAGTTCTGTTTCTAAAAACTGAGTGCAGGGAGACACTATAGTAACAGTAGGGAGGACAAATGAAATTATCTTTGTAGCATAACTTCTTTTTATTAATGTGATGAAAGCACAATTGTGTTGAGAAATGAAATTCCAGTAAAGATTCCAAATTAGTCTTCTCACTTGTATCTGAATGACGAAAGACAAGGATATATATTCGAGTCAGGAGAGAACAACCTTTCAACAAAAGGGGCCCGGAAAAAAATTAATATATCTGTTATAAAAGATTAATTACTATTTTTACACATTTCAGTCGTAAATACATCCCAATGTTGCTTCAGAGGAAATCTTTGCAAAACATATTACCACAGAGAGGGGCAGAGCTGCTGTGGTTAAGGTTTGTATGTTGTAAACCCCAATTTGAGACCTAGGGATTACTTTGTTTCAAGTTGGAAATCTAATCACCTGATCAGATGATTAATCAGACATCACTGCATCCTCTCCAAGCTCATTTTTGTTTATCGATCATAACATGGGTTGTTTTCTTTTCCCCCTGTAGTTTGATGCTCACTAGTTTTCACTTAAAATGATCAGATTAGAGCTGAAATGTTTACTGTGTGCAAGCTAATTCCAGTCACCTGAAACTTCATGTAGCACATATTCTGGATAAATCTGATTCAAATGGACAATTGACTTTTGATTTACGCTTACTTGGAGGGACAATGTAATGGCCCCCGATGTATAATTAGACTAAGCATATAGAACTCCATATGCAGAAGAAAGAGAAACCTCCTGGCCAGTCTGCCACTTAACATTACACAAACTAAGAGAGTATGGAAGAAACTGTCACAGAAGCAGGAGCTGAAATCAAAAGGCAGAGAGTTAAAGTGCCCACTCCCTGAGTGCTTTAAATGATCTTGAGACATCTCCTGTGAATGTCAGGGAGTCTGGCTATGTTGTCAGACTAATACACATTGTGGGACTTCCTCTCACTCAAGAAATACTGCCCTTGAAATATTGCAAGACTCCATAGGATCTATAAAATTTTAGGTAAATATGCAAGAATTGCCAGATATAGTCACAGAAGATGTCTGGCTGTTCGTTCTGCACAGATTTGAGACCATTTTGGATGGTCTGTGGCTTCTGCCCTTTCAGCTCATCAAGGACTCCAAAGACCTCTAGGTCATAATAAAACTCATGTCACCTTCTCTATTGTCATCTTTTAGCTGCTTTATACTCTGTCAGTCACACATGTTCTAAACACGTTAGGGTTTGTCTACATGGACATTTGATGCATGGCAAACTGGGGTGTAAATGTATCCCATGCTAGCCTGCCACACACTATGCCCCGGTCTACAGTACAAAATTACTTGGGTATAACTGCATCACGCAGGGATGTGAATAATCCACACCCTGAGTGATACAGTTATACTGACCTAAGTGTCAGTATAGACAGCACTACATCGGCAGAGAGACTATCTGTAACTGCTAGCAACAAATATCTCCAACAACTGGAGATGGGACACTAGATGGGGAGGGCTCTGAGTTACTACAGAGAATTCTTTCCCAGGTGTCTGACTGGAGGGCCTTTATCATAAACAGATAGTTAAGGGTTAATGTCTCTTTTACCTGTAAAGGGTTAACAAACAGGGAACCAAACACCAGACCAGGGGACCAATCAGGAGACAAGATACTTTCAAATCTCGGTGGAGGGAAGCCTTTGTTTATGTTTTTGGGGTTTTGCTTTGTTCTCTCTGGGCTCTGAGAGTGACCACACGTACCTATAGGCTCTCTAATCTTCTGTTCCAATTTTGTAAGTACAAAGGTAGAAAGGCGGTATAGTCTTTTTATTTGTTTTTTCTTTATTTGCAAATGTGTATTTGGCTGGAAGTATTTTAAATTGTATTTCTGCTGGAGGAGGCTTTTTCTCCAATTTCTATAAGCTGACAGACCCTGTAATATTCCATCTTCAGTTTACAGTGATTTTCTTTATTCTTTTTTTCTTTTATTAAAAGTTTTGCTCTTAAGACCTGTCTGATTTTTCCCCTTGTTGAGGCTCAAGGGAATTGAGTCTGTACGTAACAGGGAAGGAGAAGGGAGGGGGAGAGAAAGGGGGGGAACCCACCTGATTTCTCTGTGTTGTGATTCAAGGAGTTTGAATCACGGTGATCTCCTAGTGTACCCAGGGCGGGAAAGATCTGGGAGGAAGAAAGGAGAAGGGGGAATCCCCTTGTTTAGATTCACAGAGCTTGAATCTGTATATCTCTCCAGGAGCCCAGGGAGGGAACACCTGGAGGGGAGGAGGGGGAAGGGAAATGGTTTATTCCCCTTTGTTGTGAGACTCAAAGAATTTGGATCGTGGGGGTCCCCAGGGAAGGTTTTAGGGGAGACCAGAGTTTATCAGACACTCTACTCTAAGTCCTGATTGGTGGCAGCACTACAGGATCTAAGCTGGTAATTAAGCTTAGGGGAATTCATGCTAGTACCCATATTTTGGACGCTAAGGTTCAGAATTGGGAATTATACTATGACAGCCTTGCTCACCGTAACACCTAACTTATCACCATATTTGGGGTCAGGAAGGAATTTTCCCCTGGGTCTTATTGACAGAGACCCTGGGGATGGGGCGTTTGTCTTCCTCTGCAGCATAGAACATGGGTCACTTGCAGGTTTAAACTAGTATAAATGGTGGATTCTCTGTAACTTGAAGTTTTTAACTCATGACTTGAGGATTCAGTAATTTGGCCAGAGGTTAGGTGTTTGATACAGGAGTGGGCTGGTGAGGTTTTGTGGCCTGCAATGTGCAGGAGGTCAGACTAGATGATCATGATGGTCCCTTCTGACCTTAAAGTCTATGAGAGCAGGACTAGGAATAGAGCAAGGCTGGAGCAGGCTAAGGCTTGGGGAGTCTGTTGTCACTGTCAGGCAGCTGGGAGTTCCAAGCTGCTGCTCCCTCTGTGGGGCTTATATAACTGCCCTGGGAGTCACCAGACCAGTTTCTGGCTTGCAGATTGGCTAGAGCCCAGCCAAGGACTGACTCATCACCTTATATTACCCACCTCTCGAGGGCACCCCCCCGAGTGTTGTTGGACCCAGCTTGTCAGGGTGCGATTGATGGAATTCATGAAGGAGGTTGAGTGAATGAAAAGTTACTGGCTGGTTCTCATGAACAGTCAGCTAGGCTAAACCCTTCCCAGTCCACAAGGTACATTAATTGTCCTCAGAATAGCTTAGAATTCAGGATCTCTCTAACTATGTATTCTTCCTGCCCGGACCCCAAGATGGAGGAGTGGAGGTGGTTGTGTGCATCAACAATGGGATGGGAGCCTTGTTGGAGTGACTGACGGGCAACTTTAGCAGAGTGGGCATGGTGTGCATCCAACATGAGTGAAAAGATATAAACAAATTCACCAACGTCATTGAGAATCGGGTCTCCCTGCTCCAGGAGTTGCAATGCCCAGTTCAGTGCTTCACCTGTCAATAAGCTGATGATGACCCCTACCTGAGTCTGGTTGTTCAGGTACATTGCTGGGCACAACAAGCGACACTGATTGAGAAACTCCAAAAACTTCTGACAGTTCCCATCAAATCTCTGTGGTAGGGGGATCTTTGGGCCTAGATCTTGGGCTGTCATGGATGATTGTGTGAGGTTGCCTGGGACCTCTGGGACCTGTGAGGATAGGAAGGCATTTTCCCATTGTAGCTGGGCCACTTGTTTCTGGAGACCTCAAATTAGTTCCACCATATTAGTGGTGGGAGTGTCTGGAGATTTCATTTCAAATGTAGATGGCACCTGCGAGCATATGAGATTCATCTTGGTTACTGAACCTGACCAATGGTCAGTCTGCTCCAACTGTTAGAAACTGTGATGGGGATGGTCAAAGCCATGGCAGTAGGGCCTAGTAGTACCCACTCCTTCTGTGATTTCGTACAGCAAATTGCCAATGGATACCAGTGGCCAGGAAAGACATCTCAGATGTATGTATATCACAGATTCTATACAGCTATATAATTTTAAAATTAATGGACTCAAAGCTTTCTAGCTGTGTGTGCAACTGGTCTATGTTAATGGGTGATCTTCCTGGTTCTAGAGTAGCAGCCATGTTAGTCTGTATCTGCAAAAAGTACAAGAGTGCTTGGGGCACCTTCTCTAGGGCACCACAAGTACTCCTGTTCCTCCTGGTTCTGTTGCCCTCCTTTCCTTGTCCTTTTATATAATTGAAACACTCACTTGTTGCGTCCTCCTTAAATTAGACGCTAATCGCATTGGGGCAGGAACTGCCCTTTTACTCTACATTTGTCGACAGTGCCAAAAACAAGCCCCATGCCCCTTGATGTTGACTGGAGTAGCTAGCATTGCTGTAAGACAAATATAGAATGATGGAAAAAGTTCTGTAAGTGATGTTTCTGCTTTTCCCAGTCTGACACTATTTGGCAAAGCCATGTAGACCTGGATCCTGAAAGATGCTGAGCACATCAGCCCTATTCAGCTTCAGGAGGAATTCAGGGCACTTTTCAGATATAGCTCAGCACCACACAATTAGGTCCAAAGTCTTTGTGCAAGGATGAGAACCAAGAGGAAACTAAACATTTTCATCTACTTTAGGGCATTAGTTGACCACGCTGTTTTGCTGACATGAGATCAATGTTATTTATTTATTTGATAAACACCAAGTCCCTTTTCTCTGACTAAATACTTCCAGTTCATCAGCCTGTATGAAAGCAATCTGGCCCTTTACCAGAGCCTGGAAGTCTATTTTCTAGCATGCAATAGCAAGAAATCTCGCTAGAGGCTTTAAAATGGATCAGTGTGAAAAGGCAGGAGTGTATGTAAATTTTAATTTAGGACAGCGTATTGTTTTATATACTATAATTGCACCACTTCAGAGTAATTTTGGTGTTTTATGTAGTATTTAAAGTTATACAGCAGTAACTTCTACAGGCAAAAGAACTCATAAAAATGACAGTAATACCTAGCAGTATAGACAACTGCAATTTTTTAAACTTAAAATTTAGTTCTGTGAGACCAAGTTCACAAGTTAAAGGAAAATTTAATCAAGACAATGGGAAAAATGAAAATGAGAGAAATTAGAGAAACAATGAAAAGAGAAAACTATGTTCCTTAACTGCAATGTAAAATTTTACTAATGGTTTTCCCTACAAACTGGGAAATGTAATAACCTGTGGATGATTCAGTAGGTATAAAGATAGCTATGCGCAGCTGACATCTCATACATGCTCAATTTACTATATATTAGATAGCAAATACCAGACAGATTTTAGAAAAGGGGGCAATCTTAACGCACAGTATGTGATAAATTCCCCCCTTTGTGCCCAATTCACAGAGTACAAATTTGTTACAGCTACCCAAAAGAATTGGTTCAATCCCTGGATTAGTCAAGATGGCAGCCATCACAGGAGTCCTGCAAAAGCCTCTTTTCTGTGATGGCTACCATCAGACTAACACCAATGAGGTGCTAGAGCTAAGACAGAGGTCTATAGCTTGAGCTAAAGAATTAAGCTCTCAAGCTGTGAACCTACTATAACCCACAGAAAATAAAGTGGGGGTTATAGTGGATAAACTATATATGATTCAACAATGTAATACTATTGTAAAAAAAAGTGAACATCATTCTGGGATGTGTTAGCAGGAGTGTTGCAAGCAAGACACAAGAACTAATTCTTCCACTCTGCTCCCCGCCAATAACGCCTCAACTGGAGTATTGTGCACCACACTTTGTTAAAGCTGTGGACAAATTGGAAAAAGTCCAGAGGAGAGCAACAAAAATGATTAAATGTCTAGAAAACATGTCTTCCAAATAAAAAAAAATGGCTTTGTTTAGTTTGGAGGAGAGACGACTGAGGGGGGACTTGATAACAGAGTTCAAGTACATAAAAGATTATTACAGAAAGGAGCGTGATAAATTGTTCTCCTTAACCACTGAGGGCAGGACAAGAAGTAATGGGCTAAAATTTCAGCAAGAGAGATTTAGGTTAGACATTAGGAAAAAAAACTCCCTAACTGTAAGGGTGGTAAGCCCTGGAACAAATTACCTAGGGAGGTTGTGGAATCTATGTTACTGGAGGTTTTTAGGCAGAAGTTAGACAAACAACAGTCAGGGATGGTCTAGACCAGAGGTTCCAAAACTTTTTTTATTCTTCCAGATCTACCAGTTATCTGCATACCCCTAGCATTCTCATCGCTGATACTAAGTTCTGAGCTCAGTTAGACAGCACAGTTGCTGGGCAACTGAACCTACACTGTATGGTGATTGGAGGTGAGGGCTCTGTACATCAGTGTCTCTGTGTCTCTGTGTTCTCATTGGTACATCTTGAAGTAAATTAACTATCATATTTTATATAACAAATTCCCAAAGAGTTTTAAAACTTTGTCTGAGTAGCCTTGTGATGGGGCGTCCTCCCTACACTAGTCCATAAAGGGTTAATAGAACCCTAGGGAGGTTGCACAACAGGCAGCCATCAGGAGAGGACCCTAGGGAGGCTGTGTGGGAGACAGCCAACTGGAGAGGGCTACAAGAAGTAGCCAGTCAGGGCTGGGCAGGCCCATATAAGAAGAACTGCAGGACAAAGCAGGTCAGTCACTGTCTGGAGCTCCGGGACGGAGGAGGAGGAGGAGGAGGAGGACTGGCTGCCTTGCAAGCAGAGGGCAGCTAGCACCTTGGACAGAGCAGTGCTGGACAGGATCAGGAGAGTGAGAGTGAGCTCCAGGCTGACTGCTGTCATGCTGGGGCCCTGAGATAAAGATAGAGAAGGTGCTGGGGCTGCAGGGAAGTGGCCCAGGGATGTAGACTGTGGGGTTGGAGGGGATGCAGCACGCTGCAGCCTTCTACAGGGTCCCTGGGCTGAGACCCAGAGTAGAGGGCAGGCCTTGGTCCCTCCCCACCCCCACTTGGAAGTGGCTGGACAGTGGACTACAGTTCCCGTAAAAGGGAGGAGAACAGAGTGTGACACAGCCGGAGGACTGTGCCCTAAAGAGGATGCTGTGTTCTTTGGGACAACATGCTTCCTGGAGCAGGTGTGATGGCGGCAAGACGTTACCAGCAAGGGTGCACAGGCGAACTAAGCTAATTCCCAGGACAGCCAGAAGGAGGTGCCACAGTGGTGAGTCGAACCCCATTACAAGCCTATTATGAAAGTGCAATAAAATAAATCCACCATTACACAATTTCTCCCACATTTCCCCCTTCCCCACGAGACATTCTCAGGGTTATGCATACCACAGTTTGGGAATGCATAGTCTAGATAATACTTAGTCCTGACTCAATGTAGGGGACTGGATTAGATGACCCATAGAGGTCCCTTCCAATGTCCTACATTTCTGTGATACTATGAACTGTAACAGATCCATATCCTCTGATCTGGGCACCTGCACACATTGAACAGTGGGCAACAAAATCTAAAAACAAGAGAGAGAGTCCCACCACAACAGGATCTGTGTTGACCCATCTCCAAAACTAGCACTCCCTGGTAATTCACAGTTACTACTTCTACAAAAGTCAGTAGTCTGAAAATTTGTACGAGGTAGTCTCAGCTAATTGGAAACCAGATCATTTGTGGATTTGTATCTTGTAATCAACACCTGGAGGTGCACTCTGAATAGAATTGATCTGACTGCGTGCAGAGTGGCAGGCTCTGAAGCATGGAGAACAGGAATGTTAAGAAAGGCTGGAAGGTGGCAGATCATTGAGTAGAAAAGGAGGATAAGAACTTCAAGTACAGTCACTTTCGTGTCTTTCAAAGTAGTGTAGGCTGCCAGGCTTTCTGGAAGTACTAAAAAAAGGGCCAGTAAAATATAGCAGCCCCACTTAAGAGAATGAGTGCTTTGCTGTAACTCAAGAGAAAGGACTGACAGTAGGACTTGTGTGACTGCTGTTTTAGTGGCATTTTCTCCATGCTTTTGTACTTTACTTATGTTCCTGTGTTTTGCCATCTTACCTTCCATCTCCAGGGTTCATTTTATGGTTGCTTATGATGTTACATGCCATTTATTTATGTGCTATTCCCCTAGCTTCAACAGTATTACATTCACCTTTGTTTACAGACAGTGGTCCCTGGGTCAACTTCATCCATAAGAACATAAGAATGGCCGTACTGGGTCAGACCAAAGGTCCATCCAGCCCAGTATCCTGTCTACCGACAGTGGCCAATGCCAGGTGCCCCAGAGGGAGTGAACCTAACATGTAATGATCAAGAGATCTCTCTCCTGCCGTCCATCACCACCCTCTGACAAACAGAGGCTAGGGACACCATTCCTTACCCATCCCTGGTGAAACTTCACTGAAAGTCAATGGCTTCACATCAGAAAAGAATTTGTTCCATAATGTTTTAACCAAAACTGTCTGTTATACTGTATAAACATGTGACTCACCAGCTGGTGCACCCCCATGGCTGTGCATGACATAGCAGCTTTCCTCTAGCGCTCCCTGCTGACAGCCCATCCACCTCTGCAGTGGTCTGCTGCTTCTTGCAGCTCGACCCTTCGGCAAGGTCACAGATAGTCCCACGCTGAGGGAGTCAAGCCCTAATGAAGAATCTTGGCTCTCTCCTAGACCTCTTTCTACCTTGCCTTGCCTTGGGCATTTGCCTTAGTCTTTTCCCAGACTCCCAGTGTCTCAAAGCCACTCCTACTAAGCCTCCTGCACTGGCACACTGGAGAGCTTCTGAGTGCTTTCTGCCACTCAGCCGGTTCTGCTGGAGGGGAGTTTTCTCCACTCCCCTCACAGGGAAGTCTGTGACTCAGCAACTGTCTTCCTGTTTCCTGAAGCCCCTCCACCAGTGTGCACCATCCTGGGAGGTCTCACTTCCTGCCATTCCCTCTCAACTGCCTTGGGCTTTCTGTTGCAGACATACCTTTCTTCTGGGAAATGCCATCTGTCACAGGGCAACCCAGCTCCAGGCAGCCTTCTCTCACTGCATGATAGCCAGACACCTGCTCTCCTTCCTGGTCAGAACCTAACTGAGCTGGAGTTTGTCCTTTTAACTCCTCCCTCCAGGTTTGACGCTTGTTGTGACAATTGGTCTATAACTTTTGCCTGCTTAGGAATTTACCATGGAAAGTAGGTCAAGTTATTTTCAATAAAGAATGCTATTAAACAGATGCAAAAGAATCAGACAGAGAAACTGGATTAGTTTAAACCCAAAAGACCCACAGTGATATAATTCAGGGAGTGCTGAAATAATGCTTGTTACAGATGACATGGAGCAGGAAGTTAATGAACCAAAATGAATGTGTTGGATATTAGGCCTTATTGGTGAACACAATGATGAGGGGATGGGCTATCCCAGCCACCATTCCCTTTGAGGGTCCTTAAAGAAAATGACTTTGGGAGAGGGGGGAATACAGAAAGAGCAGACAGAAGAGGAAGAACAAATGAAGCCTACTGGAGCAAGCTTCATCATTCTGCCTGCCGCTTCCACCCTCTCCTGGGACACTGGACATTCCTCATTCTAATCCTGAGGGCTGTCCTGACCAGGCCAGGCTAGAGAAAGGGACCCAGATGACATCATCACCTCTACCAGCTCTAACTGAAGCCCAAACACCATCTGAGATAAAATGGGATCAGGCTTTAACAGCAACAGCAGCAGTTCCAGCAATAGTTCCAGCCCGTATCAACTAACTCCCCCAAAAGGACATTTATTAACCTCTTTGATACCATTAATAGATTGTCCAACCAGGGAATCTTTCCTTTCAAAAGCTGTCTCCAGCTAAAGAGAAAGGAAAGAAGGGCTGCTGTTAAAATGAAAGCCTTGCTTAATACATTTCAAATGTTATAGCTGTTTTTTCTTTATTTCTTTAGCGTCAATAAAAGGGTAACATTATATTTAATGATGAGTTTACCATGGTACTCAGCAGGCTGAGATCTCTGTATACCAAACCCTGACTCTTCCTTTACATTGTTTAATGTTGAACAGTGATTAGGTTATGTTGAAACCTTTATCACATCTAAATTAATACACCACCTACCACGGGCGCAGCAGGTTAGGGTCCTCCATGCCCAGTGTGGGCTAGTTACACTCCATCACACTGCAAGAGAGAACAGGAGACAAAGATTATAAGGCTTTTAGTAAATATACCATAGGTTTTGTCCTTTACAATGAACTGTTTTAGGCCTTTTGTTTGTTGCTATGGTATCCTTTGGTGACTTTATTTATATCTTTTCTAGGCAAGGTTCACAGTCAGCAGATTTTCTCAGTTTTTCCCCCCAGCTGTTGTGTGTAAGATGTTTACTAAACTGAGATGAGCCTGAGCCATAGTTCAGATCCAGATTTAAACTTCTCTGAAGTCTGGGAGAATTCAGAGCTGAGGATTTGTTGGGTTTTTTTTCTCTGCACCTTATGGGAATTCAGAACTAGATTCAAATTTAATCAAAGTTCAGGGTGCATTTGAATCAGGCCCATCTGTTCTTAAGTTTCAATATATTTCTCATTACTGAATCTTTCAAAAATATGCTAAGAGTGAAGCAGCAGCCCTTCTGACTTACCAACAAGGATCAGTAAAGGAGTGTTTCCTTTAGGCATCTTGCCTACATACTACATAAACATGTGAATTGCTGAATTTAAATTGCCATGATTAACTGCTTCTCTTCAGAACTTCAGCATTCGATTTAAAATTAAAATACATTACAATGTATACTAAGGTTGCATAGTAAAACACCCAGGAAAGGACATAAATGGTACACATGGAGACCCCGCATATGTCCATGATTGTAGCATTTTTAATCACATAATTACATTCTACTTTGCAAATAGCATAATGTATTTGCCCAGAGCAACACATAAGGAAGAGGATATCCCTCTATGGAAAGGCTGCAGGACCTGCTCAGGTGGACTCGTTTGATCTTTTCACGGCAATAAGAAAACAAGACAAGTTCTGAGTATTCTGAGATATTCACAGGAGCCGTGATACAATCGCTGCTTGCTGGCTCAACTTCTCCCTTGATCCTGCCTATTTGCTGTAATGCCATTCTCTTGTCTTCAGGGTTGTTGGTTGCCATCCAAAGGATTTCATACTGAAACTGCAATCAATCCTGACTTGCCATGTGCTAAATTCTGCATCTGTAGCTGGCGCCACATTCCTTTTTAACATGTTGGTTCCTCGTCCTGGGCCCACTGAGAATTTGACTATTTTCTTTATGATTATTATCTTGCTTTTTATTAAATAGATGTGAAAATCACACTGACTGTGGAGCAATTGGACTTCACAACAGTTTGATTATTACGCAATGAAAATTGACTGCAACATAAATATTTTGTAATTATGTATGCAGCACGATGCCATCTGGGTTCTGCTCTTCTTTCCAATTTTTAAAACAAAACAAACAAACAAACAAACAAACAAAGTAATAGCACTTAACTCAGTAACAAAATATTATGCATATCAACAAAAACTTTAATAAAGTACATCTGTGTTGTCCTCTGGGCATGTTAAGGCATAAGGTCCAATCCTGCAACCATTTAGTCCAATGTATACTCCTTATTCACACAAATAATTCATTTCATTAGAGGGCTTTCCCTTAACCCTCCCACTTCCATGGTTCTTGTAGATAGCAAGCAGCAAAAGACCCCAAGTCCGAAGTGCAAACAATACGATGTTTATTGGTGTTAATTTCCAGCAAGCATGATTCCAATTTTCCCACCCGCTTCCTGTTTGAGCCCAGTTTATATAGTAACTAACCAATCCTAACATTGTAACATAAGTCTCTAACCAATTATATCCCACTACCCTAATTAACTTACACCTAGCAAAATTAATTATACAGCAGACAGAAACAATTAGAGAACCAGACATATTAACAATAGAAAATTGGGGGCCATAAAGCTAAAACAATAGAGAAATGAGGGTTTCACAACCATAACTATTAATAAGTTATTTCTTGCCAGAAAGGATGCTATCAAAGTATAGCTATCAGGACAGGATCATCTTCCTAATAGCCCAATAGCACCTTATTTCAGTGTGACTGGTTTGGGATGTGAGGATGTGACCGTTCGCTTCCCAGCTTATGGCTGCCCCTGCTACTTAGCCAAAGGCCTTAGCCTAAGAACCAGGCCTCAGACTATCCTAGTGAGAGAAGGCCCACACACAGGTGGACTTGTGATTTTGATTCGTTGTTTTATACTGCTATAACTAGGTAAATCGGGGTGGGCAAACTTTTTGGGCCGAGGGCCACATCTGGGTGGGGAAATTGTATGCAGGGCTGGGGCAGGGGGTTGGGGACAGGAGGGAGTGCAGGATGTGGGAGGGGGTGTAGTGTGGAGGAAGGTGCTCAGGGCAAGGGATTGGGGTAGAGGAGGGGTGTGAGGGGGCTCAGGGGAGGGGTTGGGGTGCAGGAGGGGTGCAAGGCGCAGGCAGGGGGCTCAGGGCAGGGAGTTGGGGAGCGGGGGGCAGGAGGGGTTCGGGCGCTGGCCCAGCACTGCTTACCTAAAGCAGCTCCGGGGTGGCAGCAGTGGGATCCCTGCATGCCTGCCCTGGCCCCACAACATGCCGCTCCAGAAAGCGCTGAGGCCCCTGGGGGAGGGGGACCTGGGTACCTCCCCCGAAGCTCCCATTGGCCGTGGTTCCTCATTCACGGCCAATGGGAGCTGTGGGGGGGTGGTACCTGGAGAAAAGGGCAACACACGGAGCCCTTTGCCCGCCCTCCTGGGGGCTGCAGCGACGCTGTGCTGACCACTTCTGAGAGAGGTGCGGGGCCCACAGCGCCACGGGGGGCAATCTCGCGGGCCGGATCCAAAGCCCTGAGAGGCTGGATACAACCTGTGGGTCGTAGTTTGCCCACTCCTAGCTAAATGATAAAAATAGACCTAAATTCTTAAACTATAGGCTTTACAGGCAAGGCTTAATAGCTATATTCTAACATACTCCAATAGGATTACTTGTGTGATTATGGATTACCTGCAAAGGTAAGTGTTTGCAAGCCTGAGGCCAGGGAGAGAATGGAGATGGAACCAAGAAACGAGATGGCAAGTTAGTTGGATCAGTTCTAAAGGCTCTGATGTTGATAAGAAGACTCACACTTTCTTCTTTTTTCAAGGTGTCAGTGCATTTCTGGCAAATTTAGACTGACTTGCCAAGCAGTAATGCATCAGTTTGCTTCCTTTAATACTTGTTAATTTGTACCCAGGAAGCATACACCACATTTTTCTGAACCACACTTCCCATATAAGAGGGTGGCATTCCAGAGCAGGAATTCTATTAATCTAGTTCCCATTCATCTCAAATGGATCTGGGGGAGCATCTCTAAAAATCAAGCTCTAGGTGTCTCAAGATGGATACCCAAAATGGGGACACCTGGAATTAGTGATGACTTGAAAATTTCTGCCTAAGTGACTTGCCCAAAAATCACAGTACATGCCATTAGAAAAGCTGAAATTGGAATTTGGGATTTCTTGGATCTCAGTTTTCTGCTCAGAGCACACTTTTATCTCTAACGTGATTCAGATAAAAACAAATACTTGAGATTATTAAAACTAGGATGAGATTAACAGAAATCTGCTGCCGAACTGGACCAGCCAGTCCCCCAAAATCCATTTTAGGAACCAAATAGTATGTTTTGAGTTTCAAATGCAGCATAACTTTAGAGTGGGGGAAGTGATAGCTCAGTGGTTTGAGCATTGGCCCACTAAAACCAGGGTTGTGAGTTCAATACTTGTGTGGGGCATTTAGGAACATAGGGTAAAAATTTGTTCAGGGAATAGCCCTGCTTTAAGTAGGGGGTTAGACTAGATGAGGTCCCTTCCAACCCAGATATTCTATGATTCTAATTATCATTTGTATTTTGGATAATACATATTTGGTCATACAATGTTAATGTGTCATAATTTCATGAAAAATGCATGTACATTATACATATAACAACAAGTAGAATAGTTATGAGCAAGAGATAAAAGCAAACAAGACAACAAAAACTAAAAAAAGAGAGAGAAATAAACATGGGGACAACTTACTGGTATACCAGGCACTAGTGTTTACCAAATGATTAATATTACCATTGAACGATAGAATCGTATGACTGGAAGAGACCTCGAGAGGTCATCTAGTCCAGTCCTCTGCACTCAAGGCAGGATCACATAGTAACTAGATCCTTCCTGACAGGTGTTTGTCTAACCTGTTCTTAAAAACCTCCAGTGACAGATTCCTTAACCTCCCTAGGCAATTTGTTCAAGTGCTTAACTACCCTGACAGTTCGGAAGTTTTTCCTAATGTCCACTGTAGCATTACTACATTACAATATTGCAACATAGCTCATCATATACATCCTCCACTGGAGAAAGAAGTCAATTCAACTGATTTGAAAGAGAGACAGAGATGAAAGTTTACTGTTAGGTCTTTTACAAATATTTACAACTATTTCAGTAAGAAGTTCTGATTATAGGGACTCCTAGATTTGGTTTTATCTCTGCAGACTGTGCTATTCTAACACTCAAATATATAAAAACAAATTTCATGGTTGTCAAGATTTGTTTGGCTGTGCTATATAATAATCTAAAGCAAGAACTGGTTGTATCTTTACTACTACTTTAATCTATATTTAACATACGCTGTACTGTTTAATTTACTTTGCAGTTTGTGATTATCTTAATTGGATGTAAACAATAAATGTGGCGTGTTTAAGACAATGATGAACAAACCTAACCAATATCTCTTTTAAAAGATTGGAGGGGTGGAGTGAGGTGGGGTTGGAAGGGAAGAGGATACAGTAGAATGGTATAAAATGCAGTGACAAAACATTACTGATGAGTGTCAAGTAAGTAGCAAGTTAATTGACTGATGGAGAGTAATAGATGCTGAACAAGAAAACAAAGTTAGAAAGAGTCTGGTATGGCAAGAGATAAAACGGTGGGAAGAGGCAGAAAAGCTTGAGGTCAGAATGCAACCATTTGGCTAGGTAACATATCTGAACTCCAAAGGAAACAAAATCCATATTAAAGAAAGAAACCTGGAGAGGAAAGTAGAAGGAAATGGTCCACAGTCAACTGTACCAGTTTTTTTTCAGGGAAGAAGTGTTTCAAGTTAATCTATGCAAATATGAATGGGATGAAGGAAGATTCCTTTGCAGTATTAGTCATAGTTCTGAAATTTTATATTGCTCCTGAATCCTGCAACAAACATCTCACATTTTGTGTACCAATCAGACCATTCTCTGCCATCTGAACAACTCCAGGAGAGGTCTTTGGAAAACAAGATAGCGGTTTGATTTGTAACACAACGTTGCTAAAAGATTACTCTGCCATTGTGGTGAAAACATTTGCAAAGGAACAAAAGTCTTTCTTGTCATCACTTCTGAAAAACAATCCTATCTCACAAAGTTTTCAGAATCAAAGAAACCAAAGTAAAGCCAATGCCAGTTTTTGAACAACACTGAGAATTTAATGGCCACCAAAAGCATTTTCATGTTAATTTTGAAGAGTTATTTAATATTAATAGTTTGGAATTGAATTAATCTGAGTTGGCTAAGCAAAATGAAGTGGCAGGGATATAATTTACTGATTACAAACTGTTAAAGTCCATTGACTAGTTTAAGATCATTACTGTGCATCACGTTTATTAATCCAGTGGAAAACAAAAGCGCTAAATAGTCACTTAAAATTGTTTAATGGAATAAGAGCATTTGTATAGCAACTGTATGTTTAGTGTAGCGAATGATTTCTGGGGCAATGATAAGAAATAACAGATGTTTATGCTAATCCTGTCATTTTTGCAAAAAAATGTTTGTATCTGAAAATAAATACTGAATCATCACTGCTAAAATTGAGTAAGATTTCATCCTTTCTGAAGAATCCTTCTCAAAAACCTAAAAAGAGACTAATCTGCAGTTTAAAATAAAAAAAAAAATCTGAGGAGTTGAGTGATGTTGATCAAGAGGCTAGTGATAATCTAACCTTCACAAGTCTCCACTTAATGAGCCTCTTCTAACTTTGCTAAGGCTGGTAATTATCCTGAGAAATTGCCCAGTGCTTGAAAGGGCAGTCATTTACCAGCTACAGGCAACTATTAAAAGTTTAGCCAGTCTCCCATAGGCAAGGTGTAGGGAGGCCATCTGGGGTCAAGTGCCCCCCACCCCCCGATTTCTGCTTGGCCTGCTGGGAGTGGGAGAGGGGCTCTGTCCTTTTCCCACCATGTCTGCCCCCTGGCACACTCGTCCCCTGTCACTGGCAGCTGGGCCCAGATGGGTCAGGACCAGCTGCTTCTCACCTTGGCCTCTGCGAGTCACTGCTCTGCGCAGCGCGGCTGCTGCCTGCAAGAGTGTGGCTGGCCCACCTACCACCTCTGCTCCCTTCCCAGGCCTGGCTGCTGGGGACAGGAGATGAGCAAATCATAAACATACAAAGGGGGAGGGGAAACCCTGGCTCGCTCAGTCCCTGTTCCCTGCAGCCAGGCCTGGGTGGGGAGCAGAAGGAGCAGGGAGCGCTGCCACCCCAGTCAGGGTGTCTCTCAGGCAGCAGTGATTCAGTAACTCAGAGTGGCCAGCTTCAGCCAGTGTTAGAAGCAGTCCCTCCCACTCCCCACCTGGGCCTGGCTGCCAGGGAGAGCAGCCAAACATGTCAGGGGAGGCACAATGGTATATACACACACAGATAACTCAGGTGGGGAGAATGTGGCAGCCCCGAGCTGGGAGCAGGGTGAGGATTAGGGTAGCCAGGTGCCTGGTTTTAGACCGGGAAGTCCCAACATCTGGTTACTGTGAGTGGGGGATGTGGGCAGGCACAGGTCATTACCTGCTCCAGCCCTTACTCAGCTGAGGCTGCCTCCTACCTTCATCAGTCAGCTGCAGCTCCCAGCCCCGGTTCCACAGGCAAGTCCCTCCTGACCAGGGGTTGGGGGTGGGCAGGAGGGGAAAAGCAGCTAGTCTCCAGTTTTTAAATATTACCAAGTTGGCAACCGCAGCGGGGAGGCCACCAGACAGAGGAGAAACATGGGGCAGTCACGTGTCCTCTTTAGATTGTGCCCCTAGTATCAGGAGGCACAAAGTCATCTATGCAGCCTTCATTATAAGATTGTGTGCATATGCAGAAAATACAGCTTACTTATCCTTTTTCTGCACATTAGGATTGTTCCTAGCTAGTCCTAACCCTGACTGGCTGCTTTTTGTTCTGCTTTGCTTTAGTTGGTTTGAGTTTTTTAATTATTCCCATATGAAATTCTGGGTCTGCTTGAAGCCATGTTCTATCTCACTGAAGTTGAGATGTTAAAGCACATGATTAGCTATATGACAATTTCCCACTGCTTCTCCCGCATCTATAAAAGTTCTAGGGACAGAACCTGACAAAGTATATACGAAAATCAAATTGCTTCTCAATATTGTCCTTGGATTTGTTCTCCCCATATGAAATGACAGCAAGCAGCAGAATAACTAATATTGGAGAGGAAGCTAGAAGGGAGCGTTTACTTATGGGGATTAAAATGATACAGCATAGCCTGTTTGCAATCTGTACTTTAAAGAACCAGATGCCCATTATAGTAATCCCCTTTATTTAAAGGATCTCACGTACATTTTTTTTCTATCATACTCTTCTTGCTAATAAATTCTGCATTGCTGTCCAACTGGAAAAGCCAAACTTTTATGACAAAGGCTGTTAGAAATCTTAGTTTAGAAACTTAATATCTTGTATGATTTTATTTAAGGAATAAATGCTCATGTGAAAGCCTTCACTACAATGTCAAACTTGACTAAACCAGTCAAAATATATTATAATTTATTTGAAAAAAAATAATGAATTTACTAATAAAATATTCTTCTAATATTTTGTCTGTTTTCCAATTAATAGAGCTGGGTGAAGATACAAATTTCACAATATTTATTCCATCTAACTTACTTGTGATTGTTCCATCCTGTTCCCCCCACACACAACCTGCACTCCCCTCCCCACACACACCCCACACACTATGGGACCCTTCTGGCAGGTTCCCACTGTCTGTCAGAAAAGTGGTATTACAGGCTTCTCAGTTTCTTACATTACAGTTTCTTTCCCTCTGCAGCCCTGAACACAAGGAAACCCCCCTGTGGGGCTCACTCGTGTAAAGTAAGAGAGAATATGGGTTAGGATTAAGTGGGGACTCCAGAGTCAGGGAAATGTGCATTGTGTGACTCTGCCCCCAGCTCCAAGAAGAATCTGGGGTATGATTAATGCAGACTGAGACTGTCTTAATTTTTCCAGGGCTCCTCTCTATGATTGGACACTCCGTTGTGAGAGATTCAGGAACCTGAGGCAGTGCCAGTCTAATAATAGGCTGCCCAGGAGCAGGGGAGGGGGAATAAGGAACCCTAGAGGCAAGGCTAATTGTGCCCTTACTCATGCAGAATTTCCAGGGTCCATGGATTTGGAGAGGACATGTAGCTGTCTTCAATCCTTGGGGGACCCCAGAACCCCATCCCCATGACAGAACAGGGCAGATATACTCCATGAGAGGCCCTTTTAGGACTTACTTCCCCTGGGTATTTTTGCAAAAAGGGTAGTTATAAGGGAAATTTTCTCTCTCTAGTAAATTACAGTGTTGTTCTGAGATCAAAGAACATGGTGACACATTGGAATCACTTTGGTATTTTAGGGACAGATTCTATTCTGTTACATCAATGTAAGTCTGAAGTAATTCCACCATTTTCAGTGGATTTAATCCAGATTTGAATCAGTGTTACAGAAAGAATTTGGGACTTAAAATAATTACCACGGCATTTCCAGGCATATTACTTTTGGAATATTTCCCATGTGTTTCTCAGTCATTTTGTGCTTCACAGCCTTGTGTTACTGAAAAATAAAAACTGAAGGGCTTGTTCTCCCTTCCACTGCATTTTTAAACCTTTTCATAGCAAGTTTCTATTTACGTTTAGTTCTGATCCTTCTCAATACTGTCCCTGCTCACTGTCTATGCAAAAGGAAATCCAGATCCTGTATTATAAACAGGGCTTGTACAAAGCCTTTGCACTGAATATTTCAATGTTTTTCTTCTCTGTTCCTTTTAATCCTATCATTCCTCAAAGTGTCTAAGACCAGATTTTTTTCTCCTCTTTATATTTTGTGGTGGCTGCCAACTTGGTCCCTTTAGTGGAGGAATCCATTTAATTTTGTTAAGTAAATTTAGTTTAGACCAGTGGGCTTGCTATTCCTGTCAGCATACCGAGCCTGATATTATTTCACTGCCTCTAAAAAGAGTGCTGAGAATTTAATGGGGATGTATGGATTATAGCACAATTTACAGCACTGGCAGTTCCTGGCATTTGTGTTGGAACACAAGTTATCAATCATTTCCAGGAACACTTGCCAACAAGGTGAAACGGCCAGATGTCTTATTTTAGTAACTTTCTCATTCTTTTTTAACAAAAGAATTGTCTTCCTCCAGGACACATGCTTCTCTTCCAAAAGGTGTCAGCTTCAATTACAGAGATTTATATAAGAAAATGCATTGGCTTCCACTAGTTTCCCTTAGTTCAAATGTCCCATATCCACCAGATCCAAACAATATGATTTTCTTTGAGGAGGGGACCTGTGATTAAGGATAACTTGAACGTCCTAGCTGATCTCATTACAGCCTTATGAATGAAGAGAGTAACTTTGTTTGAGACACATGGTCTAGTGGATGAAAAAGCCATCCTCTCTGCCCCATAAACCTCGCAATTTGTACCAAATTTTATTCTGACATGTGACATTTTATTGTGACATTTTATTCACAAGCAGCAGCTATTGTCAGCAATGAATGCAGTTTGCACAGCTGAAAGAGGAGTCTAGCCTTTAGCCTAACTTGAATCTGTTCATATTTACCTTTGACTTGAGGAGTGATGCAAACACCTCTGCTGTCTCTGCAGAGGAGAATGTATGGTGAACTAAATAAATGTTCCCTTCTATAGGTACTGGCTGACCAGTTGCCATCACATGAATGTCTGTGCATGGGAAATGGTAACAAGGAAAGGAGAAAAGTGGGCTTGAAAAAAATCAAAATATTCCACATGAAATTTTGTCTTAAGTTTCCAATTTAGGCCCTAGTCATATGATGCTGCAGTGCTAGTTTCCCCACATATTCCTACCAAGACGTGGGTGGGGGGGGAATTAATATCACAATATTAGGCTACTACTATTATAACTGTAGTGCTGAGGGGCCCCACTTAGACAGGGACTCCAATGTGCTAGATGCTGTACAAATACATAGTAAGAGACAGACCTGACCCCAAAGAGCTTCCACTAATAAGCAAAATAGAAGAAGGAAATTATATTTCTGTTCTGCATCCCTATCTGCAGAAGGGGGCTAAGGGACAGAGAGATTAAATGATTTGGTCAGGTTCACCTGGGAATTCTGTGGTAGGACCAGGAATGAAATTCAGATCTGCTCCCTTAAGCACAAGACTTATTCCTCTTGCTCACACACTTCTTTTATAAAACATTTTAGTTGTCTTTGTGTTCTTGACTTACAGCAGAATGATCATTGTGTGGATCACTGTGTCCTCTTTGCTCTTGTGGATGATTTGAAATGAACAGCAGTGTTTGGTATTTGGTTTGTCACTATGTTTCCAGTTTATTGGAAAAGGTGAATGGGGAGGAAAATCGCACCTCTCCTGTGATAAATGAGACAGGGGGAGCTCCCTTTTGTAGACACCCAGCCAGCCAGTTAGCTATAGAATGCATCTTGGTAGCTGTTCTCTACTTGCTTTACCTGTAAAGGGTTAAAAAGTCTAACTGCATACACAGGCAAAGGGAAGTGAGTGGGCATTTGACCAAAAGAGCCAATGGGGGGGCTAGAACTTTTTAAAATTGGGGGAAAAAACCTTTCCCTTTGTCGGTCTGTGGTTGTTCTCCAGAGAGAAGATGTACATAGAAGCAATGCTATAAGAAGCTTTAAGCCAGGTATGATAAATCATCAGATCATACTTAGAACTACTTATCTGAACCCCAGATATGTAAGTAAATCAAGGAGTGTTTAGGAAGATGTGATTAGGGTTATTTCCTTATTTCTTATTGGCTTGTGGACTCCTCTGTGCTAACCCCCAAATGCTTTTGTTTTGCTTGTAACCTTTAAGCTGAACCTCAAGAAAACCATTCTTGATGCTTAATTATTATATTTGTTCTTTTTAATTCTAGCAATAGCTTAAGTTCCAAATGTATTTTCTTTCTTTTTATTTTTAATAACATTTATTTTTTTTAACAAGATTGAAGTTTTTTGTGTGTGTGTGTCCTAAGAGGTTTCTGCATATGTGGTTTAATTAGCTGGTGGCAACTGCTGATTTGTTTTCTTTCTCAGCTCTTCCCTGGAGGTGGGTGAAAGGGCTTGAGGGTACCCAACAGGAAGGAATTCCCAAGTGCTTCTTCCTGGGTTATCAAAAATGAGGGGGTTGCACTTGGGTGGTGGCAACATCTACCCATCCAGGGTCAGAAAGAAGCTGTGACCTTGGGAGTTTAATACCAACCTGGAGTGGCCAGTATTAATTTTTAGAGTCCTTGTGGGCTCCCACCTTCTGCACTCAAAGTGCCAGAGTGGGGAATAAACCTTGACTTCTCCTCATCTTAACACACCAATGGTTCTAGATTTTTGCTGGAAAATCTCATGTGGTTCCAGAATTAATGATGCTCAAAGTGAGCAAACACAGTCTGGAGCAGAGTGATGGTAAGATATCTTGGTTCACTAGAGCTGTAATAAACTGCTCAGCAAAACTGAAAAGTTGGGAACCTCCTTTTCCCAACTGTGCATTAACATTAGTTCCTATTCCTGGTGGCTGTGGAGCTATCATGACTTAGAATTGGCCCTGGTCCTAGGATGACACAAAAATAAGATTATCTTAGCAAACAGGACAGGATGCTTACAGCGCACCGACGATCTTGGGCCAGGACACTCTGCATCTGAAACATTACATGTCAGAGCAATGCTCTAGTAGGGCTTCTCTACATGGAAAAGTTATTCAGGAATAAGGTAGGGTCTCAATTTAAAATCTCTCTGTTCCTGAATAACTTCCTGTACAGAACCTGACTTGTACCATACAATGCTTTGATTGCCTTGGTACTGCTCAACATTTTAGAGAAAAAAGTAGAATGATATAAAATTAATGTTGTTGTTTACAGTGTTATAGTCATGTTAGTCCCAGGGTATGAGAGAGAGAAGGTAGGTGTGATGATATCTTTTGTAGTGGAAGAGACAAGCTTCAGGTCAAAGAGCTTTAGGAAGCTTGAAAACTTATCTTTTCCAACAACAGAAGTTGGTCCAATAAAATATATTGCCGCACAAACCTTGTGTCCCTCCTAAAATTAACGTGGAACACACATTCTGTGGATTAACAACTGACTGATAAGTCTCACAATGTAATTGTAAATGGGGAATCATCTTCTAATAGGAGTGTTTCCAGTGGAGTCCCGCAGGGATTATTTCTTCTCTTATGCTATGTAACGTTTTATCAAAGACCTGAACAAAAACAAAATTATCACTCATAAAATTTGCAGAGGACACAAAAATTGGGGGAGTGATAAATAATGATGAGGACAGATCACTGAAACAGAGCATTCTGGATCACTTGGTAAACTCTGTGCAAGCAAACAACATGATTTTAATACGGCTACGTGTAAATGTATACATCTGGGAACAGAGAATGTAGGTCATACCATGGGCAGCATTGACTGAAGATATTTGGGAGCTGTGGTGGATAATCAGCTAAACATGAAGAGCTAATGCAATCCTGGGATGTATAAACAGGGGAATCTGGAGCAGGATTAGAAAGGTTACTTTACCTTTATATTTGTCACTGGTGTGACTATTGTTGGAATACTGTGTCCAGGGCAGGTGCCCACACTTAAAGAAGGATGTTGATACATTTGAGAGTGTTCATTGAAGAGCCACAAGAAGGATTACAGAATTAGAAAACGTGCCTTATAGTAACAGACTCAAAGATCTCAATCTTTTAGTTTAACAAAGACAAGGTAAAGGGGTGATTTTATTACAGTCTACAGGTATCCATCTGGGGAACAAATATTTAATAATGGGATCTTCAATCTAGCAGAGAAAAGCAGAAGATAATCCAATGGCTGGAAGTTGAAGCTAGACAAATGCAGACTTGAAAATGTTTACCCATTGTTCTGGAAAAGCATAATGCATGGACTGAAGATCACCCAGTGGGCTAAACACTATTATTTGGCCACCTTACTTTTCCATGTATACATTTACGCCCCATGTGTCCCTTAGTTTGCACATTTTTTTGTACAACTGATGGACAGATTTTATTTTCCAATCATGTGTAGTTCCTTATGGTGGGCCTCGGAGCGTTGGGCCCGGGATTTGATTGAGGAATGTAGTTTTATGATTGAGCCTTGGGGGCACTTTCAGATAATTAATTAATATGTATGTGTACATATGACACCACTTTATATTTAAGCATAACAATCCTTTTCCAATTTGGCCCTTTTACTTTGGTGCTGCAGATAGCAACACATTTCTGTTAGGGCAATTACAGTTACCACCTGTATTATTATTGGTAGAAGGCTAAGTGTTTTGAAATACTGGGATAGGCATTATTATATTGTTCTACAGTGCTATGTCTATGAGAAGTAAAACAGAAATTTGGAGTAGTGACATTACACATGAGGCACATTATATATATATATATATATATATATATATATATATATATATATATATATATATAAAATGTTTTGTAATTAGTTACTACCCAGTACTGTCCATTCATATTATGGGTTCCTTTTACTGCTGGTTGTAACTCTCAGGTAAGCTTTGCTGGTAGCAAACAGGAATGGCTAGCCTTTTTGTTTTATTGATTGCATTTCTTTGTGACACACCAGTAGTTGATGTAGATTTAGTTGTTTTTTCTGGATGCCATTTTTCCGATAACCTACTGAATGGACAATAACCAAGTTATTAAATATTGCTGTGTTAGGATTTAGTGTTGGTACTTAGACACTGGACAAGTTTGTTTTTAATAACATGTGCTTTACTTAGGATGCAGCGTCACTGGCCCAAATTATGACTGGTGCTAACAAGGAATTTGTTTACCCAATTTGTAGTTACTGTGTAAAATATTTTTTTTGTAACCCCTTTAGGTTTTTTTTTTTTTTGCCTTCATGTTGTTTGCTATCATTCATTTGTTTGAATTTTTAATATTCACCAAATTTGTTGTATTCATTTAGTAATGTAAGGCATTTGAAGGCAGTGCACTTACTTCACATATTCATGTTGGAGTTACCAGTGTGGTAAGATGTTCATAGATGCATGTGTGTGTTTCCTTTATGGGCTGCACCAGCCCTGTGCAGACAGTTGGCAGGACAGACCTTGAGCAAACCGCCCAATGACCACAAGATCCATTAAGGGATGAAGGCACCCAGCCAGGTTTATTGTCGACGAAGCACAGTACTAGTTTCCTGCAGACTCTACCGGACCACTAATACATGTATGCCCGTAACAATGGACCAGCTCAGTGAACAGCAGGACTTTACATTCCTCCCTAGGCTAGACAAAGATACTCCCTCTGAGATACATCTTTATACCCCAATTGAAACAAGTTAGTACTGCCCTTCTGACATAGTTACTGCCCCCTGACATGATTAGTTATTACCCATTAACTTGTATGTGTTGGTTTGATTCAAACATTTTTATTACGTACTGTTATCCTGACCTTATCTTTTAGGAGGGCTCAGCACATTCCTGTTATCCTTGAGGAATATTTTTGTAACATCCTTGGTATTGGGATATTTTGGTACCACTTGATATCGGGATGTGTTTGCGTGAGCACTTTATGATTAGCACTTGTTAGGAATGTGTATTTTTGCAATATCAGCACTATTCTTGCCAGATTCTATGAGCAAGTCCTGCCTCATAACACGCCTCTGATACAAGGGCTTATGTTTCAGGCTTTCTTCCTACTACAAGGGGTGCATGTTAGACAGGGAGGGTAATTAGCCATTGGAACAAATTTACCAAGGATTGCAGTGCATTCTCCATCACTGACAATTTTTAAAGATCACATTTTTTTTAAAAGCTTTGCTCTAGGAATTATTTTGGGGAAGTTCTCTGGCCTATGTTATACCAGAGGTCTGACTAGATGATCACAGTGGTTCTTTTTGGCCTTGGAATCCACATATTGACAAGCTTATTCCAGAATAAGAATGTTCTCATGGGGAGCTACTGAAGAATAGAATTAGTGAGAAAATAACATTCAGTAATCTGCTTAAATTACATGTACATGACAAAGTCTGGCAACCATCAGTAGATCTGTAGGTGGACTACACACACATATATATAAAATGAGCAAGGATCTCAGGATTAACCCACACAATATTTTGTTAATGTTATGTTTTCTTTATTTTAATTTACACTGTACATGCTAGCCAGTGAGTCTTGGCCAGCTGTTACATATAATGAACTTAATTATGGGATGTTTCTGTACCATGCCAGTAACTGTGTTGCTGGGTTATTGTGCAACTTGGCTATGGCATCTGTAATTAGCAGATCAGTTCTGGGCAAAACTTCATCCACAGTTATTTCTGTGTGTCATTTCTATGTTTTATATAATTTCCTTAAATGTCTTAATTCAAATGTAATTTAAAACATTCTGGCACCATATTTTATTTATTTATTTTTTAAAATGACCTAGTGCTATAAGGATTGTGATATCAGGATTGTTGTGATTTGGAGTGAGATCTCTCTTGTATGAACACAAACAGTCACAAGGGAGACTGGAGGACTGCAAATGTAAAAGAACTTATAAATTCAGGCTGAAAATAAAAAGTACAGTTCTTGACAATGTTTTGAGCAGGAGGCCTTTTTCAAGCACAATTGGTGAAGGGAAAAAGAGGAGGTCAAGAGACAAAGCAAAGGTACAGGGAAGGCAGCTGAAAAGTGAAAGTACCGCACGGCAGTGCAAGTGCTCAAGGTATCTGCACACTCTGCACATCCTTCACTGTGGACTCTGCAGGGAAGTTGCAACTTTTCAGCTCTTTCCACTGTATTTGGAGAAGAGAACAAATGGATATCAGAATGTTTCAGTGCTTGGAGACAGGTGGATTGGAATACTAAAAACTGTATCACTGACCTCTGTATCCTAAGGTCCCAATTCACTACGGTACTAAAGCACATGCTGTTTAAGCACGTGAGCAGTCCCGCTAAAATCAACTGAATTATTCACCTGCTTAAATTTAGACACGCCTAAATACCTAACCAAAATGGGGCCTTAACTAGGAGTTTGGGTGTGGCTGCAGTGGCCAGGGTAGGCTCTTTTGTAGCTAGTGGTGTGTGTGTGTGTGTGTGTGTGTGTGTGTGTGTGTGTGTGTGTGTGTAAAAATCAGTGTAGCTCTATTAATTTCAAGGGAGCTATGCTGATTTACATGAGCTGAGGATCTGGCTTACTGTGTATATATGTGTGACAGGATGCTGGGCAAGAACTGCTGCCTCAGCCCTCTGTCATGCCAGCTCCCATTAAGTGAAGCAAATTGGAGCAGGCTAGAGAAAACCTGCGCCTAATTGGTGAATGGGAGACAGCTGCCTGCCCAATTAGCCTGGGTGGAAGGAAACTGGGAAGGCAAGTGAGGGAGTGGAAGCAGAGCAATAGCTCTCCCCTCCTGGGGGCAGACAGGGGAACCGAAGCTGTGCATGGTGAAAAGGTGATGGGAGCACAACCTGTAAATAAACAGCACTAGTGGCTATTGAACTCCAGGGTCTCCCAGTGACTTTGTCAGCACAGCAAGGGCAGGAGCCAAGAGGGGCCTGTGACACCCTGTTACAATATGTTACAGAAATATTTAGTATTAGCAGCTTTGTTCTATCAAACAAACCTGTCCTCTTGAATGGAATATCACACTGCAGAGCATGTTAGCAGCAAGGCCGGCTTTAGGCCTATTCCACCTATTCCCCTGAATCGGCCCCGCGCCTAAGAGGGCCCCGCGCCCAGTGAGAATCCCCTTCCTGGCTAGAGGCACCTTTTTAATTTTTAATCACCTGGCAGCGCTTTGGGTCTTCAGCGGCACTTCAGGGGGCGGGTCTTTCACTCTCTCCGGGTCTTCGACAGCACTTCAGTGGCGGGTCCTTCGCTTACTCTGGGTCTTCGGCGACACTTTGGCAGAGGGTTCTTCAGTGCTACTGAAGACCTGGAGCTAGTGAAGGACCCACCGCCGAAGTGCCGCCGAAGACTCAGAGCACTGCCCGGTGAATACAAGCCCCACGTGTTTTTTTACATGTGGTTTTTTTTTAAGTCATCCCTGCCAGAGCCCTGTCAAAACTGTTTGAATTGGGCCCTGCACTTCCTAAAGCCGGCCCTGGTTAGCAGGAAGCTACTGATATGACAATTCACAATAGGCTGATAATAGCGGTGTTGAGTCAGGCTTTTAAACAAATTCTTCATTAATATTAACAAGGAAATTTACACTTTTAATGAATTATTAATCCTGATATATTTAAATGTATATCTAAATCACATACTGTAGAAATATTCTATAACTTAAACACACAAACTTTTATCAAAATAAATAAAAATCTTAAATAAAAAAAAAATCTAAAAAAATCTTCCCACCCCCAGAGAAGCCTAAATCTCCTCCTCCTCCTCCTCCAGGCCTAGGAAAATGTGAGAGTCTTACAGCCTGCCCTGAAAGTCACCATACATGGGCTCTGGTGAGTCAAGACAATAAGTGACTTCCAGAATCAAAGTTTCTAACCACGAACAAATTGCTCCCAGCCCCATCTTATTTAGATCAGATCTATTACTTCAGACACCTTGGAGAATTGCAACAGCTGTGTTATCACATGCAAAAGGGAGTTGGTCTCCCAAGTAGTCAGGTCCCAAACCATTCATTGCTTTATAAGCTCAAAGCCAACACCTACACTCTGCCTGCAAAACATCCAAAAGCAGGGGCCTGCACAGGAATAAAAATGTGGACACTTGGTGTGGGGGGGGACTTTTTGTGCCTCCTGCATCCAGAGGAGCTGGCTCTCCCCGACTCCCCTTGTGGCTGGAGAAGCTCTCATCTCCTGTCCTGGCCCGAGGCTGAAGGAGCTCCCTCTGTGCCCTTGCTCAGGTGGGGCATGCCCCTGCTTGCCCCCTCTTGTACATGCCCCTGTCTGGAAGGCAGTGTAGACCATAGATATATTGTGCTCTGAGTCAAAAATGCCTTTGAATTAGTGGTCTGCTGCATTCTGAGCTGGCAGCAATTGCTGAATGAAGGGGCAGGCTCACAGAGAGCTCTGTTGCAATAATCTTACCTCTAGGTGAAAAATACATGGACAACCTTGGACAAGTTCACACTTGAGAGAAAAGGGCACAGTCATCTTGCCAAGCACAGGTGATAAAAAGCACACTTGGCAACCACTGTTTAGATCTATAGAATTAGCTGGGGATCCAGCAGGTGCCCTCCTGTTTTGCCAATCCTAAAAGATTGATCTTAGTATTATCTGGGTTGAGTTTCAGCAACTGAGAAAACCTGGGGTTCACTCAGGCCAATAAGGGGCTGCGTCACCACCTGACCAATAACCTTGGATGCTTCTGTGTTATGCAGCTTTGGCTCAGAACCCTGACACCAGCAGCCTGTTTACAGCACAGTGGCCTCACCCTAACTTCCACCAGCCTGGCTACTCCTGCCAGTGTGACGCCAACAGCTCTTCCAGTCCCGTGTCTCCCCAGAACCATCCCCCTGCAGCCTCCATTTCCTCCCATGGGACCATCACAGACATTACCAAGTTTACTGTCTCCCAAGAGACAGAACACACACCAGCTTGTTACTTTGGATGAGGATTTTACCCTTCAGTTTGGTCCACTGCATGGAGATGGTTTTGTAATAAGAAAAGAATATGTTTATTAACAGAGAACAGAGATTTAAGTAATACAGTTACAAGCAAAACTAAGACACTTTCTAATTAATAAAACTTAACTTCAGCAAGTTACAATCTGTCTAAGCAGGATTCTCACCTATAGTCATTTTCCAGCTCCTCTTGCTGCCTGGGACAAGCGGATCCACTTTTCATGAGCTCAAATGGTGCTGCTCCCCTATGTCCCCAAGGTGATAGGTAACAAAATGGTTTCTTGCCTCTACTTATATCTTCCCCAAAGTTCATTGACCCTGTCTGAAAAGGCAGGAAGGCTTTCCTTGGGATGCAATCTCCATCCCCAATTGAAATTGTTAAGTGGTCATCTTCCCCCACTTGCTCACCTGATGGCTTTGTTTACCTTATACATAAATGTGCTTTTCATTGTCTTTGGTCACACTTGGCTTAGTTTACATTGAAGACACAGTCAAGCCAGCAAAACAAGACTTCTTTGTCTAGGACAGGCTAGGCTTAGGCATTGCCTGCCAAACACATTTTAGGAATATATTTCCAACACACACGTATAATTCTTTATACATCACCTGTACACAGATACTGCAGTGATATTAATGGCCAGTATGTTACCAGTTTTCACATGACGTCTTACACAACACCTTCTAGGTACAGATTATGACAACAGCGAGTTGGGGCTATGAGTGTGTCGGGTCTCTGTGATAAGGTGTGTCCTCTGCCAGTTGGCTCTGAGGGGCTCCCTGGATCAAGCTAAGTACCCCACATCTATAACCCAACTGTTACAATGGATAAGCTGCCCCCCCTAAACCAGCAGGGAAGGAAACATGAAGCTATGTGTCATTTCCTTTCTGTCATGCAGCATGACTGGAAATCCTAATAAAAGTGAATCAGGATTCCACATGGAGAAGGGCAACATTAAACGTTCTCCTTCTGTGGACCTCTCTATAGCCTCTCTGTGGCCATAACATGTGACCTTAACTTTATTCAATTAGAAGGATCAAGGTAGCCTGAGAAGGAGGAGATGGAAGAACCACTCTGTGCATCATGTTGTTCACTGAAAGCAGTATAACTTTGGATCATAAGTTATTGCTGTTCTGATTAGTTTCCCTTTACAGCGTTGACATATCATATATGGAAATTGCTGATTCAGCAGGTAGAAGATCAGACAATAATAATGATGCTTTGCATACTTCTAGCATTTACCACCCAAGGATGTCAAAATGCTTTACAAACATTGATTGTACATGCTATAGCTAGTCAGGATGTTGGCATTCCGTGCATTTACAGAACATCCAGAGAGTGGCATCCTGATGCATGCTCTTTGCAGATGATGTAGTACTCATGGGGGACAGCAACGACGAAGTGGGAAAAAAATTAAAGAACTGGAGATGCATACTTGAAAGAAACAGCATGAAGATCAGCAGATATAAAACAGAGTATTTGATCTATAGATTCAATGAGAGCTTGCATCATTTAAGATGTGACTTTAAGATGTGAGGGGTGGGGGAGGGGACAGTGGGGCATCCACTACAAAAGGTATAGCAGTTTAACTATCTAGATTCAATAGTACAAAATAATGGTGAACTCAACAATGAACTTATAAGCAGAACAGAAAAGGCGTGGACTAAATGGAGAGAAGTGAGTGGAGTGATCCACAATAGGAGAATGCCTATCAAATTGAAAAATAAGATGGTAATTAGGTCTGTACTTTTGTATGACTTTTAATGCTGGGCACTGAGGAAGAGACAGGAGCAGATCTTGAATACAGTGGAAATGAAAATGCTAAGATGGATGTTTGCACTTACAAGAATGGACCGTGTTTGGAACAAATGAATTAGAGCAAGTGTGATGGTGGTATCAATTATAGAGAAGCTGAGAAAATCCAGACTTAGATGGTTTGGGCCTGAGAAAAAAAGACTGGAAGAATATATAGGAAACAGGGTATTAAAGTTAAAAGTGGAGCGTAAGAGAAGGGTTGGAAGACACAAAACTAGATGAGCGGATTTCATACAAAAGGATTTGATTAGCTGTGGAGTTTCTGAGGAAATGCTGCAAGATGGACTGCACTGGGGAACAAGGACTTGAAGAGCTGACTCCATCTAGATGGGACCAAGGCTAGAAGAAGACAACAACAAAGAACAAAAAGTAGAGCTGATTAGGAAGTTTTTGACATTTTGGTATTTCATTGGAAAATGCCAATGCATCAAAACTGAAAAGCAAAAACATATCAGTGTTAACTATATGTTCATTGCGAAAGGTTTCTCAGCTCCAGGATGGAATTTCTGGTCAAGACAGACTCAGCCTAGAAGAGCTCAGTGGTTAGGGCACTCACTAATGACATGGATGTCCCACATTCCAGTTTACTGCCCTACCCACCAGGCTTTTCCAGGATGGGTCTGTCTATCTTTCAATCTTGCTTTTCAAGAAAACTTTCAAAATGTCTTGATTTCATCTGCATGCAGACTGGGAAGATATTTTTTGAAGTCCTAAATATTTTCACAGGGCAGGAAAACCATTGCACACCCACTTCTACCTCCAAGCAATTCTGAATGTCAGGAAAATATTCATCACCATTTTATAGATTGAGAAACTGAGGCGGGGGAATGTCAGTGACTTGACTAACTTCATATAGAAAATTAGTGCAGACTCAAGAATAGAGTGTTTTACCCACAATCACATTCCCTCACCTGAGTCAGCTGTGCTGTCAGCCCTTGAAGGGGTGTAGAGTAGTCAACATCTATGGGCTTTTCCCCTGTTATTTCCATAGGCTTTCAGTTAGTTATACCTTTGACCCTTCACAAAACCCCTTTCAAGTGACTTGCCCAGTGCCTGCCCTTCTCTCGGAGTGGAATCCCATGATTCTGCCTACTCTTAAACTGGGTCTCCAGGCTGAAGCACCCCCTCTTACCAAACAGGTGTCCTCAGCAGGTCCAGTTGCGTTTGGCCCCTAATCTACACTTTTCTTCTGGGGCTGTGAGCAATGGATACCAGATAGCTTCTTCAAATCAGATTGCATGTGTATATATAATTCCTTAAATAACACACAATATATACCTCATAAAATATAATTATATGTAAATATGAGAGAGATGGTTCTCGGGGTACCTAGGACTGAAAGTCACCCCTCCAGCATGAGGACTCTTGCCTGTGCCTGGCTGGGTGTCAGCTCCCTATTACCCCAAACCTTCCAGCCACTCAAACATTGTCCTCTGGGCTATGCCAGTGCTGTTTTCGCCTTGCAGGTTACCAATAGGTGCACCCCAGTCTCTGAGTCCCTTTGAATTGTTCCCCTGCCATGTCCAGCCCCTGACACTAGCTACTCACAGAAACTCTAGATCCTCTGCCCCCAAAAGAGCAGTGTGCCCCAGTTCACTAGTGTTACTTTAAATCCCTACTCCTGTAAACCATACAGCACTCAAGAGCACTTGTAATAGAACAAAAGGAAGGATAAAGATTTAATTAAAAACAAGAGAATAGGATGGAAACGAGTGGTTACAATACAAAAGGAAATCATAAAATGCAAACTTGGGGTCTATACATATTAACAGTTACCTTTCCTGTCTAATGAAGTAAGTTTTCCCCACAAATTTCAGTCTGTTACAGAGCTGGCAGCCTTCACAGGAACCAGGATCCAATTTTTCATGAGAACATCTTGTTCCTCAAGATGGCTCCTCAGAGAAAGGATTCAAAGGCCCTCTTCCTCCTCTGTTATACTGAAACAGTCTTTTGTTTCTATTCATAAAGAGGACAAACCCTTGTCTTTTACTTTCAAATGGTTTTGATTGTTTGCAGTTGTTTCTGCTGGTTTTCCATTGAAAGCCTTGGGACTGAGCAAGACTAAATAATCAAGCCTTGCACTGCAACACCGACCAACAGGGCAGGGTGACAACTCCCTCCTACCTGACTGGCCCAACACTGAGACATACTATCCCCTGGTGAATAATTTTGACTCCACGTCCATAAAGAATACTTTCAATATAAATACATTAGTCCCTAAGTGTTTTCTGTGTCTACTTCTCACAATGATTATGAATCCTGACAAATTACAAACTTTCTGTAGATACCTTACAGGTTACTTTTTAAGGATAATATCCTTTAAAACATGTTTTGTGTGAATTTGCACTGAGGTGAGAGTTGTTTGCAAAGAACAGGGGACACTTTGCTTAGCAGCTTTAGTGCCAAAAAGGGTCATACTCAAATGACAAAAATAAAAAAACTCAAAAGAAGCTACACTATAACAGTCACATTTAGAAATAATTTATACCAAATGTAAGATGAACTTTGGATACTGTATCAACTTAAATGTCTCTAGATGTCTTCTGAGTTGATAAGTAATATATCTGAGTGGGATACATGCAGTCATATCCTTCATCCATTCTGACACTGAAAGCACAGATTCCTTAGTCCAATGTCTCATTATACATGTTCTTGCTACACATTATGCTAGTTCCATATGTTTTCTTTGATAGCTATTTATAATGTGGTTCTACTCTGAAAAGTGACTGTGAAGATGGCATCGTGGGGTGCCAGGCATCTTCCATCTCAGTGATTTCCATATCAGATGTGCTCATCTTAAAAGTTAAATGATATTTTTTTCCTAACTGCCAGCCCTGCAAACTCAGACCTCAGTCAAGATGTGTTCTTTCCTTCTTCTATACCACCACTGCAAAGAGTGACTCTGGAGCTCAAAATCTACCCTCTTTTCAATCTGTGCCACCCTCCCATTTTCAGATTTTGTCCTCAATTACACTTGTATATCCCCATTATCTTCAAAATTGTGCTCATTTACACAAGTTAAACCCTATTATCAACAATACACCATTTGCTCACATGTAATAAGCAGGATAAGCATAAGACAATATAGTTGCACAGGTGTCCCAGAGGGTATAACTTGTTTTGCAAAATTGTTGTTACTAGGAATGATGTGCAAGTAGGACAGAGCACAGCTTGATTGTCAGAGACGAGGCTGTGTTTGCAGGGCTGGTTGTTAGGATAAAAAGAAACAGCTTTTTATTTGTAAAATAAGTACATTTGACTGGAAGCCACTGAAGCCCAAAGATAAGGAATCCCATGATATAGCTTTTACAGCCACCATTCAGAACAGAAGTGCACTTTAATATAACTTAATTATTTAAAATGCCAGTCTGCATGAAATAAACTAATTGCACCCACAAATTCTTGCATTCACTCAATTGCTGCCCAAAATTTAGCAGTATTTCACATTCCTAAGCCACTTGCATTAACTCCCTCATCTCTATTGTTCATTTAATATACTGCTGTGATTTGGCATTATACGTTATATTTATTTGATCTGCTGTGCTGAAAAATTAAATGCAACCTCTCTTTAGATTTGATGTAAATTTAACCTGTTTATACATCAGCCTCCAATTTTCCCCTGGATAATTCTGCATTCCATTTCTCTCTTGACCTTTGTAAATATCCCTCATGACTACCAGTCAAAACACTGTATAAAATTAGAAATTCTTTAAGATCTTGTTGGAGGACTAATCATTCTAGGTTTCAAAATATTCAGCTGAGGCTCTTTCAGTTAGTTAATTTCCCAAAATCACATCGAAATAGGGCTTGAGCAATAAAATTCAGCAGAAATAATTGGTTGGAATATCCTACATTTGCCATTGAAAAAGATGCTAATATTCCCTCTCTTAATGGAAAGAGATCCATTCCCTTTATGGTGCCTTCTTCTTCCCAAAGTTTTAAAAAGGAAAACCTAAATATGCTAAGCAATCTAGCATTATTATTCAATGGCCGTAAGGGAGATACTTCAAAATGTATTTTTTCATATGTTAAAACTTTATTCTAGGCATGAAAATGTGTTATGACTGAATCATTTGTGAAGGTTTTAATTTCAAATAAATTAAACAAACAAATTATAAGGTGTGGTTTGAATATGCCCAAGGCTGGGGAAGAAATTGAGTGGTAGCATCTCCCAAACACCATCCACTTATGCCACCAAAATGAGAGGTCACTCCCTATAAATAGTGCAGATCTGTGACCCCTTTTTTTTTTTATTTACAGGATGAATGAAATTGTTTACAGTGTTGACATTTAAATTATCACAGGGCTAGTGCCATGCCAAGGGTTTCCAGGCCCAGCTTTAAGACTCAAATCTGGGGCCCCCTATCTCCCTATCACAAAAAACTGCAATCATCACTAAGTACTTTTACAAAAGAACTTTCCCTTCTTAATCTCCTCTGAAGTAATTTCATTAATTAGCTCACCCCAGTCCATTCACCTTGGTTCTGAATCCTCTTTCTTGCCCCAGGGATATTCTAGATTAGTTTTAGCTTGCTGAAACTCCTTTCATTAGTGGCAAGGGTTACAGGAAGACAGCAAAAAATACACTGATTTTAGGTAAACTTGCATCTAAAGACTTATCGTGAATGTAAATCAATATGCACCTTTGTTGCCAAAGTCATGCTTAAAGATTCACTTGTAAAAACTGGCAAAGAGCTCAGTCTTGTTCTCAAAACTCCAAGTTTAAAACCTCAGGGTAGGTGCTTGCTAAGTTTCGAGCGTGCCTCTTTAGGTCCTTGTTGCTGATACTTTTCAGTTTCCAGCCCATCAGAAAAGAAAATATTTGTCTGACTCTATTGTATTTACACATCCTGTCATCCAATTGTGTTAATGTTGTGTCTAAGATGGGATTAAAAACATCATGTTCAAAAACTTACAGTATCTGATGACTTTTCATCCTTTGCAAGTTTTCCTGGCATTACTTTCCTCCTTTGACATCATTTGTCTTTGAGCTGTGTGGATATTTCTAACATTTCAGCCCGTGAAGCAGCAGTTTCCTTAGATGTAGTGAACCCAGAAGACCATAATACCATTAAAGTATCTCAAAAGCCATGCAGTAAACTGTGAGCCATTTGAACATCAAGATCCGAACTCTAGTTTTTTGCTCACAACTTTAATTTTTGATAAGATAGTATATCACATCTCGGCCAAAACAAGAAACAAAAAATTGGAAGTGTTCCTTTGCAAGCTATCAGCTTCTGAATTAAGTTCTGGTGTAAGATTGTGTGAAGCCTTGATCTCATCTAAAGCAGCAAGAACATTCTCAACCTGA
This sequence comes from Gopherus flavomarginatus, assembly GCF_025201925.1. NCBI lineage: Eukaryota > Metazoa > Chordata > Testudines > Testudinidae > Gopherus > Gopherus flavomarginatus. The sequence continues at coordinate 287,689,044 of NC_066618.1, forward strand.
TTTTGTAGTGGACGGATTGCCTCTACCTTTGCTGACCATCCTGCAGTGCTTTGACATTTTAATATAATGCTAATATGCTTTTTCAACACATCCCAATGACTAGCAGAAGCAGAAAAATGGGATATATAATCTCTCAACAATTCCAAAAAACAGCACGACTTGAACAATTGCCGGAGTTTCTCCAACATGATTCAGTGAATGGGCAGCACGAGGAACAAAAGACACATATTGACTTAACTGCTGAATCTGATTATGAACATCTTTGTCTGATGCAGCCATGTTAGCTCCATTGTCATAGCTTTGTCCCCTGCAGTCAGCCACATCTAAACTGTCTTTTTTCAGCTTCTCTAACATCACCTCCACCATACCTCCTCTGTTTTGGTGTGCATATCAATATCAATGAAATCTACTTGGTATGAAATAGGGCCATGAATGGTCCATTTGGGGCCATAAGCAGAGAAGACTAAGACCTCCACAATGGTAGAAAACAATAAGAAATAAAAAACCCACAGCCCTTTACATATCCCTGATGAGCCCAGGCCCAGTGCCACTGGACCCCCTTTGCACCGTCTTGCGTTGGGCAACTGAGTGAACACCTACCTCATTGAGAGACCTGGGCAGTTCAGTTAGCAGTGACTCTCTGCTAACTCTCATCTATGTATTGATTACAGCAGGGATTGGCAACCTTTGGCGCATGGCCAGTCAGGGAAATTCGCTGGCAGGCTAGGATGGTTTGTTTACCTGCAGCATCTGCAGGTTCGGCCGATTGCAGCTCCCGCTGGCCACAGTTCGCCATTCCAGGCCAATGGGGCTGTGGGAAGCGGCGGCCAGCACATCTCTCGGCCCATGCTGCTTCCCACAGCCCCCACTGGCCTGGAATGGTGAACCGCAGCCAGAGGGAGATGTGATCAGGCAAACCTGAGGATGCTGCGGGTAAACAAACCGTCCCGGCCCACCAGCAAATTTCCACGATGGGCTGCATGTCAAAGGTTGCCAATCTTTGGGTTACAGTGTTAACATTTTCTCCACAACCATAACAGCGAGAAACTTTTTTTTTTTTATGGAAATAAAATCTAAGATTCTGGAAAACAAAATAGCAGCTAAAAAGAAGTGCTGGTATGCCATCCCCACACATCCTGCTGTCAAAGGGCAGCCTGCCCTGTAGCATTCCCTTCTGGCCAAAAGTGGCTCTGCTGATGCCAGCTTCAGTTTTTCTTTAACTCAAGCTCCCGTAAAAAGTTCACACACTTCCGATATTCAAAACATCTCTCCCTTCTGTGGTCCAGTTTACTGAGCTCTGCAGAAAGTCTTTCAAAATACAACTCAAACTTACATAATCTTCCTCCCTCTTTCATCTGGGCTTAGCCCCTCCTCTCTGAGGGTCTGTTTGCCTCTCACAATTCAAACACTCTTCTGCTCCAGCTTCAAGCTGAACCCAGCTCATCCTCCCTGAGGGTCTGTCTTCCTGTCTCTCAGCACCTCTTGCCATTCCCTGCTGCTGTCTTCTTTCTGCTAACTCAGGGCTCTACAGGAGCCTTCTTACCCCCTGCTATGTCTACAGGCATCTAGCACCTCACTTATAGCTGTCTCCCCCACAGTAAGGCCCATCTGCCTTCCATTAAGACCAGCCAGACAGCAGGCAATCAGTCCATGTGCACTGGACCCTGCTCCCTTTCTTGCAAGGCCAGTCTCCCTGTGACACATGCCTAACCCAAGTCCTGTCATAACCAGGATGACTGAATGAGGGATGTGCTTGTGTTTATGGAGAGTTGCAGTATCTACATCAGCCTACAAAAAGCTAAACAGGTAAGCAAGCAGGCATGGAGCTGATGTCAAGTCCTGCTGTAGGAGCTCAGCAAATGTGTGCATCCTTCCAGAGGAAACGGTTGTCCAAACTTCCCCTTCTACCTGATGTATACATTAAGATGTACAAGAGTCCAGAAGGACGGAAAGACCATCAGTATTTAAACCTTTCACTTATTTGAAAGGCAGCACACCTTTGTACCTATTACTTGCTAATTTGCCCATAAAGTTCTACTTTTTATGGCTGTGTAAGTCAAAGACCCATCGTTCAATTATATTTACAAGTCAGACTGACAAAGTGCTAAGGGGATTGTAAGATAAAAGGTACTTTATAAACATACAAGTTATTGCTGCTGTAACTAGTTTTATCATCATTTGTAAACTGTACAAAGAACATCACCTTTGCAACTATTCATTTATTTATGTTTGTGCTACCACTAATTGGTGTCCCCCTAGGGATTTTTCAAAACCAGCTGGGTGACCATATGGATAGGTACACTTGTTTACAAATCCTATTATTTATGTACTTACAGACCTGCCTGAGGAAATAACATTTTGACTGGATTCTGTTAGGGAAAACAAACAAGAAATGTATTGTCACTGCAAAGGCAGGATTATGTTTTCCCATGCCCTTTTGAGAGGAAAGGAAACCTCAATACTTTGTAGTTCCTTAAGAAAACCCATGATGTAAGTCACAGGCAGGGTTAAAAAATAACTGGAAAATTACATTGGGATCACCAGTCTTTTCTCTGAGGAAAAAATAAAGAAATGCAAAACAACGCACATTTATCATATAGATCATATTTATGAAAGAATTGGTGGGTTTTGCTATTGTTGAATAGTCTAAAAATGCCTACGGGAGAGCTAATAAACGGAAGTGAAATGAAAACTGCAGTTTAGATGCTAATAAGTGGAGTAATGGTAATGGACCTATATTTTAATCTGAGTTATACCAGTAGTGTTCATTGTAATTCCAATGACTTAAGTCAATGGAGTTACTCTGATTTACATCAGTGTAACCAAGATCAGAACCTGGCCCAATGTATATAGTTAAACTAATAGCAGTTAAGTAAAATGGCATTTTAATGATAACTTACATTTATATACTGATTTTTAACCAAAAGTACTTAATCTACCTCAAAAATACTGTTTAAAGAGCTAACATATTCCATTGACTTCTATGGACTTTGAATATATCTCCCAAGTGGTCACAGCATCCTTACTCAGCAGGTTTGGACAGGAAATTAAGAACAGTGAGCAGATTTAATAGTGAATCACTGAGACACAATAAGTAAGATATCTTATGATACCATTTGTATAGAGTCAGTTATATATCTCATCTAAAAGACAGCATTTCCACCACAGTATTTTCTGGGAAATATGTTAATAATAAATAAATATTACGCCATTAGATAGCACCTTGTATCTGGAAGAATTCCAAAAAGTTGTACATGCTGCATATTATATTGGTTCGTTACTAGCAGACCATGAAGAGTGCATCTTACATACTTGCCAGCACCTGCAACACCATTTCTATTAGTATTTCAGCATATATGTCAGAAATTAAATATAAATATAATAAAACAAACAGCCTCAAAACTGAACCGGCTGAAACACAGTTAAATGTGGTAAAGAATTAACTATGGCCTCTATCCATTCAAAAAAAAGTAAGGCTGTTGTGAAACAAGTCCATTGCATCTCGTTCCAGCATCAGACCAAGAGGCTAAACAAATATCAAGTGGTCTACAGAGCCACTTAAAATACATGATATTTTTCAGATGCTTGGTTTTAGCTCCAGAGCACTGCAGGGAGATTACCCAAAAGCAGCTTCTCTGCTAAGCTTAATTCACATGAATATTTTCCCCTCTTCGGTAAGCCATGGGAAGAAAACAACTAAATTCTGAGTTAGAGGTATTCCAGTGTGGGTGGATGAGCTACTTCACACAACTGTTAGCTGGAAGTATAAGAACGTTCAGATGTTATAATTTAAATAAAACTAGCCTCCTACCATGAGGGATTTTTTTTATACATCTAGTGGTAAAGGCTGTAATTCTGGACTACATTTCTACCTTTTGGCTCATCTGGGCCTGTGCATCTTACAACTAATACGATAGTAAATATTTACATATGTTATAGGGTCAAATTCTGGTAGGTGCATTGCACGGGCAGCTGCTAGGAATAAAAACACCCAGCAGCAGGTGTGTAAGGCATATGCTGACCACTCCATCACTCATTTCCCACAGCTCCATGGAGAGACAATACAGTAGGCCTTCGATAATGGAGCTGCACAGCAGGGGAACAAGAGTCAAGGGGCCTTGCTCCTCATGTTTATATACATACACACCCTGACCTGACCCTGTGCATCATACACCTGTGCGGATTATTTATGCTTTTACCAGGCATAATCTGCATGAAGGATTGGTGCCAGCAACATTAAAAGCACATATTAATGCTCCTTTTGTGAAGTATCTGCATCTGTTTAGGAGGCAATTGCATGTTGATCAAGAAGTTAGCGCTAAGCATTTATGAGCCAATAGAGAACTGTGTGTGTGTGTGTTTCAAGAGGCACGCCTACAGCAATCATTGTATTTCCATTTTGGTAGCCATTAGTACAAGATATTAAGGACGCCATTGAAAGCAGTCGACCATGCACAGAGGAACACAGTCTGTACCCAGAGATCTGTACACTCTGAAGTCCTGACATTAAATCTCATCTGATCAAGCAGACCCTTCTTCCCACACAAAATCCCATTGAATTTTACGAAGCTCTATGTGAGCATAGTGGTTCACCTGCATGAATCAGATGGCAGGACTGTGGCTGGTAGTCACATGCATCTGAGGAAGTGGGTATTCACCCACAAAAGCTCATGCTCCAAAACGTCTGTTAGTCTATAAGGTGCCACAGGATTCTTTGCTGCTTTTACAGATCCAGACTAACACGGCTACCCCTCTGATATGTGACCCCTGAGACTACCCATGAATGCAAACTTATCCATCTTTACTGTGAACTTATTCACTCACCGGACCCATTTTTCTCTCCAATAGTGGGACTGCATAAAGCCAGACCAGTATGTGGCCATTGAATTGAGCAACTACAATTATTTTCACTTCTTAAAAGTTAGGAATAACTCCATTGAATTCAGTAGCATAATACCAGGAAAAAGGTGGGAAAATATCAAAATTGAGCCCTTAATACATTTCCAATAAAATAGGTATATTTTAAAAAGGTAAATAATTTTTTTTGAAACATCCTATACATAAAAAGGTGAAACAAATTGAGTACCCAAATCCTGGACTAATTTTTATGCCATGTCATTTGGTTCCCTTAGTGGGGTTTCACAGGGTTTAAGCTAGCACAGAATCTGATCCAATAAGGGTGCAGTGCTATTGAAAATGTAGCTGTACTATTGTGTATAGAGGGAATGGGAAGTAAGATGAGTAAAGAGATGGAGGAAGAGAGAGTCTAAAATGTTTCAAAAATACCCAAGGATAAAAACCAGTAGAACAAACCAGTAGAACAGCAGAACATTTCTTCTCCTGTTCCCCTTCTGTTGATTAAAATGCCAGATGCTGCCATTGAATAACTAAGGCCATATTATAACTTCTTAAAAAACTGAATTTATTTCTCTTGAAAGGTGCTGGCTTGGCATTCCTGGAAATTGAAGTCCACAGTGTATCCACAGATCAGACAAAGCACAGGTGTAGTCAATGCAAACTACTTCACACTGCTCTGTAAATATGCCTCCAGCTTTTAAGGTTAGAGAGATTAATTCCTTCTCCTTGCCAAGTCAATCCTTGCCTTGTCTGCTGAAACTGAGCCAAGGAGAGGGGCAATTAGGTCCAACTGTTGTAGTCACTTTTTATAAGTGGACACTTGTCCACTGGAAACTGGTCGAGACTACCAAACTCATCTCTGACCAGAGCAGTGTTATAACCACTGACAGTAAGGTGACAGGCTCCGTATACTATCACTTGCCCCTTAACTCATCAGGTCCTTCAAGCCATATATGCTTAATATGACCCATTTACTGTATAAGACTGAGCATTAAACTGGATGATGGGTCAACCTTTAGGTAAAGTCAACATCAGAAATTTGACTTGTTCCTTTAAGATTTCTCAACTTAAAGAATATTAGTGTTGCTCTGTTGCTTCAGAACCTCTCCCTTCACTGAGTGTTGAGAAATTTGAAGTCTATACATACTACCTCCTTCTCATGTTAACTGCACCACGTTATTCCCTTCTAAATAACTCACACGCTGTATTAGATCTACAACATTGTATTAATAAGGCAAGAAGGAAAATTTTAAACCTATTAGTATAACAAAAGCTATGGACAAGACAGGGGTCAAAGTGTTCACAAAATACCAAGTTTACAGAGCTGTTGTGTGGCCTTTTCTTCTACGCTCATTAGGAACCTGTCCCCTTTATTGTTGCCATATTCAAAAACTTTACTGTCTGATATAACGCCACCTACCTGCACAGCATAATGAGAATCAAATGGTCTGACAAAATCACCGACAATGGAACACTACAGCTGGCGGCCATGCTGAGACTGGAAGCCATGTTAGTGCAGAGGCAAATGACTTGGATCAGCCATGTTATACATATGGATAACAATCGACTGCCTAAGTGAACTTGAAAAAGGCAGTAGGAAGGTTGGCCATCCCAAACTCCATTACGAGGATTACATCAAGCGGCATATACAGTCTGGTGGGCTGGACTTAATGACCTGGGAGAATAGAGCCCATGACAGGTGAGCTTGGCACTCTGCTATGAAGGAAGCAGAACAAGCAAAACAGAAGATTGTTGTGCCACCTTGGCCTACAGTAGGAAGGAATGTAGATACCAACTTGCCCTGGCACATCTCCTGAACCCTACATGTGGAAACTGATTTCCAGTCATAATCTAAGTTCCCTCTAAGCTGTGAAGCCATGCAGCAGTCTATCAAGGACTGCTCAGATGGAGGGAGGCACCCCTCCCCCAGCTCCAGCCTCAGAGCTGTGGCAGCCGGAGAGAGGGGCCCTTCCCCTGGCTCCAGCCCCAAAAATGCAAAGGCTGAGGAGAGGCGCTTCTCCCCTAGACCCGGTCTTGGTGCTGCCGCAGCTGGGGAGGGTTGGAAGGGAACTCAGTAGATCATCTAGTCCAATCCCCTGCTCAAAGAAGGACTGATCCCCAACTAAATCATCCCAGCCAGGGCTTTGTCAAGCCTGACCTTGAAAACCTCTAAGGAAGGAGATTCCACCACCTCCCTAGGTAACCCATTCCAGTGCTTCACCACACTCCTAGTGAAAAAGCTTTTCCTAATATCCACCCTAAACCTCCCCCATCCAACCTAAATCTCCCCCAACCTAATTCCTCTTTCCCTGTCAGAGCCCCAGGACAGCCTGTACCCCAAGCACCTCACCCCAGCCCCACCCCAGAGCTTGCACCCCCAGCCAGAGCTATCACCCCCCTGCACCTCAACCCTCTGGCCCTTAACCCCCTTCCATACAGCAAACCCCCCCATCCCCAGCCCCACCTCAGAGCCTGCACCTCCAGCCAAAGTCCTCATCCCCTCCCCCGCAACTCAACCTTCTGCCCCAGCCCTGAGCCCCCTCCTACACTCCGAACCCCTCAGTCTCACCCCGCCACATATCACCTCCATATTGGTGCACATAACAAAATTCATCCACACATGGATGTAAAAGATTAGAGGGAACATTGACCCATAGTCATATTTGAATATGAGTGATAGTCATTATAATAAAAGGTATAGTTCATCATTCTAAATAATCCACATGAATAGGATTTAAGAAAATGGTTGGACATCTGTCATTGTGTCTCCCCCACCCTGAACTTTAGGGTACAGATGTGGGAACCTGCATGAGATAACCCCTAAGCTTATTTACCAGCTTAGATTTAATAGCTGCCACCACCAAATAGTTTAAACAAACATTTATGGAAGCATTATTTGGAAACTCTGTCTTCCCCCCAAATATTTCCCCAGTCTTTATCCCCCTTTTTCTGGCAGGATTGAGACTGATTCACCTCCCACCAATTCCTGGTGAGCCCAGATCCAAAAAACCCTTGGATCTTAAAACAAGGAAAAATTAATTAGGTTTTTAAAAGAAGACTTTTAATTAAAGAAAAAGGGTGAAAGGAATACCTCTGTGAGACTAGCATGTAAGCTACTTTCACAGACAACAGATTTAAAACATAGAGGATGCCCCTCTGGGCAAAAACCTTAGTTACACAAAGAAACCCAATTTGATTTTTTTCTCTATGCAAAATGAAGTTACAAAAGAAAATAAACATAATCTAATACATTTCTTTTTTAAACACTTCCTACTTTTAAGAAATGTTAGATGGCTGATTTTTGGATTCTTTCCTCCGGCACAGACTTTTTTGAACAGACAAAGATTGATCTCCTTCCTCCTTTTTGAAAACATCTTGTCCTCCCATTGGTTTCTTTGGTCAGGTGTTAGCTAGGCTATGTGAACTTTTTAACCTTTACAGGTAAAAGAGGAATTAAGCCTGGACTGTTTGTTTATAACAACATCAGTGATATCTCAGGGTAAAAGTGATTATTTGTTGAAAAGTGACAATGAACTTGGTGATATACAGTATTAGATAGTTCCCAATGTGTTTACAGTCTAAGGCCCCCAATCTTGCAAAGACTACTCACATGCTTACCTTTAAGCATTGTGAGTAGTCCCACTGAAATAAATGAACTACTCACAGTACATAAAGTTAAGCATATGCCTAAGTCTTGGCAAGATCCAGGCCTTATTCAGACACAAATGGTCTTAAAGGTACAAATGGAATTAGATACTTAACTATAGTGATTTGTGGTTTGCCAGGTGTTAATTGGATAACCAGTTTGGGACTGGGAAGGAAATTTTATATACATCATATTGTCAAGGATTTGGATTTTTTCCTCTGTCTCTAGTAGACTGAATGTGGGTGTTTGTCTGTTAAAATCAGATACAACACAATGAATTTCCTGTGATTACAAGGTGGGCATCAGAAGACTCCAGTCTTTCCCTTTAATGTCAACAGAGTTATGCTGGCATCACTGAAAGCAGAATGTGGCCCAAAAGCACCCACAATAAACTTAATACTGTTGGATTTTCTTGCCTGTAGCATGTATTATAGGTTACATTGACCTGGGAAACCACTATAATTTGCTATTCTTGTATAAGGAGGCTTTGAAGGATGCATTCATGCAGCTAATTATTTGGCTTTCAGAGGGTAAATCCAAGGTAAATGCCACATCAGGTAAAAAAAAGTATGATGCTGTTTTCCATCCTGTCGCTTAGAGTAATACAAAAGGTTCCCTCCTCATAGGCCTATGATCCATTGCAAAATAAGACTAGTAATATGAAGACAAGGACTCCTACTAACATCCTGACATAAAGAAATTAGCACAGTAACATTTGACTGGCCTGATATTTCACAAGTGACATTGCTTGATGGTATGTAAGAGATTGTCAGTCAAGGGATCTGGGATCTTTTCTCCACTCCGTCAATTACTTATTGTATGACTTCAGGCAAGCCACTTCAACTGTCTATACTTCCATTTCCTAGTGTGTAATGTGGAGACAATGATACTTACTGGCCTTTGTAGAGTGCTTCAAGAACCTTGGATGAAAGGTGCTGTGTAAGTAAAAGGTATTATTGTCATCAACTTAAAAACAGGAGCTTGCAAGGTTTGGAATAAATGAACAGTGCCAGAGCTGCAAAGGTAAACCTTAGAGTCAATGATTAAATGTGTGGCTTGCTTTTTAGAGCACTTCACATTTTTACCATTGTTATTTCAAATTAACAACACCAATATAATGCAAAATTACTTATTGAAGTTTTATATTCTGAAAGTGCACAGAGGTCTCAGAACAATTGGAATCCCATTGTACTAAGTGCTACATAAATATATAGTAAAGGAGAGTCCCTGATCTCACAAACTTACAGTGTAAATGACAAAACATAACAGCTGGATGAGACAAACAAGTGGGTAGCAAAAACAATAGAGTATTTTAGTACAAATGAGTTGAGTGTACAATTTTTAGCTAGTCAATAGCTAGAATTACAACTCCTTACCTGCCTAACCATATTTCTGCAATGGATTTTCATTCTTATTCAAAGCTTTAGTAACTTTTATATGGAAGTAATAGGCAGAACAGTCAACACCCCAGTATGCTACATTAAAAATATAGAGTGTACAAAAGAGATCTTGCTTCATCAGTCTTAGCTCAGTTGAACTGCTAATTGATTTTATGAGCATTTGATCCTACAGCAATATTTTTGCAGAACTACCATTTGCTCTCTATACAGAACACAAGTTTACACCTCAGGATGATATTTCATGATATTGGGACACTCCTGAGAGGTTCTGAGCATTTATAATTCCCATGGAATTCAATAGAAGTTGCAGGCACTCAACACATTTCAGGTCTTGACCCAAAGTTTGCATCTCCAGCTACTGATGATGGCTGATATAACTACTGATTGGTGAGAACTATGAACTTGACCCTGCAGCACTGAGGTTAATGGGAGTTTGGCCACCTGTCAGCAACTGGCTCATGGGTGGTCTTACCTAATGATTGGTACAAGAGTCCACACTACCAGTTAGGGCTGGATCCAGACCAGGTGAGCCTGACAGCAAAGCCAGGAAGAAGCTGGAAGAATGGGAATGAGTACAGACTGGGGCAAGGCTAGAGACAGCAGCAGCAAGGACAGGACCCAAGCACAGCTGCAGGCTAAAAATGCATTGAGCATCCACGGGACTGTTGCTGCTACTGAGCTTACGTATCAGCCTGCTGACTCCTGCAACCAATCAGGTGGTGCAGTGAAACAGTCAGTTTCTATGAGGACCAGCCATGCTCATTAGGTTGCCAGGAGACCGGCACTACTGCGGGTGGGCCCCTAACCCCACTGAACTCAATGGGAGCAAGAATGGATCACAAATAAGAAATAATGGAGAGAGAATTATTTTTCAAAATTGCATTGAATATGTGATCTTCTTATACTTAAGGGAATTTAATAATACATAATAATAACGATACAGCATTTATATAGGATTTTATTCAGAGGTCTTAAAATACTATACAGACATCAATGGAGCATCACAATATTCTTGTGAAATAAGTATTATACCAACTTTACAGGAGGAAATGGAGTCACAGAGGGATTACATGAATAACCAGCAGCATACACAGTTCTAAAAATTCAGACTAAATTTCTTGGCCAAGATTTGACAAGTCAGGGACAGATTTGGGAAAATAGCCTGTTTACCTTGACTCCCAGATGAGTGCCCTAAACACTGGACCACGTTTGCTTCTCTTATTTGTTCTTTCTAAAAGTATTCACTGAAAAAACTACTATATTTATCTATTTATAGAAAAAATATCTTGTAAATATCAAATTGTGCTTTTATTTACCATACATATTTGATCAAATTTCACTATATATTAAAGTATATGGGTAGGATTAAAATTTGGAAGTAGATATATTTTATAACAAATAAGAAGGCTATTTATTCATTAAAATTTGTAAACTGAATTGGTAGACGTTATTTATGTGCATGCTTTAGGATTTGATGGGAGTTCTGGAGAGATTCACAGCTGTTTGAAACATGTACCACCTTGTATTGGTAGGTTGACATGTGAAGCATAAGAAGAAGAAAACAAAATGTTAGAGGAGAAAAAAAACCAACATGAAAACTTATCTTCTTGATAAATCCATCCTTTCAGAAGTCACACTAACTAGGTGACAATTATATTGCACCACTGTCCAGATCTCAGCAAAGTTCAAAATTCCCCCTATTTATTGTACTTTTTGAAGTACTTTGATGTTGAGAGATCTTTATCATTTATAAATGAACCAGTCATTAATGGTCTCTTATGAATCTCCAGAGAGCTATCACAGTTCTCATTAATCACTAAGCCTAAACGACTGAAGCAAACCTCTTGTTCCAAATCTATGTATTTTTAGCTCTGTTACCATGGCCTTGGTGTCTTAAATAGCCAGAAAGATATCACAGTACAAGCCACAAAACATCAGCCAAAAGACTGCCTCAGTTGCTGTCTATGACCCATATGAAAAAGAAAACTATACTGAACTTCACATTTCCAATTGCCTATCAGGTATCTGCACTACAGCCTCAAAACCACTCACTATAATTTTCTCAGAAGAAATAAAAAGGAAGTTTATTGCTGCAAAGTCCTTTCTTGTGTAATTCTACAGTCTTGTAACATGCTGACAATTCACTGCATGCATTTATCGGTTCTGAATAAATCCATTTAGGCCAGAAGGAAAACCTGTAACCATTCAAGTTCCCAAAGGATTGGACGTTAAAAATCTTTGCGCAATTAACGAATCCCATTGAGAAGAGCAATTGATTACAATCCCTTGCCTCTTCCATCACAGCTTTCCAGAGAAGAAATCTGACACAGTTCTCTTCTCTTCCTAAGCATCTACTTTGTCCTGTCTGTTGTTCTTGATCTAGAATGACATGTAGAAGCCCCTTATGTATTGGAATAATGAGATTGTTTTGCTGTTTTCGATCCTGCTAGTCACCTTTATTTTAGCTAACATAATGTAGGTTGCTTTGTACCAGTCTTGTGACCTAATTTCCTTCCCTCCATCTAACTTGAAGGATTTTATGAAGGACTGTAACTACACAGTCACCATCCCCTTTTATGAGCATAGACAACATACCCCCACTGCTCCCCATCCTTTTATTACATTTGCAGTCTGCCTGCCAAGGTACTTTTATGACTGTGAAAATGATTGCCTCACTCTTGATAAAGTCTGGAATATCCCTTGGTGCTTCATATAACTTGTCACAATATTCTTAACAGCAGTTCTTCATGTATTCCTGTGCGAGTGGCACTTGCTCCCTACTTCCCTGATGATGCTTTAAAAAGGCAGCAAGCATTCTGACACTGGTAAAGGGGAAAAAAAAAGTCCTTTGTAAGATCTCTCACACAGTGCCGTGTGCTAATTCTTCCAAGTTTCTGCTCTGGGTTTCTTCACTTCTCATAACTCACTAACTTTTCCCTTTGGCGACAATAAAAATGTATGCCTTTGTTTTGTACAGTAAAGTGAACAAAATTTGGAAGTGACACATTCGCTTCTTTCTAGAATGCTTTTGTACAGAGTGTGTGTGTTACTATAAGGTGTACATCCCACCCCCGCGCCCACCCCCACCCCCGACACACACACATCCCCAACACATTTCAATGTGACTGGAAGCCAGACACATTTACCTCAAAGAATCTTATATTAAAGAAAGCTTACTGGAAACTTATGTTGCTACAGAATATCAGCATTCCATTCAGCTCTGCTTCACTAGCTTGTCTGCATTTCTGGTTTACAACAGATTACATTATTTCGTACTTCACTGAAATGTGTGACCTAAACGGAATACAAGACCAGGTTACAGTGTAGATCTGGGTTCTCCTTCAGAGAACTTATTGGAAAAAGGAATTACTGAAGATCCTGTTAGAACTCCTATCTGCTGAATCATCAGATCTATTTGCAATGGTAATTGAGACAGCATATGAATATTGCATGGAGATCTCTTTGTGCTCTATTCATAAAACAGTTATGTTCCATTAAAGTGCTTTTCTTCAACAAGATAATCTTTCTCTCTCTCAAAAAAAATGGAAAAGACAGCAACCAAAGAAGACCATATTTTCACTACTCGATAAACCTCTCTTCACTTGTCTGCAAATAAATGTTTCACTGTAGGCATTCTCTTCAGACGCCCTGTCGACTAAAAAGGGCAGAGAAAGGAATTCAGAATTGCCATTGCCTTCTCAGATGCATGAATAATAAAAACATGGTATTAAAACAAGTAAACAATGGACCAAATGCTGTCTTGATTTACACTCCAAGAGATCCTATTGATATGAACAGAGTGCAAGTCTGATGAGATTTTGGCCCAATATGTTTAAAACAGAAACACCTTCTTACTGTCTGATTGTTTTGCATTTTTATCTCCCACACTAAATTCCTAGTCTATGAAGTAAGTTAAGAAGGGGGCTTACTGACACTGAGAATCGCACATGGGAGAGCAACTAGTTTGGAATAGCAGAACACATGCAAACCATGAAGGAAGGAGGAGGTAATAGACAGAAAACACTGTCAAATCCACTACTTGTTACTGCCATAAAAGCACATCAAATAGTTTTTCTTGTGCATCCATTCTATTCTCATGGCTTTTGTTGTGTCTGTTTAGACTGTGAATTCCTTGGGGCCAAGAGAGTGCCTCCCTGTAGAGTCTGGACAGCACTTCATATTTTGGGTGATTCTGGAATATAAGTGATAAAAACTTATATTCCTTTCACCCACATGCACACACTTAAATATTTCCAAGGAAACTGAAATCACAGCAATCCTCTCCTGACCACATTCAACCCTTCTTCGTGACATTGTTTTTGGATAGGAGACCTCTCAGGAAACCCCAAGGTGCAGTAAGAAGTAGTATTGTAGTCTTCTCTCCAATGTCCCGATTCTTCAAGCTGTTCTACATGGACGGAGCCCTGTACTCATGAAGAGCACCACTGCAGTAGGGCTGCATGCAGACATAAAGGTCCACCCACACAAAACAGCTTGCAGGATAAGGGGCTAAGACAGCACTGAAACCATGTTCCAATGAAGTAGTGAGGGACACTCTGCTCATTTCAAATGAGACTTCAAAAAAAAAAAAAGAATTTTTTTTCTAGTGTCGATGTATTGTATGTGTACAGTGGCCACATTCCAACTCCAGTAGTTAGATTTAATTATATTCTATCTAACCAAATTCCACCTACAATTTTAATTTGATACAGTTTCTTTCTTCACTTCCTGTCCTAAACTGTTGTGTAGTGATATTAAGCAACCGTTGCTTTTTGCCCTAGAAGTGATTGCATTTTCTTCATGAGTCAAGCATTTCCTTTATGTACACAGTAGTTGGTTGAGTTAATAAAATGCTTCAGGATCTTTGGGGATGAAAGACACTCCATATATCTAAGTTATTACTATTAAGAGAAAACTGAATGAGTTGTCCCTGCCTAGAGGCAATTCCAATATGTGGTCTGGTTGTTTATCTATAAATCATAGAAACTTAAATTACTGGTTTACTTTACTGTCTATGAAACAGGTGCTTGGATGTCATCCTCTGCATCACTGAATGCTTCCCCACAGTTTCACAAAGACAGGCAATATATTGTGTGACTATCTATTGTGAGAACACTGGAAATTCCAGGAAAGGGGAAAGGTGTTTGAGCACACTTACTTTCTTAACTTCCTTCACTGATTTGTTCTATATTTTCTATACTTTCTTTAGAAAAGTCATCCAATTGTGCACTGAACACAACTGTTCTTGCTTTACCTCTTGCAACTGTTCTTGCATTTGTTGAACCCATGTATTTGCTAAGAAAAATAGGTTTTGCCTTATCTCCCTGTTTCATGCCATACACATTTAGCTTAGGTCTCCTTATTGGCTCAATCAGTCCATTATCAGCAGTAAGTACAAATGTAGCTCTCCTAATGAGCCTAAGGAAAGAGTTAGTCTTGCATCCTTTATTCATGCAACTAGACCCATAGACATTTGTGGAACTTATGAGAGTAGAGGGATGAAGGACTGGACTCTAAGGCAGAGATTTTCAAAGGCATTTAAGTGTTCCTTCACTTGGCTGACCTGGCTTATTGGCCTAACTCCCAGAGAGGGTTCATGGCTGAAGATTCTCAGTGGAGGGAAGTGACTATTTCTGGCCTCTCAGTCAGGAGCATGAAGTCAGTTTCTTATAGTATGTCTAAACTGCAATGGAAATCTACACACAAATTGGCCTAACTCAGGGCTTGGCTCCGGGGGGATAGCTGAGTGGTTTGAGCATTAGCCTGCTAGATCCAGGGTTGTGAGCTCAATCCTTGAGGCAGGCCACTTGGAGATTGGTACTGCTTTGAACAGGGGGTTGGACTAGATGATCCCTGAGGTCCCTTCCAACCCTAACATTTTATGATCCAATAAGAGTAGAGGGATTAAGCTGTGACCCACAGTTCAAGCCCTATTGCGTTGCAGCATAGGACACAGCACCACTGGAATCCAGCCAAAGGTATTCCATGAGCCAATTTTCTTTGTTCTCTGGACAGTCAAGTTTGGTGGGAAATCAAGTTTTCCCACACTGCACCATGAATAAAGGCCTAGTATGGCCAACTAGGAAGTTTGGGATATGGGTGGCTGGTCTGAGGCCTGCATAATGCAGTGGAACCCAGCATTCAACAATCCTAACCTGAACTGTAGACAAGTGACTGTAGACATTCAAACCCTAGATTAACAAATCTAGAGTCTATTAACTCAAGTGCTACTAACTCTGGGCTTACATTGAAGTGTAGACGGACCATTAGGTGCCTAAGCAATGCTCCTCTCCCCACCCTTCTCCTCAACATTTCAGTCCTGGCTTCCTCTGACAGCTCCCTGCTCAGCAGGCTAGCTTCTGGAAATCCCTTTCTTAGGTGCTTAACTATCCCCACACCTTCCACAGGGATCCTGGGCAGCACAGAGACACCTAACTCAGGGCTGAACGTTCCATTTTTGAGGCAAGTTGCCTAAGGGTTAGACGTCGCTCTGCTCACTTAAATCCCTTTAAAAATCTGGGCCCTAGAAAGCAAAATCCCACCAGGTTACATTAACTAGGTGTCTTTTAGTTTGTGACAGCATTCTCCACACAGGGCAATCAGATCACAACATTTTGGTGCACTTTGCAATTCACTTCTCCCCCCTCCACCACACCATAATCTGCACTGTAGAGCAACCTAGACAAGACCTTAGACTTCCCAGTGGTTTGAGCATTAGCCTGCTAAACCCAGGGTTGTGAGTTCAATCCTTGAGGGGATGAAAATGTGTTTGGGGATTGGCTCTGCTTTGAGCAGGTGGTTAGACTAGATGATCTTCTGAGGTCCCTTCTAACCCTGGCACTCTAAGTCAGTTAGGCATTGCAATGCTGAATGCAGCCTTGCCTAAATACCTATATGAATCTGGGCCTAACAGTATATGCTGCTGTCTTCCAATAAGTCATAATTTTCTTCACAATATTATACATATAGAATTCAATTTTGCACCTTTATGCAGTACCACTTTTCCTAAAAGTATCTCAGAGAGATTTATAAATATTAATAAATTCTCTCAACATCCTTGAGGGGTATTATAACTAGGGCTCCGTGTCTGTTCCACAGGTCACAGGAGTCATGGATTTTGTGATTTTCCATGACCTCTCTGACTTCTGCAGAGGTCAGTGTGGCAGCAGTCCCTGAATGGACGGAGCAGCTGCAATCCACAGCCCTGGGCAGTGGTCCCTAGCTGGCTGGCCGGAGAAGCCGCAGTACACGGCCCCAGTAGCAGTCCCTGGCCAGCTGGAGCAGCCATAGGCTGCTGGCCCTGCAGCAGTCCGTGGCCGGCTGGAGCTGTTGTGGTCTGCAGCGGTGGTGGCCAGCCAGCCAGAGCAGCCGCAGTCTGTGGCCCCTGACAGCTGGTGCACAGGCACCCCCCCCACAGTAGCAGCTACCCCAGTGTGCCCCCCATCAGCCTGTCGCCTCCCCTCGCCCCAAGATTTAATCACAGGTATTTTTAGTATAAGTCACGGACAGGTCACAGGCCACGAATTTTTGTTTATTGACCGTGACCTGTCCATAACTTTTACTAAAAGTACTCATGACTAAATCATAGTTTTAGTTATAACTGTAACAGGTAAACTGAGGCAGAACATAGTTAATTTTTCTAAGGACATATATGAAATAAGTAGCAGAATCAGGAAAAAAAAGAAACCAGGAGTCCCTGTTGCCCATTTCCTGCTATAATCATTAGACTACACTCCTTTCCTGACATAAGTACTATACTGTACAACCACAGAACCACTCCTTTTGATTTATATTGTAATCTTCTAGAACTGAAAGTCAGCAACTAATAGGTGTGCCATGGAATGAGAGCTTTAGGAACGGGTCTGTAGTGACTTTGGAAACACGTTCTTGGGTAGTGCAATGCAGCACTATTCTATTTATCTAAGACTGTTTGTTGTAATTATTAAGAGCTATTATGCTAAATATATACTATATTTTAACTGCCATTTATCAAATCCCATACTTGAATGATCCAAGGCTGTATACTCAACTTCAAAGAATTACAGAAACACTGGAATTCAATAATAATATCAAGATGCTTCAGAGTTTTTATTCTGCTCAGAAGTGAACGAAGCCTTCTATAACCTATAGTTAAGGGATTCACAAAATGGTTTTCAGAGTGCACGCCACATTTCAGACATTCTCACAGACCACCCCCTAGGGCACCTGCAGCAATTGCTCACATGGAAAATATTGCAAAAAGGTTTGTATATATTTAATTGTCTTTAATGCAATAAAAGTAGGGATATTAAAGAAGGTACTAACAGTGATTCCCCCAAGTGATAGTGACCCCCCAGTTTCACCAAGTACAAAAATCTTTTAGTTCTTCTGTTAAAACTTGTAAGCTCCTGTTTGCAGAAAACATGGATTGTGTCTGTCCTGTGAAAGAAACTCTATTACT